>NC_086330.1:342368658-342678970 GCF_032445375.1 Bacillus rossius redtenbacheri | reverse complement strand
CTTGGATTTAAACGAATCCCTTGTATTTTTTTTTATATTAAATATAGCATTTCAAAATTTTTACTTTTCCTGTTGCATACAATTTTGTATGCAAGTATATTTAATAATTACTTAAATACGTTTCATAAATTTTTTTTGCACAATTTCATTTTACTTACGGCCTATGAAAAATTCAAAGCTGTGTTTTAGTTAGATTTCGAAGAAATACTACGTATTTTAGCCGTTACCATGGTGCGATTTACGAAATTTCTTTTTATAGTTTTTCTTTTCATGGTCCATAGCCCCCCAACCCATCAACTCAACGATTTATATTTGTATCATTTGTGGAAACGATAACTGCCGCAATTTTTCACAAATATCTTCCAAAATGATACATAAATGTATTGTGGAAAATCTCGGTCCTGTTCGTTAATGGGCAATTTTCGACCAAAGGGGTAGAAATGGGGAAGGTTTTTTGAAAAACAGAAAAATCGCTGTTACTTCCATAACATGGAAAATATCACATACTCGGAGTAATGCCAAAAACATTTTTCTTAAAACATTTTTTGATATGATCAACCATAAATAACTGCAAGGGGTAGAAAAAACCAGGGATGGAGGACAAAAAAAATCATAGCTCTGTTCGTATGCACATCATTGAATTCGTTCCAAGTGCTTGTAAATCTTATAACTTTTACCTAAAACTTTAGTCTGAAACATTTTTTGATAAGATGAGCAATAGGTGCAAGATGTTGTAAAAAACAAGGGTAGAATTTTTTTTAAAAAAATATGATTTCTGTACCATGTACATTATCACATTCTTTCGACTTTGTTTTAAAACCTTTACTAATTATCTATACAACTTTTATCTGAAATAATTTTTCATACGACCTGCAAGTCATTTGCAAGGGGTGGATAAACAGGGGTTGAATGAAGAAAAAAATTCACCACTCCCTTATTAGGCACACTATCAAATCCGTTCAAGTTGTTTGAAAATATTATTAGTTTTATCTAAAACTTTTGTTTAAAACAGTTTTTGATCAAGCAAACGATTATTGCAAGGAATTGAAATAACCAGGGGTTGGAATAAGGAAGTAAATAAATCTTTCATACCATGTACATTATCGAATCCATTCTTCTTTGTTTTTAACCTTCTAAATATTTATTGACTATAACTATTGTTAAAACACATTTTTATCTAACCAACCATTACTGCCGGGGGTGGAAATAAGTTTTGAAAGTAAAAAATGGTCATTACTTTTTTAATAGATTTACTATCAAATTTGTTATTATTAATTGTATAAATCCTATTCTTCATCTAAAACTTTGGCTGGAACAGTTTTTGATGAAACGAATTATTACCGTAAAAACAGGTATTGAAACTAAAACAAAAAATTCCAAACTTTCTTAGTGACAAATTCATTCGAAATCATTTCAAAACATCTTAATATTATGTTAAACCTTTAAACCTTTGTGCAAAGAAAATTTTTATACGACTACGTTATTAATGTAAAGGATGAACAAATGGAAAATACTGTTTGAAGGTTTAAAAAAATTAAATAAATACCTTATTTAGCGTATAATATGAAATTCGTTCTAAGTTATTCAATGGTGGATACATTGACTTAAAAACTGTAAATTTTTCGTTGCATGGAAAATAAGCAAATATTTAATCGATCATTTTGTAATATTGGAGAACATAAATATTTTATGTACATTAAGTTCCAAAAATATTCCAGAAGTTTATAATAGTGTCAAAAATATTTCCAGAAGAAATAGGTACTTGAAAATGTACATACTCATGTAGGCTGTGCTGAAAGGGATATTTTTAAATTAATAAATGTATAATATATGTAGAAGACATTTTCAAAATTTTATCATTCATAAATAATGCTTAAAAATGTTTATTATTAGTTTCTTTTAATTGTTTCGTTGCAGTATAATTTTTTTCTACTAAAAAAAGTATCTAAATTTGATATGCAGGAATTGTTTAATATTTTACCATTTTCACAAAGCGTTGTAACGCTACGGTGAAATGCTGTACTTTTTTCGGCAGGCCCTGAATACAAATAGCGGTCCATCCAAACATAATTTAATTTCCTACGTTTTCTCGAAATCATTCCTGGTAAATGACGAGAAGATTCCTTACAATAATACACCATGGCCTATTTCTATTTCTATTTTTTTTATTTTAAATATTTGGCACATGTCTGTCTCTAAAGACAACGTTATAAATGCGACGTAAAAAAATTAATTCTTCTAAATAAATTATTTTCTGAAATTTGTCAAACACCTACACTTCATAAACCCACAAAGACTACAAAAACTTAATATAACTATGTCTCTCTAATATTTATTAATATTTTAAAATACGTATTGCTTTTTAACCACTTAGCTGAATTTAATAATTATTTTAAGTATCTAATATTAAAAAAAACATTGTAAGATCATAGTAAATTATTAATAACCAAATAACCAAACGTAATGCAGGAGGATTGCAGATGAAGAAATTATACAAGATTAAGGTCCTAAATTACTGTTTAAATCAAAGTTCTTTATTAATATTCTGAAAATTCCCCCTATGGCCAGCACCATAGACGTTGAAGTAAGAATACTGTTACGCCGCGCCGTTAGTTTACGTCATCAGAGACGGTAGCATAAAAAAAAAACATAGAGCAAAGATGCAGGGAGGGATTTGGCTATGAACTACCCATAAAGAACCTCACCAGCATTTTCCTGGAGTGATTTGAGGACACTCTCTGGGAGAATAGGAAAGACTTTAAACGGACTGGGAGTCGAACCGGCGCCCCTCTGTTGGGCGAGTTGCAGTGCCTCGCCCCCTCACCCTTGCACCTTCTCGGGTCGATTCAGCAGTCGACGGTGGCGCTGCGGTTCGAACAGAGACACCGCGAGAAATACGTAGTTCCTTGTCTCGACGTCTGTGGCCGTGGGGGATGGGTGGATGAAGTGTGCAGGTTAGCGGGGGTTGGGGAGGGGGATATGCCTTCCAGCCATATGCTGCACCCCCCCCCCCCCCCCCCACCAACCAACCGTGTAGAAATCCGACTTCAGCAGTCCTGAAATCTCCAATTCAAAAGACATAAAGCCTCTTCCTCCTCCCCTACCCCCCTCCTTCTCCCAAAAACCACCCCACATTACTTTCCCCAAATATTGGTGGCGAGAGTCGGAAGGTCAAAAGACGACAGACGAGAGAAGGAAGGGTTCCTAGCACCCTATAACATTAAATCTGGATTTCTTTACCCTTACACAAACCCTTGCAAATCCACCCTTCCATCCCTCCTCTCCACCCGGGTGAACTCCACGCCAACTACTACCCCTAAACCTCCCGAGGTATCCAACCCCCTCTCATCGCCCCCCCCCCCCCCCTCTACAGACGCCCGCGAAATACCTAGCCATCTCGCCTCTTCCGTCTTCGCATCTCTCTCTCTCTCTGTCTTTTCTTTCAGCAGCCCCCGCCGGCTGGCTCCCCCCTCCTCCCACCCCCCCCCCCCCCCCCCCCCCAGGAGAACCGGAGCCGCCCCGCTGCGCGCCGCTTTGCGGGGGTTGTTATTAAACCGAATACGGAATGGATACAGCCCTCGGCGCAGCGAGGAATCTGGAGCTATATTAAAACCCGGCGCCGAAGTTTGGCCTGATACTCGCGGGAGGAGGTGCTTCTGGGGGGGGGGGGGGTTGGAGGGGACGAGGGTGGTTCCTACCCCCCCTACACTCCTCCTCCTCCGCCGCGCGCAGCTGCCGGGGAGACGGCATTGTAGTCGCGGGGTAAAGTGCGCTGCTGGCTGGCACAAAAGCCGCGGAACCTCTCCGCGCCGCCGAAGACGCGGTGGAATGGAACGCAAACTCACCCTCTGCCCCCCTTCAACCCCCCGGGAACTAAGGAGGGGGGAGGAGCTTCTGGCGAAGTCGCCCGCCCGGCGTGCCCCGACGCCGCGTTCCGGGCCGGCAATTGTTCTCCAGCGCGGCGTTGCCACGTCTAACCCCGTCCGAGTGCAGGCACGCGGTGGTGTACTCGCGACCCCGGAGCGCTCTACTGGCCCTCGAGGCGTGCTGAAGCAGTTTGGGCACCAGGGAGGGGGGGTAGCAGCTGTAGCGCCCCCCTCCCTGGAATTAAGGAGCACCTCGCTCTGGCGAGACCGCTGGCCCGCTTGCCCTTAGATGATTCTGACCATGAAAAGGGGGTTGGTAAACATAATAATGTCGACACTATGTTTTATGGAAATCTTTCGCTACATTTCAAATTTTTTTTTGTGCTTATTGCTAGCATATAGGTCAAAATAAGGGCAGTATACAACATACAAACACCTTATCCAGCGTAAAACTCTAGGGCCACGCAACCCCCCTGCGAATTTTCGCTAATCCCCCCCCCCCCCCCCCCCTTGTGCCACTGAACATGTGTGTACTATTATTGGCCTCTACGAACAATATTAGCCAGAAAACCCGGTCGTTGAGACGTGAAAAAGTCTTCGCTCGTTACGGTGACAGTCGGAAGAACTTTCTTGCGTGACGAAATACCGCTGATGACTGCGAGCCTAATAATGCGTCACCAATGGTTGGGCCCACAACGAATAGATCATGTAATGCACGTGTTCGTCCCGCAGAATTTGTTCTGCCTGTGACGTCATCGTACCAGTGTAGGCGCATGCGCGTGATTGTCACGAACTGTGATGTGGTGTAGTTTGGAGACGCGTTTAGCGAGGACATTGCTTCAGGTGTCATTGTGAGTGGGAACTGCTAGAACCCAAAGTTAAGCTGTGGGATGCACGGGAAAAAAATATTCTCTGTACTTTAACAAAAGATCTTTCGCAAACCAGTTGCCGAGAAATAGTTTGTAATACTACAAGAACTATATTTTAACTTTGTATAACACATCCATACGTTTTTTCGAGATAATATTGAGTATTTCTTAACCGGTGATTAATTCAAGCATATATTTTTTTGAACCATGAAAAAAAAAACGAACATTTATTTTGTTTAATTGTGCTTATTGATGTGCACAGTTAATACTGGAAAGCCATTCAGGGAACGGTTTGCAAATAACTTTTAACTATGGGAGGTACTGGGACAAAAAAAAACATAAATGACCTGGTAAGAATCCGAACCCAGTATTTAGTAGCGATACAGTTTTTTTTTAATGTAAATTTACAACGTTACAAATATGTGTAATTTTATTCGTATGTTTCTGTTCAAATTCCAAAAAAAGTTTACAGTGTACGAAACACACAGGACTGAAGAGGTTTTTTTTTTTTAAAACTGTGCATTGCGCAGTGTTCGCCGACAAAGATGCATTCTCTTGCATTATGCACGCCCGTGCATCAGCAGCGCAGGGGGCTGCAAACAAACCGTCAATGCAGCTCCGCCTTATCAGCTTCAATGGGAACACGCCTGCGGTTCGCGCCAGATTTTCCACTCGCTGATCGATGATTGACTTCACCGAGTTGGGGTTTTCATTTTCGCGTCACCGAGCTGATCTGCTTTGTGCCGTAAACTGATGAGACCAGTTCCCCCCCCCCCCTCCACCCCTACACACAACTGTCACAGTGTTGTTTAGGATCAGGGGGGGACTGACACTAATGCGTATCTCATCCTTAGATTGCAGTGTGCCATCAAATGGGCATTAACTTTCTCTCTCCAGTTCACCATATATGCTATTAGTTTTTCCCAATTTCAATGCGCGCTTTTTCCAGATACACCGAAGAAGCCCACAAGTTTTAGACACAGCTTTAGACTGTAATGAAAAATTTTTTACATACTTAACAATTTTTATTTTCCAAAGGAAATTTTGAAAATAATTCTTTGAAAATATATTTTTTTTCGTGTTGTATTTCATCAAGAGCATCATCTGTTATTATTTCATTCTTATTTTTAAGGAAACGTTATTGGAAGACGCCATTTCTGTTTCAGCAGTTATTTTTCTTTAATTTTTTATATGTTTTAAAATCGTAAATTTATTCTCTGTGTGACAATCTGACATAATACATTTTATGCCTTGTTATTAATATTGACCAACTGCTACAAATAGTTTCTGATGTGCAATTGTAATTGTTGTTTCGAATTGATATTTTTTCTTTAAGAATGTAAACAAAGGTAATAATACTGGCAATAGCTGCTATGTTATGGTCTTAAAAATAAATCAGTAGAAATATTAAAACTATACTAAACGTATTATAATTATCAACAGTATACAAAATATTAATTTTAATGTTCAAGGCGGGTAGTATCAAAGTAGCAACAGTGTGCGCCATTTGCTTTGTAGTGTAATCTAAGCGTGAGACAGACTATAGATAAGGAGCTACGAAGCTCTTGACTGAAGTTAGTCCCTCTACTGATACCAAACCTCGAAATAATGCACCCACCCGTATGATTTAAAGGTATGCTTCATCTTCCAAAAAATGATTATTTCGCATCATTAAAATTTAATGGTTTTGAACCAATAGCCGAATCAGCAGAATGATACACATGTTTGAATTCCAGCCTATCCCGAAATGAATCCACGAGTTATTTCCGGTCTTTATTCATGAATGTCTGGAATTATCAGAAAAGCTTAAAGTTCGTGTGACGTAACACCCCTAACTTCGCATTCATCTCAGATGATCGTCATCGCTTTACCGCCACGTCTGACGATTTTTTATTTATCTTATGAAAAAGGACCAATCAAATGGACTAATAATTGTGGCCACCAACTTATCAAAATTGTCACTGCTTTTCTTTTTTAACACGATGTGCCTTTGAGCGTAAAATGTAGAATTCGCCCGAGATAATCTTATAGGGTCTGAGTATTTACCATTATCTCCATCAGCATCCATTTATTAGAAGTAAATGAAATTATTTATGGACTGCGACACAGATATTAAGTTAGATATAATACACTTTAGTGTTGAAGATTGAGTAGCTTCCATTATACAACTGTGGTGTAGTAGTATTTTAACCAATAGTAACCAAATTTATGTTTCATATGTGTCCGCTATCTTGAGAATTGTGTGAAAAACCATGTCAAAGGTGTCCGCTAATTCCTAGTTGAAATATCCGTCGTAGATGCGACCAAACACTCACATTGTAAGAACTGTACGCCAGTGACCGTACAGTAAAATAATACTTTTTGTAGCCTCTTTAACAGGTCGTGAAAAACTTTTACAATACATCACATCCACGTTTAAGACACAATATTCGAAATTTTTTGGGGAATACAAAACACTGCTGAAACCTCAAACGAAAGAAAATATTGAATTCAAAGATCAATACAAAAGAATTTAATTAATGTTATCTTTTCCCGAACGTTAAATTATATATCCATAGGCCTATGCCTTTTAGGTTTACATAAATATAATAAAATTCTTGGGTTCAAAAGTAGCTTGTATGAATTCAGCACACTAATGTCATTGTAGTACTATAAATTCCTTTTTTTCGTGTTTTGAGGAGTACATACTTGTTCTCATTGGTGATGTGTACTGATAATAACGGCCTCTTTTTATTTGGTAGGGAAACTACGTATACGGACACAAATATATGTGCTTAAACTCAATGAATTTTAACGTCTACGGCCACGAAATCGCTATGTGGAAAAAAAGGGCTATTTTAAAGAGGATGGAACGGGAAATTCCGCAGCTTCTGACCTTTTTATCATTTATTCGGTACACTCGGGTAACCACAAAAAAAAACAAGCGCGTATGAAAAAAAAATCCGGATGAAACAGCTTACTGTGAACAATGTTTTTGTTTGCAGCCAGCAAACATTTTCAACGCAAATGTTTGAGAGCGGTCATGCAGTGGTGTGGGGAAAGGCTTAGCAGTAACGGTACACGCTTCGACGATGTAGTTTTTTAGGTGTTCTTTTTTATAGATCAGGAAGATTTTAAATTTACAAGTTAATTCAAACGCATTTTCCCGTTTACTGTCCTGCGTGGAACCTCGTTTTTAAAAATGGTTTCCTTGCAGAATTTTTTTCCCTCCCATCCTCTAGCTAGATAAATTAATTTATGACCGTACTGAACTATCTAGGAATAGTAAAAATTTTATTTTGAAGTTTGCTATTTATTCTGAGAGCCAGATTTACGGTCAGAGTCCAGAAGCCACTAATTACGAGAAGTAAATACGATAACTCACGTAATTATCTGCTGGTACCATCGGTCTATTGAGTAATTAGATCTTCCATCCGGAGCTATATACTGTAAAGGCAACTATGTAACTTAGGTATTTGGTTTGATTGATATGTGCATGTTTGAATTTTTGACGTTTAGTGAAATGGTACAGATTGCAAACACTAAAATAAATCAAATATGTATCATAGGTGTAAAATTTATTTGAATAATTCCAAAGATTTTTAGATGATTTATTTATTTATTTAATGAGCTTCTTACGATATATACCAGACTATTTAACTATAAAAAAAGAGACCGTATTCTAAAAAGTCAGGGAAGTTATAATTAGTCAGGGGAAGTCAGGGAATTTACTTTAAATCCTTGACAAGTCATGGAAATATCGCAGTGATAGTAAATGAGGGGGAGAGTACAGTTGCCAACACCCAGGCTGTAAAAGTAATATTTTTTCCAGATGATATTTTATTGCATAGCCATACGAAATATAAAATGACAAGTTTATGTTTGAATTTTCAATTTTTGTTTTATAATTCTAGTTTAATTTTTATAATCATGTGCAAGTCTACGTAATGTACGATGTGTAGCATTGTAATATTTACGCAGCCCTCAGTTCTATTTGGTTGGTGATTTTGCAAAAGAGTTCTATTATTTAAAAAAAAAATTATTTTAAATTTTGGTTAGGGAAATTTTATTACAGATGTGTGGACATTCGGTAACAAAACGGACGTTCCTGAAAGAAGGTAGCAAATTTCTGCGTTGTGCCACAAGCCTGCTACGTTCGATTAGGTCTTCCATGTTGTGTGGCCTTTTAAGACTCAATCTCACACGCAAATGAATTTTTTTTTCATTTTTCTCTTCAATGCTATTATTTAAGGGCTACTACATCTGTAACCTTTTACACGATGCCTCGCATTAGTTTTCTTCTGTTACGAATATTTTCAACATATATTCAGTAGGTGTGAATATTCGCGGGTTCATTTCGCGATAGGCTAGAATTCAAGTGCGTATAACTTATTGCCGCTTCAGTGATTGGAACACAGTTTGTCTGAAGGACTGTGAGCCAATGAATGACCCTCGACGTAAGAAGTATCGAATCATAAGCATCCCAGTTAGCAGGTGCCACGAGTCAGTAGCCAATGAGCTGGTGTAATATTCCCTCGTACATAGAGGATCGTGTAGTCCATCCTAGAGGTCATTCAAACCGCGAATTTTTCCAGTCCCTACTTGTATCTTACCGTGATTTTATTTTTACAGTGTGTGTATGTTGGTGTGTGTGTATATACTGTTGTGGGCAGAACAACAAATGAAAAAGGAGGTATCGTGCTAAATTATTTTTACAGAAATAGCACTTTAAATAATAGCAGTGACGAGAAAAAAAATTGTATATTTCGAGACGGCGCTGTGGGACCGAGGCGTGTGGCTCTGCGCTTGCCCGCGTCTCGTAAGCCTCGCGCGCACCAGGTGCCGTCGGGGCTTATCGGGGCTCATCGGGGCTCATCAGGGCTCAGCGAGACTGATAGGTCTCCCCTCCAGACCCCTCCACCCTTCGGGCGGGAGACAGGGCGAGCCGCAGCGCTGTCCGGTGCGACCGGCCGTCGGGCGGGTGAAGGGTACCTATTCGACGGAGCCTCGAAGGCTCGCCTACACTAGGCCATCCAGGCGCTCGCATGCAGGGCCCCCGCGTCCCAGAGGCAAGGGCGGACACAGAATGACGGGTCAGGTGAGGGCCGCATTAAATTTTCCTGATACTACATTAATACATTCGGAATTGAAATATTTAGTACATTGTATTCATGGTTCAAAAACATCGCTTGTATCTAGAGACCTGGCAAATTCGCGGATTCATTCGGTGATAGGATAGAATTCAAACACATATACCTCTTAGATAATTTTGCTATTGGCTTACTGTTCATCTGGACGAATCTCAACCAGTTATAAACCCTCAACCAAAGAAGGATCGAATCACAGACAAACCATCTGAGACGACTTACAAGTCGGCAGCCAATGAACTTACGTTATTTGCCCGAGTGTACAGGGGTATGTGCAGTCTATCCTGAAAGCCATCGAAACCGCGAAATTTGCAGGTCTCTACTTATATCTACTGCACTGCCGTAAAATAATACTCAAGTACGTTCGATTAGAATTTAAATATTATTCGGGGTTACGGGGAAGCATGCAGCTATTTCCCCCCCTCCCTTTTTTTTTTTTTGTTTTTCTCTGGATCCACCGGTGAATCAAGGAACCTACACTGTAAAAAATATATTTTTTTACAAGGAAAATTCTTGGAAACTCAGTTGCCAACGGTAAAATAACGAATGGTACAAAGTTCGGCCTTGCAGGGTTTACAATTGATATCGTTGGCAACTGAGTTTCCAAAGACTTTCCATGTAAAAGTACAAAAAATATTTGACATTGTTGTGATCAAACGAAAAATGTATGGGGGCTGTCGAGATGGATATTAAAGGAATACCCATTAAACAAAAGTTACGTAAAAAAATGAAGAAAAAACATAGCGTGTTCGACTGAGATTTAAGGCCAAGTGACTGAAAACTGAGGTATTTATGACACATACATATATTTTTTTTCAAGTCAACTCATAATTTCACGTTCAATCGGTAGTTTAATTGAACATTTAGGTAAATATCTTAGTATCGATGCCGTGAAAGTTGTATTTCAGAAGGAATTCCATACACTGAATAATTCTGATACTTAGACAGAGATCGGAAAAATTCGATATTTAATTCCATGATAGGGTAAAATTTAAATACATATCCATCTGTGCTGCTTTTTCTACTGGCTAACAGTTTATCCGTAGGAATCTAGGTAAATGAGATACTCTCAACCAAAGAAGTACTGAATCACAGCCAACCCAGTTGAGACGTCTCTCAAGTCAGTAGCCAATGAACTGGCTGTATTGGCCCGTGTGCACGAAGAACTGTGCAGATTATCATAAGGGTCATTGAAACCGCGAATTTTTCCGGTCCTTATACATAGAAGACTTTTCTCATTCGGAATGCGATAATTGCAGTGCAAGGAATAATAAGTTTATAAGATTAGGTACTCGCCGAAGAAAGCACAGCAGTAATGTAAAAAAATTCCTTTTATTTTCAGATTAATAGCCACAGTCACAACTATTTCACTGATTCATTTCACTACAGGCTAGACTCAACTTACGTATGCATAATCAAGCCTCCATTGGCCTATAATACTATCAAGCACATCCCGAAAAAAAAAGTTTATTTTTTCTGGTTAACGTCTTTGCTCTCGGTATACGGCATTGGGTAGGAGTAATTACGTGAATGGAACGTACGTCACATGGAACGGAAATGTGTAACCACGGTGCTGCCATCTGCGGCGGATGGCAGCAAAGTTCACAAAGCCAAAAGGAGACTTTACAGTATTAACTTTTAAATGAATTTTAACAATATGGGCCATTATAGAGACGTGTAAAATTCGCGATTTCAAATCCCTAAAGGATAGACTCCAATTTCCTCTACGCACTCGTGTAAATTACATCTGCTGATTGGTTACCGACTCGTAACACCTGTCGACTGGAATGATCGTGATTCGCTAATTCTTCTGTTAAATATTTTTCATTGGCCCAGAGTCCTTCAGATAAACTGTGGCCCAATCACTGAAGCAAAATAATGTCAAAATTATTTGGACATTATCCTATCGCGAAATGAATCCGCGAATTTTACAGGTCTCTAGGCATTAAGTACATTAATAAAAGTCCCTCGTCGAAAATCATGGGCAAAGCCGGGATTTTGTAATTTTTTCCCAGCCTTTTTTTTTATTGAAGCCGTTTCATTATATATATATATATATATATATATATATATATATATTTAATTTCTGTCTGCTAATAAAATGATTCGATAGTAGACGTGGCTGCTGCGGCAGCGAGTTTTAGCCGAAGGGTGTGGAAACTACATGTGATCCGGCATCAAGAAAATGTAGTTGAAAACACAATTTGCGTATGTATTTTAATCACGCCCGGCATCATTTAAAAGAATTCCAAGTTGAAGTCCGTGTCCTTGGTTTGGTATTGCTCGTGCACGTGCGGCACGGGAGAACACAGGAGGTCGCCGGTCACCGAGGGTTCAGGTGTTAAAACACGTCGCCGGCGAAGCAGTCGCGGCCGGCGGTGTTGAAGCTGCTGACGAGTGTCCAGCGTGCTGAGGGATAGCGGCGAGGGTGTGTGGGAGGAGGGAGGGGGGTTGGATGCGCGCGTGGCCATAGAAACGACCGGCGGGCCGCGCCCTTCGACCGCCACGCCCTGGCCCTGGTTGTGACGCCGCTCCGCTGTTCGACTCGTCGAGCGTTTAGCAACCGCCCCGTGAGTGGCACCACGCGCGGTTGCCAGATCGCGCATGGCACCGTCAAAAAAAAATTTTCGCCTTCAATTAAATTAACTAAATCAAGTTCAGGTTATATTGGCCCGCCTATTTGGCAGCTCTGATCCAGGATGATGATATATAGTGAAAACGATGTTTGTAAATGCAAACTATATTTAAGTTTTAAGAAAGTGTGTTTAAATGTGTAACATCTTAGCTCTCGGTATAAATGGCATTTGGGGGGGAGTAATTTAGTGAATGCAACGGATTTCGCAATGAACGGAAATGTGCATCTACGGTGCTGCCATCTTTGGCGGATGGTGCGAATCAAAGTTCAAAATGCCAAAGGGAAACTGTAAAGTATTTACCATTTAATAAAATGCCTTATTGAAAATCATGACCAAAGAAGGGGTTTAGTATTTTTCCAAGTCTTTTTTCGCTTTTATCGGAGCCATTACATTGTATAGATTTTTTTAAGTTTGCTAATAAAATGATTCAATAGTCGACGTAGCTGCTCCGGCAGCGAATCCTAGCGGCGGGCTCGGAAACTACGTGTGATTCGCGTCCAGAAATATAGTTGAAAACACAATTCGCGTGTATGTTCATCACACACGGCATTTTTTTGAAGAATTCTACGTTAAATTACGTGTCCGAGTTTCGTACTAAAAGTATATTATTTTACACATCTCTGGCGATTACTGAAAGACTCGCTCACTTTTTTTTTTTTACATAAAAACATAAAATATACCGTGCACACGAAGGAGAAACAGCCTCGAACGTTCATCGGCATTGTTTTAATTGCGGGTAAAGCAACGGTGAGTGGTAGGTAGTTGTGCAAGAGAGTTTGCTAAAGGGGGAGGACGGAGTTTTCGAGAGCCGACTGCCAAAATCCCGGGCACCATTATTCGCAAAAAAAAAAAAAACGATAGGGTATGGGAACGAGAGAGAAAGCGCGCGGATCGCTAAATACTCATTTATCGGTATCCACAGACGGAAGGCCGAATGCGAAAATAGCAAGCGAGCCGCGAGGAGTGTAGATGAAGGGCGGGGGAGGGGGGGGGCGCTCGCTTTCATATCGGGTATTGATTTTGCAATTTACGATGATGAACGCGCGGGGGGGGGAGGGGGTGATATAGCGGTGGGTAGGGGACGGGGTAGGGGGGTTGCGAGAAAGGAGGATCGGATTTCGAGAATGGTATAAAGGGCAAAGGGGTAAGGGTCGGGGAAGATAGGGTCAGGAGGGTTTGTGGGAGGAGGGGAGGGGGAGTTCACCTGAAGGGCGGTCATTCCACGCGTTCCACAGTAGCCGAGCCGCCGAGCCGCCGCCTGCGACCAAGGCAACCCGCACAGCTGGAGGCCGGCGGGAGATAGCGCGTCAGTTTATACTACGCGGCTTTCTGTTTCCGAGACCGTGAAACAGGGTGTCCGTAGCGTGTCTCACGCTTATAATATTGAAAATGGTGCCCACTGTTCCCAAAAATTTATACTACCAGGCCTGTTTACATATATTAAAATACTTATTCTGTATATGATCTATAATTATAGTAATGTTTTAAATGTTTTTTTTACTAAATTTTAATTATTTTAAGACAACAAATTTGTCTTTTGGCGGTATTATTACAAGTGTAGATATTCTGAATTTTTTTCAGTTTTAACACTTATTATTATTATTATTATTATCAGTTTGTCACAATAAATAACAAGACATTTCAATAATCGTGTAGCAAGGTTAAATAAAGATAAAAAAATTGATGCAAAAACGGTTGAAACCAAGATGACGTCTTTGAGTTACGTTTACTTAAACGTAATTTTGCTCTTGATGAAATACAACAGAAAATGTATTTCTAAAATTATCATCTACATTATCCCATTAATTTTTTTTTTAATTTTGTCAGCCTACAATATTAAGTTGTGACTTATACTGTTGTACTCTGGGTATATCTGGCAACAGATCACACCGAAACAAGGACAGCGCTAATGGCAGAATTTGTGCATTGGAAAGAGAGAGTAAATTTCCGTCAAAATGCACACTGCAATCTAAGGTAGAGACGTGATATAGAGGTGACAAAAGTTCTGAAAGTCACTAAAAAGTAACGAAACTGAAGAACTAGTCACGAAAGTCGCGAAAAAGTCCTGTTATAAGCAGTAATGTGGCTGGAAGTCACGAAAATAATTTACATCAGCCCTTTGCTTACTTGGATTATTATTTTACGCTTCACTTCAGTTTTGTGGCACGTTCAGTATAAATAGTTGTAGCCTGTCCACTTAAAACACGTAGAAATAATTTCTGAAAATGTTTTAGGTTTCCAACATAGAAATCTAAAAGTTCCTGATAATAGTTTATCTATTTAGTATTGCGTTTAATTATGTTTAATGTCATAAATGTTCATGTGAAATTAAAAGAATATTAAGTTTGTCCTGAAACCAGTATTTAAATTTGTTTTCCAGGTATTTAAAGACACCCTGAAAGCTCGTTTGAAATTGCAAAATAAAAACCAGAAAAACACCTTTTTTTCGTAACGCAAACCACAACAAGTTTTTTGTTAGTAAAGCAAAAAATGTTATATTAATTTAATTTTACTCAACTGCTTTTATTTGATATGAGTGTCAGTAAGATTTTAGTGAAAGTAATTTTCAATCCTTAAGAGTTAGTTTTTCTTTCTAGAAAAAAATACAAATAAACGTCAGCTAAAAATTTGAGCATGAAAAACATAAGTTTCATGGTTTTACAAACAAGTCGTCCTACTGTCGCCATTCTCATTTTGTGTCAAACATAGCCAAAAAAAAAAATCAATGAATTGTCAAAAGTAAAGAAGCAAGGAAGAAATATCATCTGTGTCGTGTAACTTGTCTCAATTTTCACTGTTATTTAAAGTAGTACCGATTGCCTACGTATCTCTTCGACACTGTTTTTCTGTCAACAGTGTTTGTAAACATCGCTAGTGTTCGTAAACAAACATCACGTAATGCTTTGGAAATTACGTTTGAGAAATGGGTACTACTTTTCAGAACTGGCGAATTTTAAGACAAGTTGCGTGGCAGCAACTATGCATTTTAATTGATTCTTCCGCAAAGGGCAACAAGTTTGGTTTTACTTGTCGCGTGGATGTGTTGGCCACTTCGAGCAAACTCTTCCCCCCCCCCCCCCCCCTTTTTAAACCTTTTTGCAGCTTTGTTTAGTATACTAGCTGTGGTGCAGTTAATCGCATGGTTAGATAAATAATTTTAACCCATCTCTTTTAGGAATTCTCTTTTAAGAATCATCATAAAAAACTTATATCTAATTAACGTCAAGTTCCTACTAGCAACCACGAATGCACTACCTGCAGGTGTTGTTTCGTTACAACATTATGCAGTTATTCGCGCGGAATAAAATATATTCACGTCACAAATTGTTAACAAAAGTCTTTTTTTTTTCCTTCACTATGATGAAGGATAAGACTTTTTATGTATTTGTGAAAATTATTTTTAATGTTAATGAAAGTTGTAAAGCTGAATAACAAGATAAATAATTAATAATATGTCCTTACCTCAAATAAAATGTGCTATGAACATAAATCAGCATATATATTTTTAGTGAAACAAAAAAATTAAATCGTTAGTGATCTGTTAAACTAAAAATTGTTCTGGAAAAATTAGTATGCCGTCTATAAAAAGATAATATTGTTTTGTAAGATTTTTTTGTATAGCAGTTTTCATTGCATGTGACGTAAAAAAAAAAGATTAATCGAAAGCAAACCGAAATAAATAAAAATTTAAAAAAAATATCAAGAATAGGTGCACAAGATCATCTCAGGAGAAACAATGTACCACGGCACTGGGCCTTTCCGTTCCCGCAATGCACGAAACTACAGACAGTTAATCAGACTCTCCTTTATCATCATGTAGATTCCAAACTGGACGATGGATTTGAATCAAACGTAGTGAATTGTGTTCTTTTTGGCTGGTTATAGTTCGCTGGTAAATAACAGATTGTATGTGGTGATCCCACGTGTAATCCTGGCAAGAAAATACGGCACGACATATATGAAACTCAAAACAGTAATAAAAAACATATTGGTTGAATTTAGGCAAGGGGGGAGGGGAGAGGCAAATGTACAACGGAAAACGATTAAACACTCCCAATCAGCAATTTACTTCGTTGTTTTTTTGGTTCCACATTTTAAAATCCTGATATATCAATCTTGTCTGCCGGGTTTTGTGAACACTCCAAAAAGTTTCATATTGACACCCTGCAAGCTGCATTTGTGCGAGTCGTTTTGACAGAACTACATTTTATTAAGCATGGGCCACAACAGCCAAATATAACATTGAATTGTGCACAGCCATGAGAAGACATGTTTTTTTTAAAAGGTTGACGTGTGTTCCTAATTAACCGGAGTCCTTTGCAGCGCGGAACATGAGGCCGAGACTAACGAGCCCCAAAGCCGTGCGCAGTGCTACAAGAACTATACCTTCACGACTTGCCGGAGTTGATAGTCTTTCATCCGGAATTCTGTGGGTTGGCACGTTCTGTAATCCGGCAACGATCTAGCCGCTGGCATTCATATTTTTTTTTTCCGCGAATGGATTCCTGCTGCAGACTTTGGTCTAAAGGTCTTGTTACTGCACTGCCAGCGATTCTACGTTCTTCGAATGGGTCTTGCACCGGGGGTTGATTCAAGATGTTATTTTGCACATACGTCATTGTCGGGTAAACTGTATGCCATTAGATACCTCAAATACGGGCAAAAAAAAGATGATTATGAGAGACATAAAAATATTTTTTTCTGCTCGTTTACAAAAGATTCCTATGAAAACTAGTTGCCAAGAAAAAGTTTGTAATACTACGTGAAATATATTGAAACGTTGTACAACACATGGCTACCGTTATTTTTGTATAAATGAAATACGTTTTTGCGGGATAATACCGAGTAATTCTTACAAAAATTGGCGCGTAATTTTATATTTTAATTAATGTTTCATTCAAGCATTATGTTTTTAAACCATGAAAAAGAAAACCGAATATTCAATAACTGGACTTTGTTTTATTGTATACTTATAAATGTATTGGTTAATACTGAAAAGATATTCGGGGAACATTTTATAAATAATTTTAACTATTGGAGGTACTGGGACAGCACAAAGCATAAACGCCCAGATAAGAATCTGAAGCCAGCGCGAATAATATTTTGTAGTGATAAAATTGTTTTCATGTAAATGTACAAATTTACAAATATTTGAAATGTTACATAAATATTTCAGTTCCGTTCACAGTGTATAACCAGTAATGGCGTATGTCCAAAATAAACTGTCGGTTTTCATTTCAGTACAATTTTTCCTGTTTTCTAACGCATTGCAATTTGCATTTTTACATTTGACATGCCCTGTAAATGTTCTATAATCCGGCATTTCAGTGGTACCGAAAGCTCCTAGTTTGAAACATTTCACTGAATAAATTTTCATCTCAACGATTTCCCCCCCCCCCCCCCCCCCCCCACCCGCAACCCCCCAAGGTTGTTGGCGGTAACAGCTCACGCCACTGCCTCTTCGAATTCTTTTTAATTTCGTAATTTCGTTTTGCTGCTAAACGTTATTGTTTAAATGGAGATGTTACTAATTAATCCTCTTTGAATTACTGAAAGGGAGGTTTGCACCAAGAGTGCGAACCGAGCACAAAAAAAAATAATCTTCCTTTGATGTGAGATCAGAGCCGATATTATCCCAGAGTGAGCTATGGGCCGTTTTATTCCAGTTTGGCAGCGTATGTTTCCCCCTCCTCCCACCCATTTCCGTCTCATATTAATTTAATATGTTTAGATACAGTCTGCGCCTACGCACGTGGTAACCGCCAAAGTCGCTGCTATTCGCGTTCTGTGCTTGTGGAGGAGGGCGAGCAGTTTAATCACGCACCTGTCTATACTGGCCTAGGAATTTCATTACTTGCGTGGGGGTATGGGGTCGGGTAGAATTTTTTTAAATTAAAAAAAAATTACAGAGAGAAAATGAGAGCGTGCTTTTTCTATGCTGTGGTTTTATTTTTCCACTATCTCTCTCTCACTCTCTCTATCCGTTTCCTTCTCACTTCCGCTCTCACGGGACTGTAAAATTCCCTCCGCACATTCTTTTTCTTTTTTTACAAGCCACTACAACCGGCGATTATGGTCTCTCCGTCTCTCTCGCGCTCTCGTGAAACTGAAGGAAGCTGCGCCAGTCGCCAAGACGAAGAAGGTGAAACCTATCCTACAGTGACCTCTTGCCCCTTGCTCCCTGCCCGCTGGGAGACTTAACCTTCCCCTCTCTTTTCTCCTTCGCCCAATCGCCCAACACGCCACTCCTCCGTCGCTTCCACCCCCACCCCACTTCCTAAAACTCATCCGTCTCAAGATATTCTAGAGAACGATGTGGTTTCTCTCGCCCAATTAGTAGAGACCGGAAAAATTTCGCGGTTTCTTTCCGCGTTTAGCTAGAATCCAAACACACGTACCTTAGGTACTGCTCCTGTGATGGGCTCGCAGTTTATCTGAAGGCCTTTCAGCCAATGAAAAAAGAAAATTTTAAACCAAAAGGAGTATCGGATTGCAAGCATCCCAGTTGACAGGTGTCACGAGTCAACAGCCAATGAGCGGGTGGCATTTGCCTGAGTATGTAGAGGATTGTGATGTCTATTCTTCAGGTTATTGAAACCGCGAATTTTTTTTTCAGTCCCTGCCAATTAGTGGACCTGAAGTCGTTTCGTACACGCGAAAGTCAGATTCAAAAAGTAAAAGAAAAATTGCTGGTGATTTCGTTTCAATCTAGGGTAAATGCGGGATAGACGCCACAGCGGGAGTGTTGCCACACTCAGCGTAGTTTTCAGTTCACTTACTAGATGGTGCGGTCATTGCTTCCATAGTATCCCGACAGATGGCACAGTAATCCTCTCGCAGTCAGAGGCGCTTCTGTGAACGAGTAAGAACTGCGCTGGCGTTTATTCACTCGTAAGTATTTTTTCTAGCTTTGAAATATTTTATTATCTGTTCGTTATTTTGCATTTATTAAACAAAAATTAGAATATATTTCAATATTATAGTTGTATTTGTTTGTTCCGTTGTTGGAACATACTATGGTAGTATATTTTGATATATCATCACTGTTAACACACTTTGGTGTAGTATGACGTCTTTCCTTAGATTTTGGGAGAGATGCCACAGCTTGTTATGGGGAGAGATGCCACATCGGCTAAATAAAATCACGCCTAGGGAGGGATGCCACATTTTTTATGACTTAATATTCTATGGAAAAAATTAATAATTTCTCTAAATAGTAAATTAATTTACCAGATTACCTAAGTACAAAATTCTCCCATGTCACAAAAATCGCAGGTTATGCCTGTCTATCTTAATTCTTGGAGAGGAATTCTGAAATATCTGTGCGTCAAGCTGAGGGACTGTCGGTAGCCAGGGCCCGAGGCATGTCTCGTCCAGAAGCAGATGGGTTTTATAAGGTGCTGAAAGAAGTCATGGTTAGTCCAAATTTGATGGATAAGCCTCAAAATATTTTCAACATAGATAAAAGTGGTATACAGTTGACAAACAAACCAGGGAAGGTTTTGACAATGAAAGGTGCCAAGGATGTCCACATTTTGACTCCTCGTGAGAGAGGCGAAAACATAACAGTAATTGCATGTTGCAATTTAGAAGGATTATTTCTACCACCAGTTCTTTTGATGAAAGGAGTGAATTAGAAAAAAGAATTCGTAGATAGACTACCTCATGGATCAGATGTTTACATGAACCCAAAGTCGTCGTCATAACCACAGAATGGTTTTTCAAATGGTTTGAGGAGCATTTACTACCCTGGAAACCTCCTGGTAAGAATTTTTTTGATTTTGGATGGCCATGCATCACATTACAACGCATTCGATATGTTGAGTCTGGCTGACAAGAATGATGTGATCATAGTATGTTTGCCTAGTCACACAACACAGGCTCTCCAGCCACTGGATCGTTCATTTTTTGGTCCGCTTAAGGTCTATTACAACAACGAGGCCAAAGTGTGGATGCAACATCATAAGGACAGAAATATCACTAGATATCAGGCTGGATATCTCATTGGCAAAGCCTGGGAGAAGGCAGCATCAGTTGGTAATGCAGTTGAGGGGTTCAAAGCAACATGAATATATCCCCTTAATCCCGACATTGTACCAGAGCACTTTTATGCAATATCTGATGCATGTTTCCACATTGACAACTATCAACACGCCACTTACTACTAGCAGCCCTGTTTCATCTGCTTCCACAACTCATTCTACAACACTTTCAGCTGCCATTCCATCAACATTTCGAGCCTCAAATCTAACCCCATCAGGATCTTCCACATTTGTTTCGACAACTTCAACCCCTGAAAGTGAATCTCTCCATACACCAACGAAATATCTTCATGAGGTTAGTCCCGTACCAACTGCTCCAGTTTCTCTCAGCAAGAAAATAAAACAATCTGCAGCAGTTTTGACATCACCCGAACACATTCAGAAATGCAAAGATTCCAATGAGAAGAAGCAAAAGAAACTAGAAAGACAGCTCAACACCAATAAATGTAAGAAGAAGGTACCAAAGAAGAAAAGTTAACATGCGAAAGTCGAAGAAGCAAGTGATGTTTACAAATTTGGTATCAACGAGACACTTGCTACAAGTGAAGATGATGTTAGTACCAACAATTGTGTAGAATGCTGTGAAAATTACTACACCACCAAAGAGAAGGCAGACTGGATTCGGTGCGAGATGTGCCACAAGTGGCTCCTCGAGTCATGTACGATGTATGGGCCCATGTGCAACACTTGCGGAAGAGAAGTGAAGATACAGGACGTGAATAAAGTAAAAAACATCAAGTGAGACATCTCTCCCGATTTCCTTGGCATCTCTCTCTTAGCCTGTGGGAGAGATGCCCAAAAATAACTTTCATTGTTATTTTTTTATTGGGATTTTTAATTATGTTATTATCTTTTAATATTTTATCACAGTGAGTACACTTCTCTGACATTATTTGAGAATTTTTTTTAATGTATTAAAAATAATTTTATAGAATTTGAGATATTTTTCAAAATGTGTGGCATCTCTCCCGCAATTACCCTATACCACAGAACTAACGAAGCGACAGTATTTTCTTACCACGAGAGCTGGTTCTGACTGCGTATGACGTCACGAAATGAGAGTCTCTTTGGAGCAAGCTATTTATCCTGACTGATTAAGTAAATCTTCATTACTAGTCCACATTTGTTTGTAACACACACAGAAGAAAAAAAATCTGTATTCTTACAAAAGGTTATTTTGGAAACCATTTGCTAAGAAATAGTTTGTAATACTACAACAAACATATATTGTAACTTTGTACAACACTTGGATATGGTTATTGTTGTATACGTTTTTCGAGATAATTCTGAGTATTTCTTACAAAAATTGGCGCATCATTTTATATTTTAATTAAAGTGTCATTCAAGCTTAAAAACAAAAACACAAGCACAAAACCTTTTTTAACTAACAAAATATGTCAGAATCTATATATTACTTCTTTTTTTACCGGGATTACTTATACGTCTAATGCCGATAGGCTAATAAGCAAGGAAGGTCATTAGCAAGCCGACTTTATTTAAATATGCAGTTATATTATCTAGTTCAGTGTGTTTGTGTGCGTGCGCCCCACAGTTTGTGTGCGACACGCCGAAACCACAGCGAGCGGTGTCCGTCCAGTTACGTGCGATCATGCGACGCTCGCCGAAACGGAACATCAATTCGCGGATTTGTGTGGTTGCGTTGATGCGGGGAGCCGGAGCACGGTCCCTGCCTGTCCCCGGGGGATACGTCAGCGCCACGATCGCCATTCTCAGTCCTATTCGCAGGTTGTGACCGACATTCCCGACACCAGCAGACAGAGTGGGCGCGAATACTAGAGAACTTCGTAGTATTAGTGGACTTCGTAATACTAGAAAACGGCATAATACTGCAGCACAACGTAATACTAGAGAACTTGGTAAAACTGAACCACATTGCAAAACTAGAAGAACTATGTCAACTTTAGAGCTCCGTAGACGTAATGCAAGAAAATTTTGTTTTACTAGATAACTACATAGTACTATAGAGAACTTCGTAATACTACAAAATAGCTTTATACAATAGCACTTCTTAGTACTAGCTCATTGTAATACTAGAGAACTTCATAATTATGTGGTTCCTGCAAGAGAACTTCTTAATACTAGATAAGTTGGTAGTATTAGATAACATAATACTGAACCACTTCGTAATACTAGATAGCTACGTAATATTGTACTGTAACTTGACAATTTCTAGGTTCAAACAACTATTTTTTTGTTAGTCTTTGTTCGCAGGAACACAACTAAAATATTTCGTACGTAATACAAACTAATCATTACTAAATTATGTTCCAAAATAAAATTCGTAAACCCAAAAGAAAAAATATATATATTTTTAATGTTATCTAACACATGACTCTAAAAACAATTCCCCCCCCCCCCCCCCTCCATCACACCACGTGCGCGAATAATGTTTACAGCTGCTTTAATGACTGGATATTAATATAATAATTACGCGTTTTAATTGTTTTCCGTTGTGGGGGCTTGTTATGTTTTTCATGTCCGTCGGCGACGTCCGCCATGTTTTCCACTCGCGACCACGCCGGTTGGTGGGGGGGAAAAGGTTTGGGGTGGGGGGGGGGGGGGGACCTCGCGCGCATGCGCCGCGAACCGAAGTCACGCCATCGATTCGGCCGAATATCTATATCCACCGCCATAAATAACTGGCGGGCCGTTCCCATTTCCCGTCGCGCGGCGCCCTCTCCGCGCCATTTCCGCCGGTCCCGGCTCTCTCTCCCGCGCCAGGGGGGCCAACCCACCCCGCCGGACGAGGGGGGAAAAAACATTTCCCTCCTACTCGTTATCCTCGGTGCACAGATGTAATCAAGCGTTAATATTTAATAGACGAGCCTCCCGGTGCTCGGGACAGGCCACTGAAAGTGCTTGGTGCGAGGGGGAGGGGGGATTTAATGTAACAAATTCCTGGTGGAGGCGATGCGTCAAGACAGTTTGTTTTACTGCCGCTAAGGACCAGAATGCAATTTCCTCTCGCCCAGGCTTAAGGGAGCTGGAGGAAGCGGGGCACTAGAAAAAAGGACTGGTTGGGAGAGGGGAGAGAAGCAAGCGATTTTCGCGTGGCGGGAAGAGGTGAAAAGGAGACGCAGGGAGAGAGAGAGAGAGAAAGGAGGGGGGAGGGAGGGTTAGGTTGGAGTTTGCAAATCATCAAGACCCCCGAGGGAGATTTATCGACGAGAAGTATTCGTGGCAAATGTAGATTCCTAAATCGACGAAGACAGTGCGCAAGCGAGGAGGAGGATTCCGCGCGCCGTTGAAGGTGGCGCGAAGGAATGTGGGGACGTCCTCGGAAAACTCAATGGAGCTTTTGTCTTGCGAGAAGTGTACTTAATACCTTCATCCCCCCCCCCTTCCTCGGTGGGGTTCAATTCCTCTCCCTTCGGCGGCGGCCACGCTCATATTAAACATTTCGTTCTCTCCACCTCTCTCTATTTTCAGCCGCGAAAAAGAGGTGCCCTTTGCGTTAAATTGTATATTTTTTTTTTTTACATTCTTTGGATAGTTTATGGAATGGAGATGATTTTCTTTTTAATATTTTGGACATACGCCACTGTAGATTTTCACTGCACGCAGTTGAAAAAAAATGAAGAACAGACACACAACGATAAATATACTAACTCACAGAAAACAAGCCAAATAAAGCCGATGTCAAATGGTAAATGCATGGACAGCACAGAGAATTCCGTGGAATGAAGTTATTCAGAACAGTATCACAGACTCACAACGACGAGAGAGTGGCCAAAAAGAACAGTAAATACAGAGAAACAACAATGCTGGACAACGCTGCCTGTTTCGTATCATCGTTGTATTCCTCTGTCGCTGTGTTTGGTTACGGCAGAAGCTGGCGTGCTCGACAAACAGACTGGTTGGATTTACACTTCACTATAGCTGTGTGTAAACCGGCTTCGCACGAGAATATAACGATTTCTAAAAGAAATTTTCACTTAAGAATCACTACAAAAAATTATGTATAATTTAATTTCAAGTTCCAGCTAATTATTTAGTATCTGTTTTTCAAATTAAAGTTTATTTAGTCATAAACGTATCTATATGATGGGAAAAATAATTACATAAAGACTGAAAAAATACCTGAAAAGTATGTCCTTGTAAGATATACCTGTATATCGTATATGATGTCCTTTTTTTGTGCAAAATGCACTTTCAACCATAAACTTGACCACCGTTTTACGTTTTGTCTAGTGGCATACAACACTATATCATGTCGGAAATTCACATATTTTGGGTAGAAAATAGTTGAGTAAATAAGTGAGGTAGTATTTAAAATTCTTTAAACTGCTTTAATAAAAAATTATGGTATATGTGGCATAGTGTATTATGCCTCCCAGGTACAGATATATAAGCTATATAAGGGTATATAAGATAGCATATTGCAAATGTGTGAAATGTTTATTTGTTATCCTATATGCAATGGTTTAGTCAGTGCGAGCGAATAAAGCAGTCAGTTTAGTAGTTTTCTCTGGTTTTAGTTACAGATATTGGTATATATTACGGAAACATATTTTTTTATTCCCATTTGGAATAATATGGCTTTATAACCATGAAAGAAATTTTTATTCGGTCCCAAGTATACATAACAAACTATTCTGATGAAATTGTAGCTCTTTTTTAGTATCTACCCATAATATTTTTGTTATTAATATAAGGAATGATTAAACAATTTGAAATTGATGTAATTATCTTACTTTGAGTGAGTCTCGTGAAAAATAATGCCACAAGTTGAAATCTTTCAAAAAAAATATATGGAAAGTGAACGTGTACACAAGTTTGCACTAATCGCAAGTCGAGTGTTTCTGAAAGAAAAATATCACATTATCTTAATTTTTTCATTAAATATCTTAGTGTTCCTAAAAAAATGTTCTTTAGAAATAATTCGTACTAGTAATGTTACATGTGTTTGTGTTTAAAAGAAATTTATTGGATGTTTGTTTTTAATATTGCTCTCTTTTACCCAGGAGAATAAAAGTATTGGGGAAAAAAATTATAACCGTCTCCTTTTCAAAAGAATGAAATTACATCTACAACCAACAAAACTGAAATTAAAAACTTTTCTCTAATATCTAGCCGAAGAAAAAGTTAATAGGTTGTTCCGGCTTTGGGTTATGAATTTTGTTTTTGACCGAAAACAATAAACTGGAAAATGAAACCATTTTACTTTTTACTGCCGACTCTGTAAGTTATTAATATTTCTGAAGACATGGTAGATTTATGAACGGTATCACATTTACTGTGATTTAGCATATCTTAAGCAATCCTGTCTTTGTTACTGCGTATTTAAATACTGTGTAGTTAGCGTAAACTTTATAATGTTATTTAGAAGCTATTGGTTCTTTAATGTTGAATATTTATTAATTTTTTGCAACTCCAACCTATTGTCAAATTTTCACTCATCGAATATTTGTGGGCGTGTTTTGTGTGTGATTTGTGTTTGTGGCCATTTCAGCTCCAGACATGAATATTTCAATTTACTTGAAAAAATGTATTTGTTAAGAAAATTAATTCTTGTAGAACAATACTAATTTTATTATATCTACGCTGAAAAACAGTTAAAAACAAGAATTTTCACTGTAAGTGTATAATTACGACACTATTAAAAATATTTTTAATTTTTTTTTTTTTTTTGGTTAGTAAATAGCGTACAGGATACGTTTTTTGTCGAAATTTTGGTATCATCGCCTTGTTTTGAAAAGACGCATAAAAAGGAATCTTAAACATTTACCTCGTGGAAAAATAAAATGAAACTAGGATTGTTTTTGTGGGTATTAAGATAACATTTAAGCTGTTCGGGGTGTTTATCACATCCCCAACATCAATAAGTAGAGACCGGAAAAATTCGCGAATTCATTTCGCGATAGGCTAAAATACAAATAGTTATACCTCAGTGCTGCCTCTGCTATTGGCTCACAACTCACCTGGATGACGCTGGGCCAATGAGAAACACCCTACCAAAGCTTTATCGAATCACAGGCTGCTACGTTGGGACGTCTCACAAGACAGCAGCCAATGAGTGGGTGGCATTTGACGGAGTGTACGTAGATCTATGGAGTTCATCCTGCAGGCATTGAACCCGCGAATTTTTCCGGTCCCTATCAATAAGTCATCAAAACAACAATACTGCTGGTTTAACACACACTGACGATATTTTCACCTCCGTCGTGACCCGTTCCTAATCGTGTTTTGAAGTGAGTTGGGGGCTTGCTCTCAACCACGAGCCGTGTTTCAAAAAAGTCGCCCGCTCCTCTCGACTCACCGCTGGAGCTGACTTCCGGGTTGTTCGCGCACGGACTAACGGTAAATGGATCGCGCGTCCGGAGAGGGGTTAACGGAACAGTTTTCCCGAACGGACACGCCAGTGTTGTACTCTTAATCGGATCAGCCCGATGAGATCCTCGCAAAGGATGTTTGTTTCGTTGCAAGAGAGTTTCGTTCGGAACACTCCACAACGTGCGCGCCGGCCGACAAGCTTCTAGCCATTGTTTCCGGCGCCGCCTCGGTTGGTTACACTTACGCCGCAGTTTAGCCAGTAACATCGCGTCTTCCCGATAAGACTTTCGTAAATAAATCTTCTTGTTTATTTTTTCCTCAGTAACTTCTTGACTCTCGGTGTACGGCATTCGGAGGGAGTAATTTCGTGAACGGAACGGAAATGTGTAACCCCGCGGTGCTGCCATCTGTGGCGGATGGCGCAAACCAGAGTTCACAAAGCCTAAGGTAAACTTTATAGTAATAACTGTTTAATGAATTTCAACAAGATGAGCAATATTTTAACTAAATACCGTTTCGAAAATAAAGCCCAAAGCCGGGCAGGGTTCAGTATTTTTTTTCTAAGTCTTATTTTCGCTTTTATTGTAGCCGTTTCATTATATAGTTATAAAAGTTATGTCTGCAAATGATTCAATAGTCGTCGCAGTGGCTCCGGCGATAAATTCTAGCGGCGGGTGAAGAAACTACGTGTGATTCGCGTCAAGAAAATAGTTGAGAACACAATTTGCGTAAATACTTATCACGCTCGGCATTATTTTCAAGAATTCTACGTTAAAAGTCGTGTCCGAGTTCCGTGTTATAAGTGTATTTGCAACACGAGAAAACGCGTTGCTTCACATCTCTGGAGATGACGGAAAGACTTGATAACATTTTTTTTCCCCATCCAGCCCTTCTGTTTCCTATAATGAAATAATGTTTTCTTGAGAAGAATAAGGCTTGATCTGAACTAGTAGAAGCTTACTTCTTCAAACGGCATCAACTTCCACGAACTATACAGTAATATCAAATAATTGAATTTATTTTATTTTGCTATTCAACTCTTCCGTTGAAGGATTATCTGAGGAGAGGAAAAGTTGAGCTGATCAAGTAGAAATATAATTCTGCAAACGATTTAAACATAATTGGCCTCTGCAGGATGGTTTATACAGAAGAACTTGATTACAATAACTGTATAAAGAACTTTGGCCACCCATTAAGATTATGTTTTTAATCTTATTTAAAATTCTCATACGATTTTATTTTTGGGAAAAGCGTTATTTACGATATTATAAGAAAATTATGTATATGTGATTGATTTTGCAATTTTATATCACCGATTGATTATAGCTAATGTTTTCTAGTTAATGTAGAACACTTCTTAATTGTGTTCGAAGTGCTTTTTTTCAGCCAAGAAGAAATCGAAACATGTATTACCCTTAATTATGATTGCTCTGGATTTTATTTCATTTTATTTTTAGGAGTTTTATATTGTAAAACTTTTGTATGCATTATTGTAGTCAGCTAAAAAAAAAGCGTGCACGCAGGAAAAATATTACTAATCGTAACTTATGTTTATTTTTGGTAAGACTTTGGTGGCAATTTTATTTACAGACATTTCACAGCCTTGGAGAATTGTGTATGTAGTGAAGTCATTTATTATTGGTCATGATTTTAAAGTTAAATTAAATCTTCTTTCATGTTTTCACTGCTACCGCTTACTGTCCGTTCTGAATTTCTTTTATCAATCAATTTTATTAATCAAGTGTTCAGAATACCCCACTGGTGTGAAAGTGGCTTGAGGATTAATCATGGTTTTGAATATTTCTTTAAATGTTATCACTTATGATTTTGCCGCCGGTCTTATCCGCTACTCCTAGCGGGATGTTGGGAACTGTGTTGGTTGATTCAGGATTGGAGCAACTGCCAAGCGTGAACTCGCTTCGCCCTAATATGCTGTCAGCCGGAACAGATTTGTGACTGGCCAAGGGTAAGGTGGCTCTTGTAAAGCCCAGAATGAAATAGAAAGAAAAAAATAGGAAACGGTGTCCTTGAAACATGGAAGGATGCTCATGGAATCTAATTATGTTAGTTTAACGTGTCACTTTCAACCCCCCCCCCCCCCTTTTTTCTCTTTGAATAAAAAAGATTGTAGGATTCGTGGCTATTGTCTGGAGTTTCTTGGCTTGTAAGTGGAATCGAACCGCGTCTTTTGCGAAGGTTTTTTTTTATATGCGTTTAGGTCGACATTGCAGTCACCATCATCAGGGCAGCAACATGCTATACTGACGCTGCCCTGATGATGGTGACTGCAGTGTAGACCGAAACGTCGGTGGAAACTTTACCCTCGACACGGCTCAATCACACAAGCCAAGAAATCCCTCTTGGATTGTCTTTAGTTGAGAAAAGTTAAAATTGCACTACATTTCCGCGGTGGTCCTACGACTCCCTAAGCTAGTTTCCCCAAGAGGGTGTCCTCATTCAGAACACTTACGCCGGTTTTCCAAGACAATAAAAAGGGTTTAGGTGTTGATTATGTTACACCTGTACCCTAACCGTATTGCACGATACGACACGACCAGTCCCATATTTTTACGGATCGGTTTTTGGTGTCCTGTTCGTTACTGATTTGTTTCCCATATTTCGTCCAGATGGCGGACACGCGTCTAGCGCCATTGACTCGTATATAGTCACTTTTGTGATCATCGGGGGACGTACCAAGCGTGTTGGTGTGCCAAATTAAACTTTATGATAGCGATAATATCCCGGAACCTATTGTATACACTTTAATGGTCATAGAAAGAAACAATCGCAACTTAAAAAGTTACTTGAGAGAAATAGAAAAGCTGTTCTATTTTTTTGCGATGGCGCTGCGGTCTCTGTTTTTTTTTTTCCGTAACAACTGCATCGATGGTTGCGAACCAGTTTCTAGCCTCGCGCAGGGAAACGCTTAATAAAAAAAGGTTGCCGATTAGTTTATTTTCCCGAGATTCGGTTTGGACACGTCCTGAAATACGACCCGCGAGTTATGTTACGGTTGTGTCCCAACAAGGCAGTGCTTATTCGCTACTTCACCCGAACGTCTTGCTCAGGATATTATCGAGTGAATTAAACTGAAAGCAATTTCAGCGAACGCACTCATACAGACTCAAGACGAACCACTTATTTTTTTCTTTGGCGATAGGTCCAAGCAGACGTGGATTTTTTTTTTTTTTTTTTTTTTTTGCCTTTGGTTCTTATGTCCTTTATTCGATTACAGCTACATTTTCGTATTGCCTTGCGTCGGTTGGACGAGAGAAAGGGATGGTGGGGTGGGGGGGGGGAACGATGCAAGAGGTCGGTTGTCCCCTCTCCCCCCCCCCTTCCTCCTTCCACCGAACCTAGAAACCCCTTCACGTGCCCAGCACTCGCGAGGAGTCGGCGTGAATTGTGTTCCTTGTTGTTTACCGACTGGGACAATCTGGTTAAAACATTTACCGTTTGCTCGCTGTTAGAGAGGGGGGGGAGGGAGGTAGGAGCTATGCGGACCGAGTGTATCGGACTGCGTCCTCGACGTAATGGGATATCCCCTCCCAGGCGACCGCGTCGCTTCTTGGGGCAACCGAGCACCGAGCACCGAGCGCGAAAAGGAAAGAAAACGCGAGTGGGGCAAAAAAAAAAAAAAAAGGGTGAGCCATGAAAAGAGTGGTTGGCGTAGGACGTGTACCAAGGCCGGTGCTTAGGAACTCAGATGGCGTCTGGAAGGTTTTTTTTTTTCCTTCGGAGCGGGAAGGTCGGGAGATGAAATAACTTCAAATGAATGGAACATTTTTTTTTTTCTTATTATTACTAACGGAGTTAGTGTTTTTTATTCAGTTTCTTTTGACATATTTCCACCAAGTTTTTTTTTCCTATTTCTACATTTCATGTATGTCTGGAAGTCATTTGTGCATAATTACGGCACTTAGGCGTATCGGCGCTATAAAAATTGTAATATATATATAAGGAACTGTGAAACGAAAACCCAGGTAGAATACCATGGTAAATACTGCAAAATGTAGTATTTCTGCGAATTTTGCTTTAAAAAAAAACATGTATAATTTAAATGTTGCCCCTTATTTGAGTGGAGTGTTTTCTCACTGGTTATCAGATAGTTTGAAATTAATTAGGTACTACCGAAATTGTTCGTTGAGGGTGTGGGAGGGGGTGGGGGGTCGTTCAGGCAGGCCGTACAACGAAATGAAAAAAGAACATTGAATCGACGTAATTTTTGTTGAGATAGAGTCGAAGATTAACATTTAATATACAAAATCTATTGAAACATACATTCAAGGGCTTGACGGTGCTAACAAACATACACTCAAAATGGGTAGCCAGTGTTATCTTGGAACTGGGGTGAAAAATCACTTAGAGAGAAAATTATTTCAAGCATGCATGCAAGTCATCTATATGCAGCTACGTGAGCAAAAATAAATAGCAAACTTTAATGGACAAATAAATCATATTTTCAATTAACCTAACGAACTATTTGGTTGAAACAACCGTTTATGTTTTCGTTTGCGCTATTCGAACATTATGATATTCATCACGTCAAAATATTATGATATATTTTATTTTCCCAATCTGCTTCCGATATGTTGAATTTTTTAACAGGCGGCAAATTACGGAACAATGTATGCATTTACGTCGTCTGGAGATAATAATTTATAACAAAAATTGATTTTAAATATGTTCACATTTGTACGAACGCACTAAATATATTAGTGTACGGATTCGTTTCGAAATCGGATTTAGTCTCAATCTATAGGTTTAAAAATTATTCGATATGAAAATAACTAAATAAAATAGTTTTTGCACAAAAAAATAACTGAAAGATTTACTTTTGAATCTCTCACAACTTATTCGCAATTTACTTTCGGGATAGTATCACTAGCTGCAAGACGACAGGAATGTACTGATTAATTAAATGTTAATGTTACGTTGGTTGCATTATGTTAACACAGTAAAAGTTTATTTTAAAAAATTCTGTGTCCGCATGTAGATACTCCGTTCCGTGAGATCCGTCTCCGTTTACGTGATCCGTTTCCGCTTCCGTGTCATTGTAGACCGGGCCTTAAAGCGACGTTCCAACATGGCGGGTGAGATCTAGCCGCGACCCTACGTCCGTCCCCATCGAGCCGAGCCGAGCCTAGCCGAGTCGAGCCGAGCGCAGCCGAAATGTCACGGAGAGTTGCCATGCCGACGCAACACAACATTGGGTGGAGCCTATTTCCACAGGCCACGCCTTCTGTTGCTGGAAACGGGAAACTATACTTTTGTTTCGATGGTTGAAATCAAGTTGAGATAAAGAAAATTGCAAGACACTGACTGTAGACACCGTCGGCACGTGGTCCTTGGGCTAAGGCCTGTTTTATAAACTGCGCAAGAACGCAAGAATGCAAAATGTTCAAAGACCACATTTTAGAGTCCCGGTTTATAAACTACGTGAGGCGCATCAACGCAACGCAAGTGTTGTCCTTACGTTTTGGCTTGTGTTTCCGACGAACATATTTGAGAAGTGTTCCGAAAAATTTTTAAGGACGCAAACGTTGTGTTCATAGAAAACCCGAAAGGTTATTTTTATAATTTATTTTTTAAATTTGATAAAGATTCGCACAGTGAAAGAAAATAACATTTTAAAGTAAATCAAATTATTCACAATTTTTTTTGTTTTCGTGATAAATATGAATTATCTAAAGAATGACGGGGTGGAATGTGTTCTATTATTTTACAATTTTAAGTTAAAGTGTTGGTGACGTCTTGCAACTTGCGTGCTTTACAGACAACCGTTGTTTTTCTTGCGTTTTCTGTGTGTTGCGCTGTTGCGTCGTTGCGTCTCCCTTGCGGAGTTTATGAACCCAGCCTAACTCGCCCACCGTGCATCGCCCCTAGCGACCGACCGCCACCGCAAGCCCGTCAGAAAGTGGGGGTATTGGTGGGGGGGGGGGGGGGGAGGTGCGAGGTCAGCTTAACCCAGGGGGAGTGTGTGGGGGGCAGAGAAGGAATCAGAAAATGCTTTTACGTAGTTCGCGAGGAGGGAAAGGAGAGCAGAGGTACAGTTGTAGTCCAGGCGCCATAGACCAAAGCTTCAAACCGTAATGACGGTCCAACAAATCTTTTAAAAAAAGGTAATTTAATTAATAAATAAATATGTTATCGCTAATTTTTTACATTTCATTAAAACTATATTCTCAACCATTTGTGCTAAATTTTTGTCAGTCAAAACATTTGTTCCTATACTCGAATATAAACTAAAGTTAAAAATTTGTGTAATTTTTTTTTCAGGAACGATCACCCGAATATGGTCCCAAGTGTTTTGGCCAGTTTAGTCGTACCTGCTCGCTATACATTCGTGGAATATTAGCAGGAGTATTCGACCCACGTTGTAGAGTGGTTACTAAACGAATCCTAAGTACCAATTTTTATTTAAACAATACATAGTATTGCTACAAACAAGCAAAATATTCTAAAATAGTTGAAAATATTACCCATGTGCATTTATTATTTCGAAATATATTATGTTTCTTGATCATTGCATTAAGTGGGTACTAGCCTAAATTATTTTTCACCTAATAAATAATGTTTTTGCATGTGATTTTAAATAATTTACTATAAAATTATATTTAATTGTTTATAAATGTATTTTTCCACTAAATAAGTTCTTATTAAATGATTTTTTATGAACTAGCATGTTCTGAATTCATATATAATGTGGTTTTAGATTTACCGTTCGTAGCCCTAAGAATCTTGAATTTAAATATCGCATTCATTTATAGATAAAATTTAGGTTTTCCCAATAAAGCAGTCGGGTCCGGCCCTTCACAAACACCACAGAAACCTGTGTTACTCGGGGTTTTGGTATAAATAATTATTTATTTAACGACTGATATACTAAAAATAAAGAGTTTTAAGTCGAACGCTACATACATACAATCCTGTACACCACGTGATTTCATGCTTTCAGTACATTCTAAGAATGACATCAAAATGTTTCCACAAAAACCATTAAAAAGGATTGATTAGTATAAAATTCCTTTTATAAACAATTAAGTATGGTTATATTAAGAATTTATTTAAAATTATGCGCGAAGTAACGAAATATTGGAAGTAAAATAATTATGGGTACCACCGCCTCTTAACGAGCAAAGGTGGAAAACGCTTAGGAAACAGATTTTTCAGGCCTTGTTAGGGCGCTTGGAAGTCGTCGCCTAGTTGTTCTTGGCGGATACGCAGTCCGCGATACGTTTGAGCGAAGCCTGTTGCCTACCTTTCAGGTCGCCCCATTACATTTCAACCTGTCCTGTTTATTCCCGAGAGTCGCTGCATTTCCGCCTCCGTGGGAGGCAATCGCAATTGTGAAACTGGGATGGTATACCTAATAAAGTTTTTTTCCGAATAAAAAAAGTAAAGCAAATAACATATATCGAGAATTCGATATGATTAGCCATAGTCATAATTTGAATAATAAACAATAACTATTTTCTTATGGGCCAATATATCTCATATCCCTCTCCAAATGATACAATTTCTTGTGGTTACGAGAAGTAACTTTTTGTTGACTACACCTATTTGCATATACATGTGTTTTCAAAAAAATTATCAGTAAGCGAGCAATTGAATGCGGTGACCAAAAACAGGTTATTGTGTAGCTGGTATGCGCCCTCCACCCAGTAGGTATTCCATGAACGGTCGGAGACAAAGGCAGCCAGGCGGCCATTGCTGACTCTGCGCGCAGGCATTGTGACGATGCTGCCATCTAGCGGCGGAGAGCGAACTGCGGAGCCGTGTCCTCGGGGTGGCTATGAATTATTCCAGACGGAGCGAGAGGGGCAGGGAGGGGATGAGAAGAGCTCCTCTGCTCGTTACGTCATGGAGACAGCTACAAGCGACAAATATTTCATGCCCGCCCCCGCGACCGCCCGCGAATGTAGTACGGGTGAATAGAGGGGATGGGTGAAGGGGGAGGGGGGAATGGGTTCCACTTTTGGGTCCTCTACCCCCCTACCCCTCCCTTGCCTTTGCTCCCGTACACAATCTTCCAGAGTACCGTGGTCACTTCTGGCGCTCTGCAATTACTGTGCGCTACTGTCACTCCGGTGTCAACCCGACGCCGACCTCGGAAGGTCAAGAGGTCAGCGTGCCTGACATGTAGCCCTGAGGTCGTGGGTTCGAATCCCACCTCTGGCCATTAAATAATTTGTAATACTACTAGATATATATTGTAATTTTGTACAACAAATGGCTATGGTTTTTTTTGCCATGTATGAAGTACGGTTCCGAGATAATAATGAGTATTTCTTACGAATATTGGAGTATAATTTTATATTATAATTTATGTTCCACTCAAGTATAATTTTTTTTAAACTATGTAAAACACAACCGAACATTCAGCAATTGGTATTTATTTTGTTGTATCATGTTTATCAACCTACGCAGTTAAAACTGGGTGTTTTACTAAAGGGCAAAAATGGGAACAGAAGGGCACCATATTTATTTAAACGGATTTTATGTTAAAAAAATTTTTAACGACTATTTAGAACAGTTTCATTCGTTAAGACAGATGTCACATATCAATAGATTTTAAAAACACCGTGACATAGTGTCTGCTGACAGTATTATTACAGTTGTGGTCATTCTCAGAATATGAATTCAATACTTCTCTGTTAATAAAATATTTTGTCCTTTTTACAAGGAAAATCTTTGGAATTGCCAACGATGTCATTTGTAGAACTGCACGGCAGAGCTTTGTAAAATAACAAATTGTTCAAGCGTCTGCCTTGTAATTTTGCAAGTGAATTCGTTGGCAACTGAGTTACTAAGGACTATACGTACTTGTAAAAGGACAAAAAAAATATTTTACAGTTAAACACCAAAGATTTTTCAGTGTAAGTGTTTGTAGTAACCAGTCATTATTAACATCAAACCTATGTTAAAGCTCCTTTTTTTCCCAGGATTTGTTGGCAGGAATGGCTTGCAGAAGCGGATTCCGAAATGCTCGGATTAGCCGGAACGAGACCGTATTCAAGCTGTGCGTAATGCCTCGAATGCGTTGGAAGGGACTGCTAGAGCCAATCGCCCGCGAATTCACTCGTCGCGGCCGAGCTCGCCGGCAGTGGTCACGCTGATTCCAGTCGCCGCTCGCTCTGTTCCGGCGAGCGAAGCTGAATGATGGTTTACCGTTCGCGCCACTCGCTAGCCATCGCTCTTTTGTTACTGTATCGATCACCAGGAGGAGCGTTCGCAGAATATCATTTCGTAAAAAGGGGGGAGGGGGAATAGAACCACTTGCCCGCAGTTTGCTTTCAAATTCTTTGCTTTTGTATGTTGAATTGATATATATATATATATATATATATATATATATATATATATATATTAGAAATTCGAGGGAAAGGGGGGAAGCGTTTGATAAGCAATCGAAGGACATTGTATGAATTATATATATACACTCACCTGATTTGTAGTTCAAAGAGAGAGAGACAGATGGTTTGCAAAACGTAAATTATTAAACAACTGGGCCGATTTCTAAACTTCTGTCTTTGTTATAAAGCTACCTTATCCCATATGGGACAAGTTTACTTTTAAACAAAAATGTAGGGTTATGTAAGATACGTACAACAATATTTTTAACTAAAACAGTGGGGGGGGGGGGGGGGGGAATCCAAAAAAATTGACTGCTTTCTGGCTTTACCTTGAGTAAACCGGTACATTTATAACCAGATAAGGGGGGGGGGGGGTAGGGTTTTCGATAATACTGCAGAAATAACTTATTTTCATAGTTATACAGATAAATTCGGAGTTGAGTGCGTCAAAACGATTCTCGACTAAACGGAGGTCTACTCTGTCAACGATGAGTATTGGCGTCCAGTTCACAAAGGGTAATTTATACCGAGCCAAATTATAAGCAACTAGAATTAGGTTGATACCACCAAACTCGCGCATTGTAATAAAGCCGACTAGCTAACTTGCCAGTTGCTGGGTTCAAGAGAATAATGTTTAAGACTATTATAAAAATATTACTGTACTTCTTGTTTGACGAATGATTTCCTCTAGGTTAATGAAATCGCTGTTTTTTTTTTGAATAGTTGAAATATTGAAAAAAAATGTTGTAGGAATAAATATTATTTAAATTTAAATTGTTAATATTGTTCCGTATGATTTTAAACGTAAGTTTAAAAACTAATGCAATCCGATCTTCAAATACCTAACTTACTACGGAAACTCCACATTTTCAGAAGCTGAGCTTTTCTGTCTGGGTGTAACCCACTTTGCTCATTAGGTATACGTTACTCACTAGGTATATGTTACTCAAAACTTTTGCGTGTGTTTTCTTGCCGAAGAGAAGTTTTCCATTTAGATCAGTACATTTAAGCCGCACAACTAAAATTACGTTTGTCATACGGGAGAAATAATGAGCATGTAGAACAACATTGTATTTGAATAAAATCAAGAATACAGTATGATCAGCATACTAAAAATTTTTAACTGTATATGTCTCTCATGCATGTAGAAAGATAAAAACCTGAGTTGGACAGAGAATAAATATAGCTAGTGTTAAAGGTTTCACCTAAAATTTACCAGGAACACAGGTTACATACAGATTTTACAGAATCTTCGTAATTTACCGATAATTTTGTAAATATATCAATACAGACGTGACACAAAGAAATTTGCTGTACTTTTACAAAAGATTACTTTAAAAACCAGTTGCCATGAAATAATTTGTAATACTACTATATATATATATATATATTGTAATTTTGTACAACAAATGGCTATGGTTATTTTCCATATATGAAGTACGGTTCCGAGATAATAATGTGTATTTCTTACGAAAATTGGAGAATAATTTTATATTATAATGTATGTTCCACTCAAGTATAATTTTTTTAAACTATGTAAAACACAACCGAACATTCATCAATTGGTATTTATTTTGTTGTATCATGTTTATCAACCTACGCAGTTAAAACTGGAAAGCTATTCAGGGAACTGTTTAGTAATAACTAACTACTGGAGGTACTGGGAAAATAAAAAGCATAAATGGCCGGGTAAGAATCCGAACTCAGTATTACTGCGAACACTTTTTTTTTTAGTGATGATAGTTGTTTGTATGTAAATGTACAAATTTATAAATATCTGAAATTTTAAATGAATATTTTTGATCTATTTACAAAAATAATTACAGCGTTCTTAATTCTAACTCGTACTTGATAACAATCATTTTGCAGTGTTAAAAAAACCTTCAAACCTATTCTGTTTACAGCATAAACATTTATCCGTACATGCTCGACCTGTTTACAACATAACACCGAAATATGTAGTCGTAATTTGGCGAGGTATATCAGAAGAAACCGTTATTGAGAATTATAAAGAACTCTTCGTATATCTTATATACATTCTTTGTTGAAAACACTGTAGATTCACAGTTATTCCTTACATTGTATAATATTTTACAAAAATATTGAAAATAATATTATATCCTAGAAGTTTTGAAGGGTTTATATATATATATATATATATAAGGAATCTTTCTACAGAAATATTTCCCTCCGTGTTAGAACAGCCGTCAAGGACCGACGGCAACAAATGCAGCTGGGAAGTAAAATTTTGATGTACATGTTTCTGCTCTTTTGAGCAGTGTGTCTTGCTGATGATGCCCTGGTCTGGACTTCAAGCACAATGTAGCAAACTAGGGTTTCTGGGAGCTGTATCAGGATAAAAATAATGAGGGAGAAGTAAAGTGCGTGAGTAGTACGAAGCAGGATTGAAGATGCAGCAAATTAGACTTAGATAAATAGATGTTACAAGACTATCACAGTTGGGGTTTTCAAAGAGAGAGAGAAAGAGAGAAAGAGCGGGAGCTCATTAGAGAGGTCAGGATTTGATTTAGTTCATATAATTAGCAGTTTTGAAAGCAGGAACCGGAAACAAATACGAAAATATAGGATATACGGCTGACCATGTAAAAGGTTTTGAGAGGCTAGCTTTTTTGCAAAACCTGGTCATAGCATTTCAAGCACTCCTTGCACGATGCGTTTAATGAGAATGTTATTATGTTATGAGTTTGCAGCCAATCTTTTCAGAGATAACCAACCCCTCTAAGTATTTACATCTAATTGATTTTCATGCTCTCACCTTATGAAAGGATCGTCCTATGTCTTCATAGCAACAAGTATATCTGGCACAAAATTATTAATATTGCTTTGTCCATGTACAACTTCATTCTGAGCCAAGTATGTTCTTCTCTTTGCTGTGAAATGTTTAATATTTACAACTATGAATGATAAGTTTTGTTTCAAACTTTTAAATAACTCCAAAATAAATATTTTTTTTTTGTATTTTAACTTAAGTTTAATAAAGTCAGCCACACACGATACCCATTTCCTTAGCAGTTTTCGTGCCTTTTTTTCTGTTAGCGCGCCTGCTTTCGTGTAAGTATCATTTCAGCCCTCTTCCAAGAGGTCTGGATCTGGGTTTAGAAGTTTTCATACCCGAAGTCCATAAAAGAACGTTTTCTTTTTTTCTGCCATACCCATGAGCAAAAGTCCTCAAAATGGCGGACCCTCGTGTAGCAATATAAACCCGTATATTGTCATTTTGTAAACATTAGAGGACGTTAACAAACGTAATGGTGTGCAAAATGAAACTTTATTTTAGTAAAACTACCCTGGAATATCTGGTACCCAGTCCACCCGCTGAAGAAAGGGAGGACGTAATCTGCTCCAGAGTTCCGAGACGAACGTGGAGTTAGACCTTCTTCAGTGAGACATCGTTGGACGTAACTTAGACGGTTTTGCACACGGTATTAATAAGAAGGTCAGTACAATTCAAAACTGGGTCGATTTTGACATCACACTGTTGATAGACCACGTAAAATTTTTAAATATTGTACAAGTTAACTTTCTTATAAAACATCGAACTGAATCACAATTTTCTAACGCAAATTAAATTACCTTTGGAATTTTATTGTTGCCTTAACCCGAAAACTGGGTGAATTTGGATTCAAAACTACTCGAAATGATAATAAAAATCTTACGTAAATAAACTTCGTTTCAAGAACTGATCACTGCAATTGTATCAGACATTTCAGTCTATAATAGACATACGGTATGCTTTCAATATTAAACACAACTACAAAAAATTTTGACAGTAAAATAGATATAACCTATAAAAAGGGTAATAAAAGATATGTTGTCAACGCGTTGGTAGCAAACATCAGCCGGCATACGGTGGTATAGTTCGCCTGATACTTCGCAACACCAGCTGCGAGTTGCTGCTGGCTCTCGGGGCGTCTCGAAGACGTCGACCGCGGCTCGGCACGTACCACGCCTCGCCTCTGCAGCTGCGAGCCACGTGGTCCTCTGGTGCCGACCACCCGGAATCCCGCTCTACTCTCTTGGTCTTCGCGTGTTCCAGCAAGTCTCGCCGTCCAGCAAACACGCCTCCGAAACTAGAGAATCTCCAGGCAAACGAATACGTAGGGCATACACAATTCACAGTCCTTTTGTGCTCTCGGCACGATGTAGCAAATCACCCGTCGTGTGACCTCATCAACGCATTCAATAACCACGCGCAATACACTCGGAGCATAGTTGCTCGTCGGCAGCAACATCACGCGTAAGGACGTATCTTAACGTAACACGTATACAGGCAACGTCACAAATCATGGTTCTAACCATCACCCCGTGTTACGGCCCTGGGTACCGTAACCAAGTCCAGGTAGCTATTGTTAAGTTAACGTAATAGTAAGGTTTCTTACGTTACGCTTCGTACGTATGACAACGTAAGACTACCGTACCTGGTACGGTTATGTCTAGCGTCAACACCGACAAGCTCGACTCCAGGCGCTCTCTCCGTCAGTTACGCCAAACGTCCACACACGTCCATTCGTTTATGTAACGTCGACATACAAGTATCAGACCCGCGTAAAGACGTCAAAGTCGCTGCTGGACTGGGAAATATTTCAATCACTTCTTGCAGCTCGACAGTAAATATTTATATCACTCACTGCAGCTCTCTCGTAATATTTCTATCGCCAAACTAATGTTTATACGCGGACGTCATGCCATGCCGCAGATGTCTCGGTGTTCTTCGGCAGGCGGCTAACGCGAAGGTCTGCGCTGTCGGCAGGTGCAGAAGCCTGGAACAATCGTCCCCAGCCTTCAACCGAATGAGATCAACGACCGCCTTCCTACTACGTCACACCCGGTTGCTGATATTGAAAAAAAAATATATATATATTTCCCCCGCTCTGGGACACGTCTTTCTACGGAGTATCGCGGATGGCCTATCTCACAGGCTTCTCGAGAACTGCACTAAGGACGGAGCTCGCCAGTACAACACAAGGGAAAGAGACTCGACACATCAGAGAGACGGAGTTTTGCCCGAGACACGACACTTTTTTCAAACTGTAATTTGACGTTGTCAAACTTCTCTTGATCGTGCCAGGTACCAAATTGAAATTGATACTTAATTTTTCCTTGTTTAGCAACAGAATTTTTTTTAAAGTACCCAGAGGTTTGGCTGTAACATATTTGAGCACAGTCCTAGTATTTCTGAGGTGTGTGGATTCGAACCCACGACCTTTATATGTTCCATTCAGTTCTTTGTTCCATCGGCTACTGTGTCAAACATAATTAAAGATTCTTTACGACTGTATAATAGACATAATATATAAATTAGGAAATAAAACATTAGAGATATTTAACATTTATTTAACCAATTTTTTCTATACATAGTTTTACATTAAATAAACACATAGATATACATATATTTCTGTAGTGGGTCTAAATTATTTATTTATTTTCAAAATTAAATGCTATATAATTATAATTATGGAGTTTTATGAGGAATTGCGTTGTGTGATGTACCTGTTTGAGAAATATATACAGTTAGTTCTTATATTAGTGCTCATAATCCTTGTTTTCCATGGTGTACTTTCTGCACTTTTCTGCACCTTTTGTTCTAACGAATGCTAGTTGTTTTTGGTGGCCATATTATTTTCAGAATAAATACTTAGCTTTCCAAATACCCGGCCTTTGTTTTACAATTTTGTTATTAGGGTAGGCTGCATTCCCACGAAATATTTTTGTGGCAACGACTACAATGCTCAGTGCTTTTTTTTTTTGTCATTTAGTGTGGCAGAAACGGGGGAAATGCTTTGCAATGCTGCATGTAATAGTGCAGGTAAACGTTTGTGATTAAAAAATGCGATAAAAGTACGGTAAAATAACTGGGATTCTAATTAACATGGCTTGGCAATCAATTGTAATGAAATTTCACGCACTGCAGCCGTGAGGCGCGTTGTTCTCTTTTTTTAACGACAATTAACCCCCAACCAAAAATATTGTTTCTTCGTGAAACAGTAGGGCCAGTCCTAATGCTTACAGGCAGCATAGCCGGGAATATTTAAGAGAGGTGATTGGAAGGAAAGCACGCCGTCTTAGTTTCAAAAGTTTTCAGGCAACAACGATTTTCTATCGTTTAAATTGTCATAATTTGGCAGTTTATTGAAATGTTTGGTTTTACTGGTGCCTACCTGCTACCAACATGTTTCCCTGTGAAGTCACTGGCATTCAATATTTAATAGTTGTCTTTTTTTGTAAATGACTACAATTGAAATATTTATTTAAATTTTTTTTACATACGCTATAGCTAGTAACACTGGATGTCAAAGATAAACCTCAATAAAGGGAAATAAAATGAATAAACAAGCACACAAAAAAAGCCAAAATCAGCTGATATCAAAATGTATATATGCATATAATTCCGTGGAAGGGAATAGAAAAAATGATCAGCACAGATAAACGCAGTGGGCTGACAACGATAAGACAATGACAACCATAACAGTAAATAAAGACAAAAAAAACGAAAAACGTACAATTGATGTAGCATAAACTGTCAACAGAGAATATCTTATGGTCTTGTGTAAATCTATTAATATTTTATCCCTGGATTAACGGAATAAAATTTTAATATTCAACGATAAAATATTTGTACGGCATGAAAACCTGTTGAACCCAACTTGGCACCTTTCTTCCTTGAGAGTAAGGGTTACAGAAACCTGGTGAAAGTACATCAACGTAAATTAAATTATCTGTTTTTAAGGTGCATGCAAATAAATAGACTATTTTTTATTTAAGAAATTAATTTGATTGAGAATATTTAAAAATATATATTTTGTTTTACACAAGTATGAATTTAAGCTGAAAGAGAGGACAAATGTGAAAGCTGAGAGAGAGAACTAATTTTCAGGCTTAATGCCTTTGTTTCCTTTGTGTTTTAGAGAGGATGTAATCTTATTTCTTGGGCTTTTGTTTTCGCGAAAAGGTCCGGAATATCTTGAACAATTATTTTTACTACACCCTTTTCTTGTGTTGCGACTTTATTAACGTCTCTTTTTTTTAATTCCAAGAGAGCTTCTATAACGAAAGTGAGGCCACCAAACAATAAATACAAGTGACACAAACGTGGACGTTGTTGAATTTCAGTCTGTCGACCAATTGATTCACGAAATATTTTTTTTTATCCAGTCACAGATGATGTGCACCTGGCCGTGTCAAGAACAACAACACTTGCGCACACATTCGAGTCAAGCCTTATTAAATTAAAAATCCGTATCGAAGAACCTGATTTATGGTTTTAAAATCTGCTGCGTGACTCCCGTAATGAGCCGTAATGAGCGGAGAATTTTTGCCAAAATCAGCAGAATTTAAAATTTTTTTTTTTAATAAATGTTAATTGTAAACTGAGTGTTAGCTTCCTATCTACAGTGTTTGCAAATTGCGGGAGCATAAATTTTATCGAATGGCGAGGAATGGCAAAAGAATTCATTTATACGTATAATTTATACGTTCTTTGTTTATACATTATATTTAATTTTAATAAATTGCTCTTTTTAACTTTCATCTTTATAAAACTAATGTAAGATTTCTTAGGTTATATTTTATATATTTATTTGTCAGTTATTATACATTTAAAAATGTTTACATTTGTCAAAAATACCGCATGCAATTTGAAGTGACTAGATGCACTCACATACAAGCTTGCTTTCGTGAGTCCTAAATTTCCTGGTTAATTAAGTGAATATTGTTAACAAAGTGTTATAAAAGGGGGAAATAAAAAATATTATTATTAAATTATTTTGGTTAAGGGACATATATAACCTTAAACGAAACCCTGCAAAGTTACAGGCATGATAAGCAGCGCGCAAACTTATATGCGCTAACAGCCACCACTAATAACGTTAATACACATGTTGGGGCTGCTGGGAATAGCTTGCAACCAATAGAAACAGGTACAAGTATGTTCCTGTCAACGGGGAGACAAAACCTTATTTGTCAAAAAAAAAAAATATGTCTGGAAACGTGCATGAGAATATGCTTCGCACTTCCTGGACTTCCTCTGAACAATGGACAAGTTATCTTCGCCTTAGTTACTATTCCAAACCACCTGAGTTCATAAGTTGCATTTACTTAACTATTTCCATTACTCCGCAATGCATAATGGATAATAATCGTGAACTGACATGTGCACCAGTATCGTGGCCGTGTTTGAAACTGTAGTTACAGAGGTTAAAAATTTTTTTAGTTGCATTCGATACTCGTATGAAAAGGGGGGGGGGGGGAATGGAGACGTAATATCACAAATTTAATTTTCTTGGCTATTTGAAGTCGGCGGATATCGCACGGTTAACGAAATTCAACGACAAAACGACGAAATGAAGAATCCGCGGGGAGTTGCCGGAAAGCGAAAACTACGTCGCGAAAATGAAATAACCCGCGCCGGAATGTCGTGGAGGGAAGGCGAGGGAGGGAGGGGGAGCAAGATCTGGGACAGACCCGACCGAGGCGAGAGGGGGTTTGGTTTTGCAATGAGGGTGTGTTTATCAAGAGGGTGATGGCGAATGTGGGGTTGAAGGGGGGGGGGGCAGGCGCGAGAGCCAGAACAATGCTGCTGTTGATGCTACTCCAGGGACGCCCGATGGCGCCTGTGTTCCCCCCTTCCCCCCTCCTGGCACTTCCTCCCCACCCCCTTTTCCACCCTGAGCGCGCGGGCCCGCGCTTTGATTCCGGAACCGGAAAATTCCAGCTTTGTGGAGTGCGACGGTTTTCGCCCAAGACAAAAAAGGAGCGAGAGAGAGAGAAAGGGGTTGTCGGCGGGTGGGTGGGGAAGGGGGTGGTGGTTTGGTTTCGGAGCGTGCGGTCCTGGAGACGAGAAGGGCTGGGATTGCGGGCAAAACCAGGGAAGAGGAAAGGGAGGGTTAGTTTTTTTTTATTCGGCGGTGAAACATGGAATGAGGGGGCGGGGGGGGGGGTATAAAGTTAAGGGGGATGGGAGTTAGGCGAGAACGCGCAGGGAAAATTACATCAAAAGAGAGGAGCTGACAGACGGGCATAAAGAGCGCTTTCCAGCGTACGCGGAATAACAGAAATATTTGTTGTGCGGTAATAATTCTTTTCAATCCCGCCCGCGTCTACCACGTCCCAGCATGCCTGCCGCGGAACATAGAAGGTGGTGTTTTGTCTATTCACCGTTAAATAAAAGTCTGAAACCTTTGAGTACCTTTTAAAAATCTGTTGTTTTTTTTTCCCCGTTCCTTTCATATCTACATATATTAGACCAACGCTATCGAAATAATTTTTACGCGTCATGTGAAGTAGCCTTAAAACGCATTTGCATCATATTATTTTCACACACGTGTTTTCATCAAAGGGAACAAGTTAAAGGTGGAGATTTCAAAACGGTACTTGAAGAAATAAAAATCTAGTAAATGTTCGGGATACGCTTTAATTGGCCCCTGAATGATGAATTTTTTTTCCCTGGCTTAACTTAAACTACATGTATTGTGGTGGGAGCTGCCTGTTCAGGGAAGACTCAGAGCGCGTCTCGGGCCAAGCAAGCCTCTGAACCTTGCAAAGTGTGCCTTATTAGGTATGCGTTGCGGCGATTCATGCCATGACTAACTCCCTTACCTTAACTCTGAACTGTAACTGGTCAAGTCTAGCCCAGGTGAAACCTGCATGGGCACTGTCATACAGGGCGCAACAGTTCATGCATTGAGGGCCCCGCCTACCCAGGCACACGCGTGTTGTGCAGAACTTCAGAAGAAAAAAAAACACGCGATTTCAAAACTGCTTAAGATATTCGAGTGGTGTCTGTTTACAAAAAAAAAAATTAGAATACGCTGAGGGTGTATAAGTATTTATGTTCCCGTATTTCAATTTTATACTGTATTTTTATAAGAGTGAAAATTGCTAAAACGCCCGTTTTCATAATAACTTTAATGTTATGGTTGCCACTCAAATCTATTAGTTTACCCTATGCACTCGAGATCACAGCTTGTGCTTAGGGACGATTCCGCGCTAGAAGCACCAGCGAGTGTCGCACTTATCATCCCGCCTCACTAACACAAATACGCCCATGACCAGGAGGTTGGTCCAGGAGAAGAGTTAGGGTGGGCAGAAAATATTCTACGGTTGTTTTCCTACGCTTGGGGATGATTGTTTGCATTAATTAAAGTTTTGGTGGTCCTGGGTTTGTGTAACCAGTGGCCTTGGTGGTGGATCTAACAATCCCCAGGAAGTGCGGCAACACTGCCATTCCGAGGTGACCTCATTGCGACCGGACGACCAATCACCGCCGCCGCTGGTGATGTCATTGGTAGGGGAAGACCGCCATCTAGGGCGGGACGACTGCCTCCCCTGGCAAAGCCGGGCGCAGGCAACCCGCAGTACCTATCTGCGTGCCAGATCCCCGCATCTTCGTGGCGGCAGGCGCACCAGCGCAGCGCCTGTCAAGATGTCTCAGAGCGAAACTGGTGTGAAATATTGTCATGGGATTTTGTATAGCGCGTTAAGGATTTGCTCCTAACTTAAAAACTAACTATTTTGGATAGAACCATTCATATTACTTGTTTGGTTTTTTGATATGGTACATCTTAGGTATCGGTCTACGGCATCTGGTAGGAGTAATTTCGTGAATGTAACGGAAGTCGCATGGAACGGATGTGTGTAACCACGGTTACTGTCATCCGTGGTGTATGGCGCGAACCAAATTTCACAAGACAATGGTAAGATAAATAGTATTAACTGTTAATGAATTTCATAGCAATATGAACATGTATTTTATTAAAATTCCTTAACGAAATCAGGTACAAAGCGCGGGTATAGTGTTTTTTGAAATATTTCGCTTTTATCATAAAGTTTACAATTTCGTCCTGCAAATGAAATAATTCGTTAGTTGACGTAGCTGCTCCAGCAGTAAATTCTAGCGGTGGTTATGGTAACTACGTGCGATTAGCGTCAAGAAATATAGTTAAAAACTTTATTTGCGTATATTAATCATGCTCGGCAGTATTGTAAATAATGCTACGTTAAATCTCGTGTCCATGTTTCGTATCATAAGTGCATTTGCAACATGAGTACACATGAATTTGCTCGTTAGGAAGTGACTCATGTTAATATTTTTAATGTAACAGTCAAATTCCCTTGTTAACGTAAGTTATTATAATGCACAGATTCTCATTTTATTTATTTTTCAATTTTTTTCTAAAACCTCCACCCCCTGAAAAATATTCCTACATTCGACATTGTATTTTTAGGAAATTTTTAAGAGAACTATGCATAGTCTGAAAAAAAATTATAACATTTTATCTTACATTGTCGTCTATGATCCTTTTACAGACATACATACTAATGACATCGGTAGTGAGGGTCTCGTATTTTCGGATACAGAATCCGAGAAAAAATTAGTTTATTTTGTCATCGATACTACCTATTTATTGTTATTAATTCTTCCGTATTTATCTTCTTAGTTAACCGTGCTGCCTTTTTTTCCACGCATTGCGTCAGGGATTTTGTACTAATAGTTTAATTTAAGTACTTCTAATTAACGTTAATGAATCATGCCAAATGCAGTAGCGAATTACTGTCGATTCACTTAAGAGCACTAAATTCGAAGAAATTGGTTTCGTTTGACTTTTTATGACCATTGAGTTCCAACATTGCGAAAATTATTCGCAAATCCAGACCACTTACTTACCAACCATTACATTATTAAGATTATTTTTACCATAATTTCTGCACAGTTTATACGTAGACTTACAATCCTAAAACATAAATAATCTAAAAGAAGGATATTATATTCTTCATTTTATTCTTTGTAAGGTCATTCAGCTAGGTGTTCATTCCCACTTTAAATCTTCCGAGGGCTTTATCAAAGTTAAGTAATGCATTAGTATAACAAGGTAGAGTAAATCTTGTTAACCTTTTTTTTACCCTCGCAATTCCTCTTTCCCTTCCGCCTAGCCTCATTCGCAGGCCGATTCCCGGCGCTTCTTACGAACATACTCCCAGTTTTGTTCAGGGCTGGCTTAACAATGAAGTGCCAGGCAGGCGAGATCCCGGATAAAGGTATATTCCCGTTACAAAAAAAAAAGCCTACCGAAGTTTACGAGCAAGGGAAAAAGGAATCCGTGAGCGAATTTCGAACAGGAAAAAAGGAAGCCGATCTGGTGTTTCATTCTACGTCCCTTTTTTTTCCCCCTCTCAAAGTCTTACATGCGATTTCCTCCATGTGCTCTCCGTCTGGCGGATATCAAAGTCATTTTTTAGAGTTTTTTTTTGTTTAGCCATGATTATTACCAAACCAAAACCTTTTTTTTTTCTTGAAAAAAAAAAGTTTATGAGAAAAGCTCAAATTTCTATTTTGCCTTTTGTCTATGTCTGTGGACGGTGCTTTACGTTTTAAAATGATACTCATTCAACTTTGGTAAGGTAGGTCTAGGCGATGACGTCATCAGGGCGTAACGAAAGTGTAACGGTCGGAAGGCAAACGAAAATTGAAACGATCAGGAGTAGATCTCTCGATGGCGGAGAGGGGGAGGAAGGTTCGATAGTGGGGCGCTCAATAGCATGTTCACATTGTAGCACACTTCAATATTTGCGCAGTCGCATACTTGCTCACTAGCATACTTGTGACTTTCTTATACGTTATTATACCTCTGCAATGTTCCACTTATAACGCGCGTACTGGCCACACGCCCATTTCATTCAATCTAAATTATGTATAAACCGATAAAATATTAACTGAATTTTTGATGTTTTACTATATATTAAGTTGGGTCAGGTTACAAAATCTTGCCATAAACCACGAAAATTTTTAATTTCTGACGTGTAAACGTTTTAGCTTTTGGTACACGGCATTTGGTAGATGAGGAGTAATTTCGTGAATGGAACGGAAGTCGCATGGAACGGGAAATGTGTAACCACGGTGCTGACATCTGTGACGGATGGCGCGAACCAAAGATCACAAACCCAAAGGGAAACTTTACAGTACTAACTTTTTAATGAATTTTAACAAGAAGAGTGGTATTTTAATAACATTCCTTATCGAAAATCAGGTCCGAAACCGGGATTTGGTATTTTTTTAAGTCTCTTTTCGTTTTTATTGGACCCGTTTTACTATAAAGTATAAAATTTCTGTCTGCAAATAGAATGATTCGTCAGTCGACTTAGCTCCGGCAGCGAATTCTAGCGGCGGGTGCGGAAACTACGTGCGATTAGCGTCAAGAAATGTAGTTGAAAACTCAGTTCGCGCATATTTATCACGCTCGGCATTATTGTAAAGAATTCTTCGTTAAATTTAGTGTCCGAGTTTCGTATTATAAGTGTATTTGCCACGTGAGAACACAATAATTTGCTCGTCACCGAGAACTGAAAGACTTGCTCGCATATATTTTTTTTGTACAGGCTTTTTACTTGCAACTTCTTTTCGGTAAGAAAAAGAAAGTTAAGATAAACGTTTCATGGCAGCGGTTTTGTTAAAATGTCTTGTTACTGGGCGGAATAGAAGATACCACCAAAGATAGCGCGTCTGGCATGTGACGTCACACCGCTCGCGCCCGTCGGCGGTTACAAGGTTACAAGGATACAAGGTTACAATATTATTTTCCCTCGCGATTAATCACTACAAATATTTAATAAAATTTAACCCCCAAACTTTTCGGGAAAAAATTTTGTGGTTACGTGCATAAGATAATTATAATAGATCAAAGTGAATATGATTTGATGGAATGTAATAATTAAAATTCGACAGTAATAATATTTATATTTCATAGTTTGGTTTTGTACATTTCAGTTACCTGCAAATATACTACACTAAGTTTAAGTACAAAAAATATTTAGAAAAATGACTTTTATTTTATGTAGGCCTAAGTTTATTATAATTTGATGACATTGGATATTGCTGTCCTCTGATAATTTGTAATTGGGATATAATTATACAAGAAATTAGATATAAGATTTAGTTTCATTTGTAAAATTATTTATCACGGTTCGGCTTACTATCATTGAATAAAAAAATACATTTCGTTAAATTTAATTTCTTACGAAAATTTTCGATAATACAGATTAAATGTGATATTTCGTGGCTAACGTATATTTATGTGCGGATTTCTCACACGGAAACAGATACATATAATTCAGGATATCAACTCAATTTTGCTGGAAAATGTTTGGAAACGTCCAAGTTCGTGCAAGTCGAAACAACTCAACGAACACGCATAGGTACCGCACATATTATCAGTGCTCGGTGAGACACTTCGGGTGTCTCATGTGATTATGTTTAGTGTTTATTATGTTTAATTATAATTTTAACGTAATCTTTTTAAGTAATGTTTTCATATTTATTTTTATATACGTCTTTACTAGTTTTAGTTAATATTTAATCAAGTACTGTGGTTTACCGTGCGGCCATTTACCCCTGCTGAATGGACTTGTCCACGCATGAAAGAGGGGGAAATTAGCGGAGGGAGGTGGATGACGTCACGGGAGTGTGACGTATGCGACGAGCGGACTGTTTGGACTCTGGGCAGTCAGAGCCGATAGAAGCTTGCGGGCATTGACCGACGGCGGGTCAGTTGTGAATATGGGTTCCCAGGGTAACTCCGTGCACGGGAGTTGGGACACGACCCATTACTTCGTTATGAACGGTTAACCATGGACATTGCTACGCGGAGTTATCGTTGCCGCGGCCCGCATTAGCTGCATTATATTTTTTATAATTTGGAATGTACGGCAACGTATTTCGCATCAACGGTTTTAAACTTTTTCGCAAGTCGCGAGTGTTAATCCACCATGCCCCGAAGTGCGTCGACAGGGGCCATTTGACTGTGCAACATGGTCATCTACGCCCAGTCTACAGCCCGGGTACCCGAGGCGCTACAGTTTGGTAAATTTCTACTGCACGGCGAGCACCAATGTAAGTAAAACTTTAATTTATTAATGGTGGAAGAAGAGGTTGTTTTGGGACGGTAGCCAAGATTTCGTGTGGACTCTCCCCCCCCCCCCCCCCCCCCCTCCCTCGCGCGGCGTTGAAGGACAGACTTAGACTTATGCGATGGCAAGGTTTTTGTGCCGCAGGTAACGTGATCGCTACGGCCGGGCGTCACGTATAGCATTTGTAAATTTTATGTCGTTTTTTATGTATTTTATTCCACTTGTCTGTAGTTAATGTAAAAGGTTATTTAGTTGGTTGTAGCGACAGCTCTGATTTCGGTTCTCAGTTTTTACCAATATTACGTACAGTTTTGAGTAGAGCTTTCACATTGAGTTTCGAGGCTTCAACTGGCATAGGACCGAAACGGGGGTCCTATTTGAAGTCACAATTCGTGGACTAGGGTGATCATGACGACAGTTGAAGTCAACCTCGAAAAATAATCGGTTATTTACTTGCGGTGATATCAAACTGAGGACTGTAAGTGAACATAAAACATCAGATATAAAATTTTGGGGCAGATTTATGTTATATCCAGCAATTACAATTCTTTCTATTCATAACCAGAAACTGAAATTATAGTGAAAAGTCTTAAATTTATAAAGTGGAAGAGGCTTTAAAAAATAGACAGAAAACTTCCTAAACATACATACTTTGGCAGCTGAATGTTGTGATTAAGAAGTACACAGATTCACGCAGCGCCAGATTAGCTAATAGTGGTTCAGTATTTATTTCGTACATTTTCAAGTACAGTAATTCAGTTGAGAATTTCAAAATGGTCGCTTGCGCTCTTGTCGAAAATCTCTCGCCTTATCTCGAACGTAGCGTATCAGTCGCAGCTTACGAACACTCAATTTCGTCGATTCGAAACCGCGAAGCGATAAGGAAAAGAAGAAAAAAAAGTCGCGCGTGTATTCTTTCGTGAATTTCACTTTCCTCGAATTCTGATAACGCGCTTTTTTATTATTTTTTACTCCTCTTTACGTCTTCTCCGTGCGGCACACCCGGGAACATCTTCCTCGCTTCCACGAACGACAACCCTTTCAGCGGGGGAAAAAAAATTCCCGCCCTGCTCTTCCCAACTCCTACCCTCTTTATTTCTTTCTTCCCCCCCCCCATGTCCCTTCTGCCCCTACCATTTTTGCGCTCGGTTCGTCCTCATATTTTATCGACGTTCCCCCCTCACATTGATTTGTCCGTCGCCTTTTGAGTTGCACGCGGCGCGCCTTCCGACGCACGGAGCGACTGCGGCCAGACGTCTACTCGTCGCACCGTCGTCCATTTTTTTTTTCATCCCCCCCACGCAAACACCCCCCCCCCCTACTCCCCTCCACAAACCCCTTACATTTTCATCCCCCGCAAAGGAGCCGCGACTGTTAATGTTTAAACCTAGATGCTGGGCGTGTGATGAGAAATGGCTTCAAAGAGATTTAAAAGGGAGTGCGGAATATTGTTTCTCGTGCGTGGTGCGGCGGTCCTTTTGCGAGATGGAAATATGCGCGGACGCTCAAAGAAGGCAGTGCGGGCAACCCTCCGGCGAGAATATCTCTCCCCGGCGACGAGCAACATGCCGTGTGTCCGCGGCTTCGCCCGACGCTAGCGGTTGACTTGACGCGGAAACTGGCTGGGTCGTCGACAGGTCGGGACTCGCGATACAACCAGCGTGTCACGTACGCTAGGGGTGATACATTTTCAGACATTACGGTAAAATTACGGAAAAAAACAAAGTCAACCAAACAGTCATTCGATATTGCGGGGGGTATAGGGGGTACATCTTCCCCTCTCCCCAAGGTTTTAAAAAATGTTTGAAATACATCAGTGAAGGCAGTATGTTTTTTTGGCTGATGCAAGGTGAGGTGTTACAACACCTGCAATGCCAACTGTAAGAGAAGCCTAGTTTTGTCAATAGTAATGTCACTTTTTGACGTGACAACGTCTAATAAATCGATGAACGCCGGCTGCACGCACGAAAAAGTGTCCCACTACGGATGTGTTCTGTTTGCTCATTGTACGCATGCGTGGCATCTCTCTTCATGCTCATTGTACGCATGCGTGGCATCTCTCTTCATGCTCATTGTACGCATGCGTGGCATCTCTCTTCCACTCGATTGGAACAACCTTCGATTTGACTTTTCAATCATATTTTCGTCCTTTGAATTTTTAATATTATGTAATTTAACGATCGTCCACCGATGTTCAGCACAATCGGTAGGGTTATTTAAATGTAATGTTGAAAATTCAAATACGTTTTGAACCAACAATGGTTTTTTACAGTTACACATAATAATTCAAATTACACCCGGGATCTTTTGCACAATGTTTTAAAAAATATTGTAACACATTATAAATAAGTTTGGTGTATTTGGGATGCGTATTTGTTATAAAATCGTGTTAATATTATACCCCTACCGTGAACAAAGTTTTTATAAATATGAATATATATATATATAAAATTTGAAACTAAATTACCATAGTATGGTCTCGTGGGCGTGTGGTTAGCGTACTTAACTTTAAAATAGAAGGTTGTCGGTTCAAAACCCGGCAGCTGTGAACTTTTTTTTTTGTACTTGTAAAAATAAATACGGTGCACGCAACATTTCAAAAGTAATAAATATATTTGAATTAAGGAATGCAAATAAAAGTAAATTTATTAATTCAATTGCACATTTCATTTCACTCCTTTCTATCCATAGAAAATAGTGATAATTCAATAAAAATGATTAAATTTTATTCATAAAAGTATGCAGAGGTAGATTTTATCATGCAAAAAAAAAAATTAAAAAAAATTCTTCCTTAAAGAATATAATATTTTTAATGCCTAAATGGTTTGGTTGCAAAAACCTATTACGGCTCAGTCTCAGGCCGAATATGATATTTCCTTTTCTTCTGGATCAATCATTTCATCAATGTTTTGTTATGACGTTGTCACGTTAAACTATCGTCCGTAAACCGACTTTACAGACAACCAATTTTTTTAATGCACGTTTTAATTTTTTTTTTTCTAATTTCACCCCCACCCCTTTTTTCCCCGAAAATAATTACTGTGTTTGGCACTGCATACAGTTGTAATAAGAATAAGAAAATTTTTGTTGGCTTTTAAATGCCGTGGTTTATACACGCCTACTGCAGTTTACAAATGCAAAAAAAAAAATGTAAATATCCTGTCCAGTCCCAGGATGGGAGGTAGTGCAATCAGCAAATCCATTGAACCACGACCTACCCATGGTTCGCGACGTGCGAGTTTCGCTGTGACGCTGCGAGATGATGACCACGGGGCACTGGCGTAATGAATGGGTTGTGGAAGTCGGGAGCACCCCGGGAAAACCCACTGGCTCACGGCGACGTTCGCCACGCTTCCCATTTGGGATCCAATCCGGATGTGTGACCCCGCCAGGAAAAGAACCCTGATCACCTAGAAGGAAGGCGAGTAGACTTATACCTGTATATATGCATATCAACAATCCCTTCTTTCAAGGACATGTTTTGTTGAATGATTTAAACCCGTATGCATTAACCCGGGACTCGGAAGCCTGAGAACTATAGGCACCGAAAGCCGACGCGCATCCAATTACGCGCCCAGGAAGTCGACACTCCACCAATGTGGTTCCCCGATTCACGCATTGTCATCAAGGGTTTTTGCCGCTGTCCGGTCGGCTCGATGAATTATTTAAAGGCGTGAAACCGGTGAACTCCTCCTGCCCTTTGCCCTTCCTTGTAGTTAGCGGGCGGCGCGACGGTGCGTAATTAGCCGTGGCAGCGTGTGACCGGCACGACAGTGTGCGTCCGGCCTCGCGACAGTGTACGTCCGGCCTCGCGACTATGTGTTAGGCTTGTAGGGCCCCGGAAAGGTGCATCAAGGAAAACTTTTTTATAATTATAGAACGAGAAAATTGCAAGGAACGTGATTTTATTGACAAAAACCATATTAAAACATACACTGGATAGCACATGTTCCCTCAATAGCGTAGTTCAGACTTCTGCTTTATACTGGTACTCGATCGGCCCCAATCTGCTGGTAAACACAGAATAAAATAATTTTAATGAGCTGAATATTAAAACACACGGAACACTCGAAATATTATGACTTCGAGCAATACCAGCGATTTATCAAAATGATTTGGTTCGTTTGAAGCTATGAATGCCAAACTATAAAAATAAATATCAAAGCCCATTCAAAATTACTAGCGAATAAAATACGTCTTCAAAACAAACGTGAATACTGATCAGGAAAATACTCGCAACGAACTTAACGAGCAGAAAAGGCTTATAAATAATGGCGATAACATCTCACAAAATATTTAAATCGCCATTGCGAAAAATAAATTAAAATAATAACATCTAAAATATTTTATGAAATATTAACAGCCCAAAAAATTAGATTGTTAAAAATTTTCTGTCGCCTTACAAGAAGTAGTAAAGATTATAAGGCAAACTGCAAACGGGCTAACACAATAGAGACGTCTTCATTATTAATGTTTATAACAAGTGTTTTTATAATTCTTCAACTTAGTTATCATGTGGAGAATAACCCCCTCGGTAATCAGGACGAGTACCAAATAATCGCTCGCCTTATAGCAGACCACTCACTCCGTCGCTGGTCAGTGAATCATTCACCCGTGCCGGCACCCGATGAATGGTCCCCTTGTTGCACCACGAAGGGTAGTTTCCGACGACCTCTTGCAGTCATCCAGGGACCGGATCACCGCGCCGCTACTTGCTCGTCACTGTCTCGACCAAACTCCCTTCTCACATTACTCGAGAGCGAGTAAAGCTGCGTCCTCTGCGACGCCTGATGTCTACGAGCACGACAACAGCTCGTACGTAACCTGGGCTGACGGAAACTTGGTTAGTGTGCCGTCCGGACAAACTGTCGCTAAAGTAATCTCGCTCGGCCCTTAACCAGCCACGCCATCGCCGTCGCTGCTGACCCGCTAACTTAACCACACCGCGTGAGTCCCGCTATGAACACTCGTTCCTCCGACCAACTCCACCTTGAGCGGTGACGAGTTGATCCTGACGCTCGCGTGATATTCGTTCAGCGAGTTAACTTCACTGCTCGCTGGGCGAGTGCCCTCTGAGAACTCTCTTCGGCGGAGTTAGTTCAGCCACTCTCTCTCTCTCGACGACTCGCACTGATGGGCTTTGGTGACACCCTACGGATGCTTTCGAGCTGGGTCCGTCGTTTAGTGTCAGGATGATGGCTCAGATCAGTCGCCAATGAAGGACAGCGCAGTCAGAGACCAGTGCGTCGCGGAACTGACACTGTCATCATTGCCCGTGGCGAGCCGCCTGGTCCGCATGCCTGTCTGTGGCATCGATCCAGAGGGCTCGCAAATAGTCCCAGGCCGCGTGTTGCCGCTCCTTACGAGTCTATGGTAGGGGGTGGCTGTTTGGACTTTCGGCTGTGGTGGAAAGCTAGTGTCTGTATGCGTGGATGAATGTGGTGGAGTGGGGAGTGATGCGCTCCCGAAAGAAGGGAAGGGGGGGGGCTGCATTTGATGCCCTGCCCGATGTCAGAATGATGCTTCTTCAGCTTCTTCTTCTTCTTCACTCCCAACTTCGCGGGACTGAGCAGCGCGGGCAGCATGACGTCACTGGCGATGGTGGACGGCGGAGTCCGGGGCAGCGCGACGGTAGCTTCTTGTGGTCGACTGCCTGTCGATTGCTCGGCGAGAGGGGCTTATATACCCGGCGTGGCAACCCAGAACGTTCGATTGTGGCCTCGCGGCGAACAGCTACTTCCGACCACGTGACTGAGACGTTGAGCAAGCCGTGCAGTATTAACACTTCCAGGGATGATTTGGAGACACTGTTTCGTCACTAGGAACGTTGCGTGAAGTATGTATGCCCGTAGGGGCTAACACCACAAGTCAAAAGTTTCGGGCTTGCCAAACGTTAACGTTTACAGGCATCACAATTACACCCGTTAACAAGTGTGCAACTGGCTGCACTTCTGTGCAATGCCAGCAGCGACAGTTTGCGACCAGTCGGGACGACACTATGTGATCGGCTACAATACAGTGTGCGTCCGGCATCACGTGTGACCATCCCCGACAGTGTGTGGCCAGCTTCGTTGCAGCGAGTGTCCGACCACACAACAGTGTGCGACCGGCCTCACGATAGTGTGCGACCGGCTGCACAACAGTGTGCGACCGGCCGCGATTCGGGCCAGCTGCCGCTAACGTGCCCAGAATCCAGACCGGGGGATTATCTCAGAAACACAGCCCGTTTCATATTCATGGCGACTTGTGCCTGTGAGGACGAGGAATAGTGGAGGGAGAATAAAATGAAAGAAAAAAACTGCCAAAGAGAGCTAGAAAGAGAGAGAAAGGGCAGCGCCTGTGAACTGAAATGAGAGCAGAGCGGAAATGTTTGTTACTTTTTTTTTTTCGGGGCGTGTGATGGATGGGGGATGGATTCGACGAAGGTGGATGAGCCGACGGAAGTTTTCATGGCCAGGGATCGTCTGCCCGTTAAGCCCCGTAGAGCGAGCCTGTCCGTGTTAGTCTCGTGGATGACGTACGGAAATTAATTAATAAGTTAGTAGGGATTACGTGGTGTTTAGGATTTATCGTCCATTGTGCTTTTACTGTCGTTCGTCTCAACATTGACGTCAACATATCGTGTGGTTGTTGGGGAAAAAAATTGAAAAGTCCAGTTTCTTGAAACCTAGTGTTCCAACTTATGTAAGTATAAACATGAAGAAAAGATTTCTGCATCGGAAATAAGTCAGAAAGTGCTGAGCATATTTTATGGATGGTTTGGACATTAAAGAATTGGGCAGTGTGCATTTTGATGGACATTTACTATCTTTTTTCTAGTCCACGATGTCTGCTACAAGCGCTGTCCTTGTTTCAGTGTGCTGTGTTGCCAGATATACCCGAAGATAACAAAAATTATAAATAAAACTTTATAATGTTAAGAAATTTAAAAAAAAATAGTTAAAATGTTTATTTTTTAAAAGAAGATTTGGATTGAGAATATCGGAAATAAGTTTACTTGACGTGTTTCATCAAGAGCATCTTTTGATGGTTTGCAATTCTTACTTTTAAGGAAACGAATCTGAAAGACGCCATCTTGGTATCAAAAATTTTGCCATCAAAATTGTTCTGTATCATTTATAAAATTGAAAATTTTGTCTCTGTTTGACTGTAGTACATAATTAATGGAATATCTGCGTACTAATAATGACCGAATGCTACAAATAGTTTCTCCTGTGAAATAGTGATCGGTGTTTCGAGTTGATATATTTTTTCTTTTAGAACGTATACAACTGTAATTATGTATACTATCAAAAGATACTATTTTATGGCAAAAAAATAAACAAAAGATCAAATTAAAAAAATACAACATAATTAATTATAATTATCGATCATGTATACAAAATAATAATTTTAATGTTAACAAGCCGGGTAGTATCAAATTGGCAACAGTATTCGCCATTTCTCTGGACTGCAATCCAAGCGTGAGACATGTACTATAGCAATGTTCATCTCAACTATACGAAACCTTTGATTAGCTATTTATTAAGGCTATTCGTAAATGTACGTGCATTTTAGTAAATTTAGGGTTACAGAGTTTACTTGCTTCAAACATGTATTTTTTTTAACTACTTGCCTCCCATGTGCCTGTTTTCCTTTTTTGACAACGAAACACGAATTTAGGATGTTAGAATCCGGTGTGGTTTATATGAAGATCCAGTTATCTGGAAATAACCTGCGAAGGAAACTTCGTTTACTTGAATTTTTCGAACAGCCTACTATTTTGTCTCATTGTTTTTATCAAAATACTTGTACCGATTCCAATGTTTTTTTTCCAGTATTATCACGATGTGGTGTAAAAATTTATAGATTACCAAAAGTTTTAACAGATTTTTTTTACGTTAAAAGGCACGAACCGACATACGTATGACGAAACAATTCAACTAATCTATGTAAATTTAACTATATAGATGCGCTGAGAAACAACACTAACAAAAACATTGTTAATATAGTGACGACAGTATTCTTAAGTTCATGGAATTGTTAACAGCTATGGTTTAGAATTTTCTTCGTACAGACGTGTTTACATTTTTCTCAGTGTGAAACTGCTTTTGTGCCACTAGGGTTGTGAAATATTAACTTGACACTTTAGCCAAGTTGCCTAGGCTCTCGTTATCATCGAAACTTCAACATGCATATTCAACCTGTTTTTAGAAATTTTTTTAATCTTATATTTTAATTTTTTATTCATGTCTTATATTTGTGTTTCCGCTCTGGAAAATGTATTTACACAACCCCAAAATTTAAAGAATAAATACAACTGTTTAAAGTGCCTAAAACGTTTTGTCATGCTTAGGCTTGGATTTTTAGCATTAAACGTGCGTAGGCTATTAGGAAGAAAAAAAACGATTGTTAGCTCACATGCCTAAGATCTCGGACATATAGTGCTAACGTGCATGCGTTATAATCTGTCGATATCAAGTAATCTTAAGTAATATATTCCTTCCACCCCTGAATCCAGCAATATTATTTTCATAATAAAGGAGAGTGATTTTTCGGTTTTTCAAAAACCTTCCAAGTTCTACCCCCTTGGTCTGATTTCGCCCATTTACCAACGTGACCAAGATTTTTCATCACTATATTTTATGTAATTTGTACACATCATGGAACTTGCCGTACGTGTAAAACTATTATATTTTCATATTTACTGTTGAGATGACAACGGTATTTGAGGTCTTAAAGTACCACGAAACGAAAAACTAGGTACGACATTAAGTAGTCTTTCTTCAAAATTTACCAAAAAAAACTGTTGGGGAAATACCGAAACGAAGCACTGTTTTAACCGTAATTTCAGGCGTTGAGTGGATGGTGGTGGTTATTGTTTTGCAATAGCGGTTCGGCGGCTGTGAGTCCGAATGCCCGATGGATGGGTTACGAAGAGCGCGAGAGGGAAGTAATGAAGGGGTTCGGGGAGGGGAGCGGGGGTTCGTAAGTCATGTTTAACACGCCCCGCTTGCCTACACGAGCGCGGAGGGACGCACTTCACCAAATGAAGCGACGGCAGCGTTGGACCGTGTGACGCGTTTCGCGTTTGCATATCGGTGGAAAACTACCACTGCTCGTTACCAACCCCACCCCCTCCTCCCCCCCCACTCCTTGTTCTCGGGGAAGAAGGGGGAAGGGGGTGGTTCACCCGCGTGTCCGTGGCGCCACTCGGCCCAGATGTGGTAATTAATATGATTGGAGAGCGCGCTGCCGCCGACAGATATGACCGCCCCCCCGCTGTCTCTGACGTCATCGTAACTCAAACCACTCCCTCTCTCCCACATCCTCGGCTTTGCGAAAAGGTTGGAAGGAGGGAAAGGGGGGTGATAGTTATGCCGTTCCCCATCCTGAATGCCCCCCCCCCCCCCCCCCCAAATGATTGAATTAGGAGATGTCAGATGACGCCAGGCTGTGTCGTAGTTGAAGTCACTTTTTTTTATTTTACGTCGGCAAAAACCTTTTGCTGAGACGGTGCGTGACCGCGTCTGAAGATGGTTAGTAAAATTACAGCCATGTTCCCACGATGCAAACAATACGGTTCAGCCAATGTGAATGGCGCAGACCACGAACTGGAAGAAAGAAGAAGAAGAAGAAAGAAAAAAACGACTTTACCCGATCACCATTTGTGATCATGCAGACGTGGCCGTTCCCTGGTCACCACTCGCATTTTTGTCGGATGCCACACGTGTGTACTATGCTTGAGCCTTGTGTACCATAAGCTCGTGGTGAGGCAATCATGTTACGGAAAAGTATCGTCATTAATGACTTATACAATAATTTACTATTATAAAACAGTTATCAAAATTATTATTAATTATTAATAACGCTGAATGTGGTAACCGGTGAGTACGACGTAATTGAAAGCCTAATACATAGATAAATACAATGAAGACTTCCCGTTAGCGTCTCGCCTCTGTGGAACATTCGAGCGTCCATCATATCGTACGTACAGCAGGGTGAAAACACTGGCGGCTGGTGACTGCGCACTCTTGCAACACCGCCGGGTCTTGTGGAGTCGTGGAGCTATGCGAGACCCGTAGCGACTTTCCCTGACTTTCCTCTCAGGGAAACAAGCCGGTACAGTGCTGAGCTAATAGTAGCTCGGTTTGCAACACTTCACCGGCCACCACTTTGTAAAAAGATATATATATATATATTTTTTCAAAATTAAAGTATGATTGCAAAATCAACATTACTGAAAAGAACTACTTATTGGCTTCTGGATTTGAGGTCAAGTCCGTGGCTGACGGTGTGTTTCTGACGTTTCGGCATGTCTTGTCACAGCCATCTTCAAGGGCTATTTGAATGGAGCCAAGAAGTAGTAATTCCGACCACAAAAGCGTACAATCTAAACTTAAAAGATTTAAAAATAAATAGAAACAATTTTTTTTAAGGTCACATGAAACTTTCAAGTTCTTTAACTTAACAGAATTGTAGATATTTTTTTATACACAACGAAACTATTTAAGTCCTTTGTCTTACTATTCACAGTGCATGTTGCTTATCTTTGGAGCGGCATCTGTGAAGTGCACATGCCGTGTCATATTATTGTGACATCGGCGTCTCTCTGAACGGATTTCGGATTAATGTTCACCGGCTCCGCGGAACGCTCCCGCACGCATTTCGTCCGCGTGCGCGGATTCGCAGCCTGTGTGTGTGTGTGTTAATTTCCCGCGCTCTCGTGCAGTTAGGAAGTAATTACGTTAATACGTCCCGTCCCTCGGCGGCGCGGAATATCAAACAGCGCGAGTGGGAAACGTTTGCCCGCCTGCGACTTGTCACGTGAACGGCATAATTTTCCCCCCGTGATCACGAGATTATTCCCGACACCGATTAGGAATCGAATTCCCCCCCACTAGCGACTGGCTGACGCTAACCTCGTAAACACTGCCGCGCGCGCTTTCTAGCGGGCTTCCGATGAATTATTGGCCAGTGATACACTCAGGCGCAAAATTTCATTTCTTGTGGTGAAAAGGAGCGGATAGAACCACATTGCCCAATGTTTGCTTTCAGATGATTTCCTTTTGATGATGGGAATGACAGTTTGTTATAGTTGTTTTTTTTCGGAGGATGAGTATCTGGATACACTCCTCGGGACCTAAGGTTCGCCTCTCTTGATACAGCACCATCACAGAAATTCAAATTCGATAACTCGAAGGCAATGCCGTCGTTCCGGGTGGGGCAGGGATTGGGGAAATGTGAATGGCAAACTTCCCCTGGGCCAGTTATCGGGCCGGGGGGGGGGGGGGAGGCTGATTTAGTTTCCAGATTTCATTTCAATGCGTGAGATTTTACATGCATTAAACGAAAATTACAAGTCCATTGCTAATGTCATTCTTTGGAAACCTTACAAGTTATGCGGTACGCACAGATGATGTTTACAGTTGTTATGGTCACTGTATGCTTACAGTCTTAAGTTATTTTTTTCATCCAAATGGTGGGGTTAGAAAAATAGTGTACATTAATGAATGGGGAGGGAGGCCCGACAAAATTTTTGCCCACGGCCCTTAGTTTCTCTCGAATGCCCTGTCCCGAGTTGAAGGACACCGTGTGCAAAAAAAATTGTGATTTTTCAGGAGAGAATAAATTTTAGATTTTTTTTTCAATGACCAATATCCAGTTCAAAACTGTTGGCGGGGAAAAGGGGGGGGGGGGGGGAAATTTTCAGGAAGAGTTGCAATCTTATGAGATATCCTTGAGGTTGTAGCTCGTGTGAGTTCTCACAGATGACGCAGTGTCTCTTATTTCGTAATTAGTTTTTTTTTTTCAAGGTGTCGAAATACCAACAACCAGCAGTATTTTGGACACACAACTTTGCTGGTTTACACTCTATGTCGTAGAAAAATAATGTGAGTGAGTCTTTCAGTACTCGCCAGAGATGTGTAACATCTTACCTCCTTAACGAGCAAACTCATGTGTTCTCATGTGGCAAATACACTTGTAATACGAAATTCGGACACTAAATTAAACGTAGAATTCTTTAAAATAATGCCTAACGTATAGAAAACACGCAAATTATGTTTTCAACTTAATTTCTACCACGAATCATACGTATTTTCCACGACCATCGTCATATTTCGCTGCCGGGGGCAGCTACGACTACTATTGAATCATTTGATTAGCAACTAAAATTTAAACTACATAATAAAACGGCTCCGATAAGTGAAAAAGACTTGCAAAAATACTGGACCCCGGCTTTGAACCTGATTTTCGATAAGGAATTTTATTAAAATGCTGCCGTTTAAAATTCATTAAACAGTTAATACTATAAAGTTTTCCTTTCTCTTTATGAACATTGGTTCGCGCCAACCGCTACAGATGGCAGTGCCGTGGTAACACATTTCCGTTCCATTCGACTTCCGTTCTATTCATGGAATTACTCCTACAAAATGCCGTAGTACACCGAGCGCTAAGATGTTACGCATAAACATGTTTTTACAGGGTTTGATTAATGAGCATTTTTTAAGATTTTTTTCCTTAAAGTATTTTTAATAAATTTCCAGATTTGCCATATGTTTGGGTATATTTCATTGCGTTTAGAAGTTTTAGTAAATATCTATGGTCTCTATGGCTCCTTATAATTCCCGAGATCATATCGATTTCCTACTTTTTTTTTCAATAGCATCATCTATTATGTTTATGTCTAAGGGTTCCGGACAGCCTGCTTTTTGCTTGTAAATATCTGTCGAGGAAAATCTTAGAATAACATACATGAAGTTCAACAGATATATCGTGATAAACTACCCGAGAATCATTAAAATAATAATAACGAAGAAATTAAATAACGTGTGTGGCCGAGCCATAACGAACTCGGCCTAGATTTTACATCTGTACATTTTTTGTAACAGTCTGGAAGTAATTTGTGCCAAATTTCAACAGTTATGATGGTAGTAAAAAAATATGTTATGAATGTGAATATATATGTATATATATAAACGTATGTTTGGCGATGGACTTTGGGTCTAGGAACCATGAAAGCAACAGCAAGAGCGACCGCAATTAGCCTAAAGTATACACTTATACGTACTTGTTGCGGAAGTGACATCACAAGACCTGACCGAACTGGAACTTAAGTATGCGAGTACCTAAGTATTCCAGGTAAACAAAATCTGTGTACTGGCGTACTTCAAGTTAAATAAACGTTGCTATTTTGAAAAGTGATTCGTATGTTATATTTGATGTAACATTTAAGTTATAATAAAGCATTATGTAAAATTATATAGAATAAATAACCAAACATTATTATAATGAACGAGAAATGCATGCACAAACATACCGACTGTAAGAACGAAATAAGGTATAATCATAAAGTAAAATTCCGTGAATACTCTTGTGACTCTAATGAAATGTTAAAAAATTAATTTAAAAATAGTTTTTTTGTTTAATAAAATGTAAACAGTCTGTTCAGCTGTTACCGTTTTAATAAGCCAGACATAGAACACGTTCGGATGCGTCAAGCATACTACAAGGGCAAGTGAAGTACGCAAGGTTGCCAAGTACACAACTAGTTAAAAACTAAGTAGGAAATTTTTTCAGTGGTCGCACAATTGTAACGTCTGTAATAGGCTGGATGTCTTTGTTCGAAATCCACCCCAAAAAGGCTCCAACACGCGATCAGTCCGAACTGACAGTCGGAACTGATGGACTGACGAACTGATAGGTTTCCATCAAATCGGACTGTGGGCTCTAGAGCACTCAGTCCGAACTGCCGTGTGCGAGAGAAGCGTCTCGCCAGTCCAAACGATCAGTCCATCAGTTGAGCGTAATGGCACATATCTTTGTTCAAACTACACAGTTGCTTTGCTATTTTTTTTTCCTTTTTCCAACAAAAGGTACAACTGCAACTTCAACATCTCAGGTTTGTTCCATATTCTACGATGAAACGATCCAACAGCAAGAGCGACCGCAAGACTGATCGTGTGTGGGGAGGGCGTTCAGTTCAGTCCAAACTGTCTGGGAACAGGACTGATCGTGTGTGGGGAGGGCTTTCAGTTCAGTCCAAAATGTCTGGGAGCAAGACTGATCGTGTGTGGGAGAAGGCTTTCAGTTCAGTCCAAACTGCCTGGGAGCAGGACCGATCGTGTGTGGAGAGGGCTTTCAGTCCAGTCTAAACTGTCTGGGAGCCGGACTGATCGTGTGTGGGAGTAGGCTTTCAGTTCAGTCCAAACTGTCTGGGAGCCGGACTGATCGTGTGTGGGAGTAGGCTTTCAGTTCAGTCCAAACTGTCTGGGAGCAGGACTGATCGTGTGTGGGAGAAGGCTTTCAGTTCAGTCCAAACTGTCTGGGAGCAGGTCTGATCGTGTGTGGGAGAAGGCTTTCAGTTCAGTCCAAACTGCCTGGGAGCAGGACCGATCGTGTGTGGAGAGGGCTTTCAGTCCAGTCTAAACTGTCTGGGAGCAGGACTGATCGTGTGTGGGAGAAGGCTTTCAGTTCAGTCCAAACTGCCTGGGAGCAGGACCGATCGTGTGTGGAGAGGGCTTTCAGTCCAGTCTAAACTGTCTGGGAGCCGGACTGATCGTGTGTGGGAGTAGGCTTTCAGTTCAGTCCAAACTGTCTGGGAGCCGGACTGATCGTGTGTGGGAGTAGGCTTTCAGTTCAGTCCAAACTGTCTGGGAGCAGGACTGATCGTGTGTGGGAGAAGGCTTTCAGTTCAGTCCAAACTGTCTGGGAGCAGGTCTGATCGTGTGTGGGAGAAGGCTTTCAGTTCAGTCCAAACTGCCTGGGAGCAGGACCGATCGTGTGTGGAGAGGGCTTTCAGTCCAGTCTAAACTGTCTGGGAGCAGGACTGATCGTGTGTGGGAGAAGGCTTTCAGTTCAGTCCAAACTGTCTGGGAGCAGGTCTGATCGTGTGTGGGAGAAGGCTTTCAGTTCAGTCCAAACTGCCTGGGAGCAGGACCGATCGTGTGTGGAGAGGGCTTTCAGTCCAGTCTAAACTGTCTGGGAGCCGGACTGATCGTGTGTGGGAGTAGGCTTTCAGTTCAGTCCAAACTGTCTGGGAGCAGGTCTGATCGTGTGTGGGAGAAGGCTTTCAGTTCAGTCCAAACTGCCTGGGAGCAGGACCGATCGTGTGTGGAGAGGGCTTTCAGTCCAGTCTAAACTGTCTGGGAGCCGGACTGATCGTGTGTGGGAGTAGGCTTTCAGTTCAGTCCAAACTGTCTGGGAGCAGGACTGATCGTGTGTGGGAGTAGGCTTTCAGTTCAGTCCAAACTGTCTGGGAGCCGGACTGATCATGTGTGGGAGTAGGCTTTCAGTTCAGTCCAAACTGTCTGGGAGCAGGACTGATCGTGTGTGGGAGTAGGCTTTCAGTTCAGTCCAAACTGTCTGGGAGCAGGACTGATCGTGTGTGGGAGTAGGCTTTCAGTTCAGTCCAAACTGTCTGGGAGCAGGTCTGATCGTGTGTGGGAGAAGGCTTTCAGTTCAGTCCAAACTGCCTGGGAGCAGGACCGATCGTGTGTGGAGAGGGCTTTCAGTCCAGTCTAAACTGTCTGGGAGCCGGACTGATCGTGTGTGGGAGTAGGCTTTCAGTTCAGTCCAAACTGTCTGGGAGCCGGACTGATCGTGTGTGGGAGTAGGCTTTCAGTTCAGTCCAAACTGTCTGGGAGCAGGTCTGATCGTGTGTGGGAGAAGGCTATCAGTTCAGTCCAAACTGTCCGGGAGCAGGAATGATCGTGTGTGGGGAGGGCTTTCAGTTCACTCCATACTGATGGGAGCAGGACTGATCGTGTATGGGAGAAGGCTTTCAGTCCATTCCAAACTGTCTGGGAGCCGGACTGATCTTGTGTCGGGAAGGCTTCAGTTCAGTCCTAACTGTCTGGGAGCAGGACTGATCGTGTGTGGGAGAAGGCTATCAGTTCAGTCCAAACTGTCCGGGAGCAGGAATGATCGTGTGTGGGGAGGGCTTTCAGTTCACTCCATACTGATGGGAGCAGGACTGATCGTGTATGGGAGAAGGCTTTCAGTCCAGTCCAAACTGTCTGGGAGCCGGACTGATCTTGTGTCGGGAAGGCTTCAGTTCAGTCCTAACTGTCTGGGAGCAGGACTGATCGTGTGTGGGAGAAGGCTATCAGTTCAGTCCAAACTGTCCGGGAGCAGGAATGATCGTGTGTGGGGAGGGCTTTCAGTTCACTCCATACTGATGGGAGCAGGACTGATCGTGTATGGGAGAAGGCTTTGTCCAGTCCAAACTGTCTGGGAGCCGGACTGATCTTGTGTCGGGAAGGCTTCAGTTTAGTCCTAACTGTCTGGGAGCAGGACTGATCTTGTGTGGTTGCCCCAAAAGAGGCGGCGTGGGGGAGTATTCCGTCGGTCGAGCGGTTGGAGGTTCGTGTGGAGTAATCCAGCCCGGACTGGCGTGACGAGTAATGGAAACGGCCCGACGACGACGTGGTAAAACCCCGGCGCAGGTTTTTATAATTCTCTCCCCGGGCGACAGCGCTCTCGCACACAGGAATGCGGGTAACACACCTACGCATGGGACCCGGCGATGAGGAGGGGGGGGTAGGGGGTGAAAAGAGGTCTTCTTAGTTTATTTTCGCCCGGAAGTGCGCGCGTGAGCGTGTTTTACTCCAGGAGCTTACCCAACAGGCGTTTATCCCCGCCATTACCGCTAATGTCCGCCAGTAACCCGCGACAAGAATGGGGAAGCCTGAGTTTCACTGGCCCTCGCTATCAGTCCCCGGCCGGAATTAAAATTTAAAAAAAAAGCTTATTTACACAAAATTTTCACGATTTTGAAGATTTTTATAAAATTAATGTTGGCCAAACCCAACCAACCATTTATTTTAGTTACGATCACATAGATGTTAAAAATAAACATACCCTACCGTGGAAAGAAAAAATAGAGAACGAATTTTAGTGATTATTAAGAGGCGGTCGCAAAGAGAGAGGGGCGGTATATACCCTTTTCCCCTTAAATGGAGAAAATTTTTGCAAAATTTTAGTGAAGGCATTATTTTATTTTTGGTGTTGCAAGAAGAGCTGTTACAACACTTGTGTGAGAAGCCAAGTCGGCATCGGCCACTTCTGTAGGCCTATATGTTAGTGTTAATAGTAATTAAGTTTTTTAACACACGTTAAAATTATATATTTATGTATATATAAAATATATTCAAACTTATATACGACCTATTGTCTAAAGAGATTAGAATAATAATAAAAAATTATTATTTTAAGGCCCCCGCTTGGGTACACAAACTGTGTGCAGTGCTTCAGAAAAAAACCTCGTGGTTTAAAAACTAACTCAAGATATCCGAATGAGGCGTAATAAATTACGAAAAGCATTTAATAATACGCTGAGGGCGGATGAATAGTTCTGTTTTTATATTCCGTTTTCAAGCTGTAGGCCTATTTTTAGGAGAGTGAAAAGGGGAAAAACTCGTGTTTTCTGACTACTTTTTTTTACATGAAACGCCTGGTAATTATTCTTGATAGCATCCAAGGGACTTGCATTACAACTTCATATCTTCATTTCTCTGCCATGTAATGTTATGGTCACCGCTCAAAGCTCGTGGTTGTCCTATGCCTGGCGCTCTGAGGCGACACCGGGCTAGTAGCACCAGTGAGAGTCACACCGACACAAACACACCCCTTTAAGCCTGCCTGTGAGACGGCTCGCAGCTGAAGGAACTTCGTGGCAGCTCCGACTGTACCTATGAAACCGCCGGTGGCTGGCACGTATGTCCCCGGTCAAGTGTCGGGGTCCCCAAAAAGTCGTCAGGAAGTGCTGCCAACGGTTGAATGGCCACTTCCGGCTCAGGAGCGGCGAAGGATCCTTCGCCCTGAATGGACCCGACGACGACGCAGGGGCTTATGGGGAGGGCGGGTGGTGGAAGAGTGGGGTTGGGAGGAAGGGGGGGGGGGGTAAGTTCTCCACCGAACGTCTGCCGGTCCATTTCGCCCACTCCGGCCACTTCCTTTTGTGGACCAATTACAACGCCCCAGGGACTGCGCGGTCCTTGCTCCTATAGAGGGCTCAGGTTATGGCAGGCCTACCAACCGCGTCCGGCTAACTCCGTGAACACCGATGTCTCGTCCAGATGTTGGCTGCAATGCAAGACTACACTCGTTTTACTGTTACGTAAAAAGAAAACTGTGAGCGAGTGTTTCAGTATTCGCCAGTGATGCGTAAACATCTAACCTCGGTAACCAGCAAATTTGTGTGTTCTCATGGTGTTCATGTTTCAAATTAACTTATAATACGGAACTCGGACACGGAATTTAACGCAGAATTATTTAATATACTGCCGAGTGCGATAAATATACTGATAAATACAATAGTCTCGTTAAAAAATACCAAAATTTCTGGATGCGAATCACACACATACTTTCTGGACCCGCCGCTAGAATTCGCTGCCTGAATCGTAAACGTTGCTTGTCACCATCAAACGCAGATAGCAATTAGCAGCGCGAAACAACCTGAAATTTTTAACTATTAGAAACTGCTGTGATGAAACCCTGGTTTTGGACTTGATTTTAGATTAAACATTTTATTAAACTACTGCCCATCTTATTAAGATTCACTGAACAGTTAAAACTATCATGTTTTTCCTCACGTTAAAGTTAGCTAATTCAACATTATTATATAATTGTTATAAAAATTTAAAAAAAAATTCCAGTGACCAGATTTGAACCACGTCCCTTGATGTTATGAACGCTCTACCGCTGTGCTACCGAGCCTGTTAAATCAAAACAGGAGAATATATATCATCATGATTGTACCGTCGGTTTCCTTAAGTAATTTTTTAACTTGTCATTACTTGTTACTTTGACTATTTTAGTTTACTAAATATATTCCAGGGTATTTTCACTACCATAAAGTTGCATTTGGCTCTTGGTTTATGATGCTACACGTGGGTCCGCCATATTTCTTGTCACACTTCCGTTTCATTTTCCGAAAAAAAAAACTCCTGCAATGATGCCGTATACAGAGAGCTAAGATGTTCACACATCAACATGTATTTCCTATGTTTGGTATCGAATGTACAAGCAAGAAACATTTTACGCACAATAGTTTATTTTTTTGGTTGTCCCGCGGGTGAAAACCGGGTATTCCCAATGACGCGATGAGTTTTTTTTTTGTTTTTTAATTGCGTCGCGCAGTCGAGTTATTGAGATTCCAGCTTTACTTTACCCCGGTGCTGTTAGCTCTGCTATGCGACATGCGCATCTCACGCCACAGGGAAAATGTCTTCTGCAACGCTCGGGCGAATGACCTGCCTCTCCCTTTCCCTTCCTTCTCCCGCCGTCATGAAGAAAGTCGAGGGCTCTCGTCCAAGGGCGTGCCCTCCACCCCTTCCCCTCCTTCCCTTCCTCATGCCCTTCCTCTTGCCGTTCCCCGACGATCGCGAGAGGGCAGTAGCGCCCCAAGGTAGTAGCGCCCGGCCAAGTGGCCGCAGTGAGTACGTGCGGGGAGTGTGTGCGCACCTCCGGTTGACCGTTTGAGGAGGGGGTGGGGGTGGGGGTGTCGCGTCACGTGATATCGCGTCGTTTCGCCCGCGCGATGCGGCTGCCCGAGGAACAACGGCTCAACGTCCACCGCAGAGGCCCTTCCCGCTCGAGCCACGGAGGACGAACCATCACGTACTACCTTCGTCTGCTTCGTCCACACCCACCAGTGTTGCCAACTAACTTCTTCTCCCACCAACAGGGGCGGCTCCAAGCAGGGGCAAGCCTAGAGAGCCCCCCCAAGACGGTCTCTTCAATTTTTTTTTTCCTTTTTTTATTTGTCAATTTTTATGTATAAAAAAAATTATTATGTACATTAATGGTGAAAGGAAAAAAATATTTAAAGTTCTGGTCAATACCTTTAGATTTCAATCGAGTTTTAATGATTTCACGTTAGAAAAATTTTCAAAATTTATATATTTTATTATATAATGTAATTCCACCGTAATTTGATGGTTAGAATTTATAGAGAAAAAAAAAATCTGAGATGCCATTTAACACGAAAAGGATATCGAATATTTTAAAGAGAAATTTGAAAATAATCGTCGATTTAAGTTAAAAGTTACCTTAAAAATGCTCTTTTAAAGATCTTATTTTTGATATTTTCCTAAGGAAGGCCCTCGATCCCTTCTCCGGGAGTTATTCCATCTCTCTCTCTCTCTTTCTCTCTCTCTCTCTCTCTTCCCCCCCCCCCCCCCAATCCCCGCTTTACTCCTCGGCCCCCATGGAAATGCTCCTCTGAAAAATATTAAGGCCCCGCACAAATACATAGCCCAGTGTCCCGTCAAGTCTAGGGCTCCACTGTCCACCAGTGCTTCTAACACTTGAATCACTTGAAAAATTAATCTGATCGTTTGGAGTGGAACGTTAGTAAATACGTAAACCAAACTATTTAGCAGGGGCTGGAACAAAATTCGGGGCTGGATTTCACGATACACAGAGGAACAAATGTAGAGGCTTGACTTTTTCGCGAGGAGAGAAAATCAATGAATGAGAGGTTTAAAGAAAACGTTTCTCTTTGGTCAATGTAACAAAAATTATAATTCTTATCTCTCAGATTCAATAGGTAGCATCTGCAATTGGTTCGGGATTATTTATACCAGCGCTTTGTGAAGTATGTTTCCACCTTTTCTTTATATGTGAAATATAAATATTTAATGCGTCACTGTTTTTTTTTTTAATTTAATAGTATCTAAGTAGTTCTGAATACCCGTGAAATGTTCGCATCACTGTATTGTATACGAAACAGTGATTACTTTGTCTCAAACCACGCAATAAAACATCCCAGCCGCTCTCTAAGGTATTTCATTAGGCTGGGTTTACAATTAAAAAAATTAAGCGAGTGCATAGCAAGCTATGCACATGACCTGTGCGAACTGCGAAATCGGTTCACAATTGAATTCTTACTGTTAATTTCAGCCAATGAAATTTCGCGAACTATGCGACATCTGTTAGCAGTGTTAGTATATAAACATATTAACTTTCAAAATAACGATAATACTATTATTATCTCGACATTTTCTTACCACAATATGGTTAATAAATATAAACATATTTCTAGCCCCGCCAAAAATGCTCGTCTCTCATTGGCTGTTGTGCCATGCGTACGCGACCGAAATAAAATATATTCATTTCACTCCTATGTGCACGACCTCGCTCCCATGTACACGACCAACTTTCTGCTATTGTGAATCGTTAGGTTAGGAAACATGGCGTTCATATCCTATGCATACGACCTACTGTTAACTGTTACTGTTATTTTTTCAATTGTGAACCCAGCATTACCCGACTAAACGCGTCCGTCTGCCGCATCTTGCGGCGGTTGGAGAAAATTCGGCTGGTTCACTTGTTGCTCTTAACCTTCCACTGTCAAACGCTGTCCTCCCTTTACGTCCTTTGAGGCCGTTCCTTTTACGTCCTTTGAGTCAGTAGGTGCTCGGTGATGATCGTTTCAAACCCGATAGTTTTGGTGTCGGCTCACAATTTTGGAATGACACCCTGTATTTTGTACCGAACGCAAAAAAAAATGTGTTAACTTAAAAAAAATAGTGGAAAACAGTGAACCTACCCAGTCAATGTTACCAAAACAATTTTCATAAACTGCGGTAAATCCATAAATGTAATATTTAAAGTAGGTTTTTTAAAAGTACTTGAACTGATTTTTTTTATTTATTGAATGTTTTGCATTAATTTTTATTCATGACTTTTCTTAAATAGTGTTCTATGGCAGCGTTTAAATGTTTAGTGTTAATCTGATGCTGTTCTTTTTTGTACTGTGTGATAACTAGAGACTGGAAAAATTCGCGGATCCAAGGGAGCCTCCCTTATCCTAGACTTTTTCTCAAGCAAACACACTTGTTCATTGGGTGCTAACTTGTGAGACGTCTCCCCGGGGTATCTTGTGATTCGATGCTCCTTTGATTGATAGTCTCTCATTGGCCCAGAGAGCTCCAGTTAAAAAGCGAGCCAATATCAGAAAAAGCAAAACGGTACACAGCCTCACGAAATGAATCCGGGAATTTTTCCAGTCATTAGTAATAACACAAAAAATTGTAAACCGAGCTAGTGCTGGATATTGTTCGTGCATTAATAATCAAATAAATAAAAATAAAGAAAATCCTTCCCTCGGCTGGAAATCAAATGTAAGGGGAAAAAAAGCGTTTTTACCAATACACGAAACGGTCAGAATTAGTAAAAAAAAATTTGTATGAACTATTTTTTACGTCCCGAAGTTATTATTTGCCCAAGTGAAGGTATAAATACCGGCAGTGTATGCAGAGGCTGAAAGTATCAACTTCACGTTTAATGCAAACACACGCAGCATAGAACATTACCACTTCAACGGGTTTTCACAAAAAACAAAAACAAGGGGGAATATTCACGCGGTTCATTTGACCTTGTTTTTCCGAGTTCAGGGCAATTTAGTGTGCCGTGGTCAGTTTATATCTCAACCTGATAACCAGGAATTTTCCAGCTTTTGAAGCCGCTCTCTCGACAAAAAAAAAATTAATTAGTTTAAATGTGCGGTTTTAGTGTTTAGTGGAAATTATCATAGACAGTGTTATACGAGTGGGTCACTTACGAACGTAGCTGGTGATAAATTTATGCTGAATGTAGGAATTTTAACCTATTTATTAACGACCTAGACATATGTATTCTTTGTACATTATTTCGCAATTTAATTTTTTTTACGTACATAATGTTTTGAATTATTTATTTTGCGATAGTTTTCAGGTTGGAGTTCCACTTAAAGTTTTATGCCAGTTTCACAATGACACGCAAAATTAAAAACGGATCGATTTAAAAAAAATTAGGATACGAGAACCTAACATGTCAGAATTTGTACGTATAATAAAAATTAAACACAGAGTGATATAACACTAGGTATTCTTGTTGTTTAAACAATTTTTAACGAATTTAAACGTAAACAAACACGGCCAAACACTCATTCTATTGATAGCATATAACGTAAACGGTAGAAATGAGCATTGCCGAGCTAATCCATACGGTTCCGTGTCCCCATGCGTGTCATTGTAGTGGATACTCCGTTCCGTGAGATTCGTCTCCGTTTACGTGATCCGTCTCCGCTTCCGTGTCGTTGAATAACGTGCCTTAGAAGTTAACAAGCGTATGTGCGATGAGCGTATAGAGAGAACCATTTTATGTTATCTTTGCGAAATATATAATAAAATCCGGGAAACAGCTAACGCGTCGTGCTTAGTGTTTGCTATTTCTGTTTACAATACCAATACATAGGGACCGGAAAAATTCGCGGGTTCAATGACCTCCAGGATGAACTCCATAGTTTCACGTACACTCCGTCAAATGTCACCCACTCATTGGCTGCTGTCTTATGAGACGTCCCAACGTAGCAGCCTGTGATTCGATAAAGCTTTGGTTGGGTGTTTCTCATTGGCCCAGAGTCATCCAGGTGAGTTGTGAGCCAATAGCAGAGGCAGCGCTGAGGTATAACTATTTGTATTTTAGCCTATCGCGAAATGAATTCGCGAAATGAATTCGCGAATTTTTTCGGTCTCTACCAATACATGTGTGCACTCTTCTCTGTTCACATCTCCCACCTGACAAGGCGTGGACCAGGCTGTGTTCGCTTTGAATCGAGAGCAGAGCTACCGCGGGCTCGTTCCGAAAAGCGCCCAGGTAAGCCGCTGGCCTCTTGTCGAGTGTGTGATATCTTCGCGGGGCATGCCGGGGCCCAGTAATGGCGGCTATAAATACACCTGTTATGGAAGCTCTGCTGCTTCGGGACCTTTACTCATTTATAATAAAAAATAAAAAGAGAGCGCGAGAGAAATATGGCAGTGAGAATGCCCGAGAAGAGCACGTGAAATTTAATCACGGCTTCAGTAGTCCGCGTAAATTAATTCCGTAACGGGCCGCTAGAGGGGAGGCATGGCTCTGCGCAAACGCCGCTACCGCTGACCAGTCACTCTTTTAATGAGTTTTTTCCCCCGTGAATAGCCACTGTGTAAGGGTAAGTCCGAAAGAGTGAAAGAGGTCAGCATAGGTGGGATTTTTCATTTTTTATTTTCATGGGATAAATAAATGTTGCTCAGTGGCCTATCCTCAACACTTTTCCGTGTGCAGACGATAAAATAAAGGTCAAGGTAGAGTATTACATCACAAAATTATGCATAAATACCATCGAGATTAGGGGACTTCAAAATGTATTTGACTCCGAATCACTGTTTACCGATTTGGTGCCAATAGTAATAGATAGGGCCATGTAGTTTTTCGCGAAAAGATTTCCAGACCAGCTGTGTGTTTGAAACTACTTACGTAGTATTATTTTTTGTTTCGTGGTCAGCCGGCCAGATAGGGCAATGGCTTCTCTTGCAGACGGCCGCCAATTACAAGAAAACATTCGTTGCACTGTAAAAAATTGTCTTGTACATTTGCAAGGAAAGTCATTGAAAACTCAGTTGCCAACGATACCACTTGTAAAACTGCAATGCAGAACTTTGAACCATTTGTAATTTTACAAGTGATATCGTTGGCGACTGAGTTTCCAAGGATTTTCCTTGTAAAATTACCAAAAAAATTGGAGTTTTTTCAAGGTCACACTTAAATAGTAGCTCTAGCAGTTTTAGATAAGCATTGCGCGTGTACTGGTTTGTTGTTTTCTTGCTTGCAGCGCCACCTTCGCAAAATGGCGACTCCTGAGCGTGAAGCGTTTTGTGTTCTGCAATTCGATAAGAGCGAATCTGTAATAATCAGTTCAACGTGCCTGGCAACAGGATGGAGCCCCTCTCCATTGTAATCTCTTTGTACCGGAGTGGTTGAACGTCGAGGTCCCTGACCGTTGGATTGGTCGTAATGGTCGAGACGAGAGCTTTTTTTGCTGGCCTCCACGTTCACCTGAAGTAATTCCATGCGATTTTTTTTTCCTTTGGGACAATATTAAAGATCGTGTCTACTTTCTGCCGCTGCTTAATGATTTACCAGAGTTTAGACACAGAATTGAAGAGGCCATTACTTCCATTACTCTGGACTTGTTAACCAAAGTATGGGAAGAATTGAACGTAGGTTGGATGTGTGCCGTATAAATAAAGGTGTACATTTTGAAAATTTGTAAGAAAATCTAGGTTAGTTTAGCTTCCATTTGAGGTATTTGATAGATTTGTAATTATGATTTAACAACCAAAAAAAAAATTATTTTTTAGCACTAAGTAGCTAATCGTATCTCAATATATTTTTTTTTATTACTTAAGAGGAATGTTCAGCTTATAAAGTCTGACTGTTCCTTGCAAAGCCAGTTCAAAAAGTGAGGTTTTTTTTCCTTGGACACTGTTTGAATTCATTTGCTTGAATGATTGCACTAAGATTCGCTTGGCTCGCCCCATGCGACCCTGAGCCGAAATGAAAACAAAAAGAATAAATACTACGTGGGTTAGATTCTGGTATATGCACTACTTCAATTTTTTTTTTTAATTTTTTACTTCACAAGTTATATATATGTATATATGTTGGCTAGTTTTTTTTAAAACTCATTCCGTTTATCGTGCTTTGAAGTGATTCCAACAAGTGCTTCACACGTAACGGGTCATGATTTCAAAGAAGGTTTTTACGTGTTGCGAGCTGGCCGGGGCAGCAGCGAAACCGCATGCCTCGTGCGAGCAGCTGGGCGACCGCTCCCCGCTCCCCGCTTCCCTATAAGTAGAGACCGGAAATATTCGCGGGTTCAATGACCTTCAGGATAGACTCCAATATCATCTACACACTCGGGCAAATGACACCTGTACATTGGCTGCTGACTTGTGAGTCGTCTCGACTGGGTGGCCTGTGATTCGATACTTCTATGAGCGAGGGTCTCTAATTGGCCCCCAGTCCTCCAGATTAACTTTGAACCAATGGAAGAAGCAGCACTAAGGTATAATTATTTGAATTTTAGCATAACACGAAATGAATCCGCGAATTTTTCAGGTCTCTAGCTATAAGATAGTCATGGATTTTAAAGCTGGCGGCCAAGATGATGTGGTTGGCTTATCAGTGTGTGATAAAAAGCTTTTAAGCCAATTTGGAGATATTTCATAATATTTAATTAAATAAATATATATTATGCATTTTCAAGCTAAAATTACATTTTGTTTGCATTGATCAATGATATAACCAAAGAAAGAAATCGATATAGTCAAACTATTAATATGTGATTTTTTTTAAAGATTTTTAGAATTCTTCCCGAATTTATAGGTTATTAACTACATATTTTAAAGATGGCGGCCAATATGGAAGACAATTTGGCGGATGCTATGACATTTGACGATCTGGTGATTTATATTACAGCACTCTAGTGGGTAAAAAATATATATACTAAGATGGCGGGTGCATATACTAGCAGACGTAAACAAAATGGCGTATCCAAGATGGCCGTCGGATTGTCATTATGTCGGAAGTAATATGTGCCTTGGTAGTAGTGGAGGAGATCAGTATGTTTCCTATCCCCATGGAGGAAGGCCCAGTCCTCTTTTTTGTTTACGATTAATTATTGCATAAACCGATAATTGAAACGAGGAATCGGGACTCGATGGCATCAGTGTGTTTTCAATTCAATATTTTTCATAATTTTTTATTGTTTTTAAATTTATTGTGTGTTTATGTAAAAATATAACTGAAGTCACATTACACTCGATTTATATTTCAGATGTCATGAGGGTTCAAAGGTCACGCACGATCCAGGTTTAACGGTTTGTATTTAATGTTTTTAAGGAGTCTTGCGCCGCTTGTAACACATTTAGTTTTTTAAAAGGCGAAAACGCTTCGAGGAGTTTAGAATTATTAATTTTTGAGTTTTTTTTAAACTGGGAAATGTTCCCTAGAAATAGAGAAAATTTGGAATCGGTTTTGAGGATTTTTGTGTATACTTGGGCTCCATGACGTCACAAAACAAGATGGCGGACATTCTCCATGGCTCCATAACCATGACCAGAGCTCGGAGTCCCTTTCACAGTAATAGTACTACTTACTTTAAGTACTACTTACACGTGATTGGCTAATCACTTCTCATCTCAGAGTTAGCGTGTCAAGAGCACTTTGGTACAATCATCTACTAACAGTAGATTTATATTTGTTTCAAGTCTAGTTTGCCTCGAAATGAACCAGCTAATTATTCGTGGCACTACTGGTCGAACTCTGACAAAAAATCCATACACTGCGTATGACATAATTACCACTTAATTTCTTCAGAGGAAAAAGCCATTTTACCGGGGAAGTCACGTGCCTTTTTGTTGAAGATATGTTAAACGTCAAATCAATGAAACAAGTGTTTTGAAGTATCTGCCTCGAGTACGAAGGGTCAAGATGAGTCAATGACAACTAGGATGTATAGTTCGTGGGTTTGTCCGCGCCCCAGTGTCCAGATGCGTAAGGGTGGGGGAAGCTGGTCGTTGGCCAGAATGTTATGAGGGGAGGGTGACGGGGAGGTTACGTCACGTTAGTTGAGGGGGGGGGGGGGTGAGGCTTCGTGAGAGGACTGCGAAGGGGAAGGGGGAGAGGAAACGAGATGAGAGACGGGATTAATTATTTACGTTGTTAGCGCGCGCGCCATTGGTCCGGTCAGCTACGCGCTGCAGGGGTGACAACGAAGGGGAGGAATTTCTGGCCTTTCGCTCCCTTCCAGGGGTGGCCATATAGCAAGGCTTGCCAGAGTCCCAAGTCGAGTCGAAAATTGCGACGATGGGCGCGCGGCAGAGAGATGCGAAACTAATGTGTTTCCCCGAAACATTAGTGGAAACTAATACGCACAAACTATTGAAATCAGATTTTTTTGTTATTGTCGTATTTTTTAAGACTTGTAGTGTTTTTAGTAACGTAAATTTTATTACGGTAAAACAAGTTTGCGTGCCTATTTTTTTTTTTTTAAATAACGAATAGTTTAAGTCAGATTTTTAATTCCTGGCAAAATACCCAAAAATAACTATATGAAAACAACTTTTCAGGTTAATAATCAATGTTAATACTAAGGGGTTTGCATATTTCGCGAAAAGATTCCGAAACTAGCTTAAAGTAGCATCGTCTGTGTTTTGTGGTTGGGTGAAGATCTTTCAGGTCTACTGTTAGAACACCAATCACAGTAATTCAGTTTGGAGGCAAACGTGTCCTGAGTCGCAGACGGCCGCCAATCACAAGGAAGAAACTGCTGGTGCGGGTCTACCGAGTTGCAGTCTAATAGGCGTTGAGATTTATTTGTAAAAAATGCCTTCCCCTACTAATACTGCATAGCTACATATTTTATGAGATTGTTACCACTATCCCAAATACATTTATTTTACTTGATTTAGATGTCGACATTCTCAAAATCTTTACAATTTTGTACCCCTCTAAAAATCTATAATTTCTTGTAAGGGAGACAGCGTCTCGACATTATTTCCAGTAAGGGCCCCGCCTACCTGGGCACACACATACGGCGTGCAGAGATTCAGAAGAAACACTTGATTTGGAAATCAGTCGAGATATCCGAGTGTTGTCAGCTTTAAAAAAAAATAATTAAGTACGCCGAGGTCAGATTTACGGAATCAATTTTTAAACTGTATTTTTAGAAGAGTGGGACTGACTAACAGGCGTGTATTCAGAATAAATTTTTTTTAGTCACGAAACATCTGGTACAGGTTCTTGAAAGCACTCATGGGACTTGCATTTACGCCTTTGTCTTCATTCCTCCGCCAAATTTTATGTTGGTGTTGTTACCACTGGAATCTCACCGGTTGTCTTGTGCGCGACGGCCTTGCTCTTTAGAGGCGATACCGCGCTGGAAGCACCAGCGGGCGTCGCACTTATCATCCCGCCTCACCAACACCCCTGAAAAACATCTGCTTGATCGCGTGATGAACCACAAGTTCTCGTCCGCTCGGGAGTCCTGCACCCCCGGGTCCCCGGTGGCAAATGGCGCGAAGATGAACAGCGCTGCCCGTGACAATAACCCGCCAGCGTTCTTTTGTTGTAGTCTTCCGACGATGCCCCGTTTCCACGGGGCTCCATCTTCGGGAGAACGACTTCGCAACGGCCTCGGAGGACGCTAACGACCGTGACTCGCCTCGAGGCAAATATTCCTCCCGCTCCTTAAAAGATACGTATAAATATATGTATCCTGACTTAAACATCCGGCAGGTAACGCGAAGAGTCGAGAGAGAGATTGACGCCGTTTTCACGGAACATTTGGCTATTTTTTTTCCTTCCTATTTTTGCCCGGAAGATGGCAGACGCCAGGCAGCCAGCATCCTGCGTCATTCGGCGCGGTAGCCATGGCAACCGTGGACTGTTAAAAATGCTGGGTTAGTAGGGGGGAGGTGTGAGGTGTGAGGGAAAGGGGGGTTGCAACCAACCCCTCTTCAATCCACCGCTCGTCAATTATTTATCGCGACGCCTCTTAGCTCCATTTGTTCCGTTCTGGGCGGGAACTTGGTGGCGCCGCGCCGGTACGAAAATAAAATTTAAACTTGGAGTTGAATTTCCAATTTTTTTTTTTTGGCTGAAACAGCGAGACCTCTGATGCCAGACTGGTCTGCGAACCACCAGAGACTTGGATTCGGTGCTCATAATTGGCGGTATAACCCTGTCTTCGTCCTACGGCGAGAGATGTAAAAAAAAACTCGAAAGACGCCATATTGGTTTAAACCGTATTCATGCAATAACAACTTTGTGTCTTGAATATTGAAAATTTGCCTTTCTTAAGGCAGAGTTCACACATTAAAGCTCGTTCTCACACGTTATATTATTTTTCTGGAGCTATTAATAAAAATTTAAGTCGATACCATCCTTGCATTTTTTTTGCCACAAATAATTCCAACAGATATAAAGTGTAAAAGGTCGAGCAAATGATGATAATTACGAAGATATGCGCTCTTAGTGAAGTACAATCGTAAAGCATTTAATTTTCGAAGTGAAACTTCTTTACGCAGCGAGTAGGGTGAGTCGAGGCAATGACGTCATCAGAGAAAAACAAAAAACAAATAAAAATTAATACGGGTAACTCTCAGAATGAATTCAGTATAGTCATAAACCTGTAAGACTCTGGGCAAGTTTTACGTCGCTAAGTTTGTTACAATGGTGAACCATCATTGTGAACTCCTAGTGTTTATTTTATCAACTATAAAATCATTTGCCGAAAACATAGATTGCAACATCAGCGCTCGATGGCATGTTTTCATTATATAACTTTTCCATACTTGCGCGCGTATTTTTATGTAGTATTTTTTTATTTGGCTTCACTAAAGCGCAATACACAATTTAATTGAGTACCGGAAGTCAGTGGTGACTGGCTGCTATGATTATTTTTCCTTGTGAAGTCTTTGGTGATTATTTTCAGGAACGTCTTTAACTGTAATAATACTTTCAAAATTCTGGATGGTGTGGTCTTCGAAGGTTTTAATGTATGCCATCTACCTAAAGGAAGGCCAGTTTTCAGTATTAAAAGATTAAAAAAATTGTTTTCGCATAAGAACTTTTGGAAAAAAAAATTGGGTTTCTCTCGGTTTCTATCCTTCCCAGGATGCCTACAGGTTGTGAAGATCACGAAAAAGACCCGAAATAACAGTAACGGTGCTGAAGGTCACCAAAGATAATTTAAGCAGCCTTATGATCACTTGAATTTTTTTTTTTTTTTGCATTTTACTTCTGTTTATAATAGTACATTAAATATAAATAATAGTATACCGTCCTCTTAAATCGTGGTGAAATTAGCTCTCAAAAAGGTTTTATCTTTCTAACATTAAATTAAACGCGTTCTTTTACGAATAACAGATATATTATGTATTGATATTAATTTTTCTTGTAATATATAAATATGTATGACTTCGTAATATGAAGCGAAGCTGTAGGAGTTTTTTTTTTAAAAAAAATACCAAAAAAGTATTTGTGGACATACTGCTCTCCTTAATTTTTTGTTTTGCCACACATTTTTAATATCTTGGGTGTCCAAAGTCACGCAAGTGAAGATAATTACGTGGACGTGAATGTCTGTTGAAGAAAATGGGAAGTAACGATTTGAAAAATTTTGGAAATATGTAGCCCTTACATAAAATTAAGGTCGAAGAAAAAAAAATAATAATATGGCGTGTGAGGGTGATTGTTAAGCGCCTTTTCCGACGAACGACCCGGAGATTACAGGAGTCGCCGCGGAACGCGACAGTGTTTGTGATGGGGGGAGGGGGAGGGAACGAACCCGGCTGTCCGCTTCACGGTCCGGCCAAGGTGTCCTCCGGATGTCACGAGGAATCCGCCCCTGACATTTCAATTTTCTCCTCCGCGAAGCTCCGCGGTCTCTTCCCGTCCTCGTGTCCGTTTCATCTTCGTCCCCGCCGCCACATCGCTCGCGAAACTTCATCACCGCCACCACCACAACCACCACCACCACCACCACCACCACCACCACCACCACTACCACCACTACCACCACTACCATCCCCTGCTGCCGCCAGGCCGCAGATACGCCTCCCCCCCCCCCCCCCCCCCCTCACTCGGACAGGCGGCCCGCACGAGGTACAAAGGGCGACACCTGCTCGCCGCTTCGCCCCTTGCTGTCCCAGCTCGCGGTGGGATGTCATCCCCGGACTTCGACCCCCTCCCTCCCTCCCCCCCCCCCAAAAAAAATACCTCGCGAATGCGAGTCAGTAGGGACTGGGGAAAAATTTTCGCGGTTACAATGACCTCCATCGGGGCCGCAAATCTGTCGCGAGAGAATAATTCTGCGCGCGGGGTTGAACCCGACACAAGTCGTCTCTGGATACGGGAGATTACACGTTGTTGTATGCTCCCCATATTTTGGCCTGCCTGCCTGCATGCATGCATGCATGCAGTAAGCATAAAAATTTAAAATACACAGAAAGCAATATGAAGGCAAACGTGTTTTTATTCTAGCCTTTCGCGAAATGGATCCGCGAATATTTCCGGTCTCTACGAGTCAAGTATGCTACGCCATCCTCTAGGGCACTTAAGGTCAACTTCACTCCTTTTCGAGGATCAGATGTCATTCCTTAAACTTATCTTAGGGCCACACACAGGAGAATAATTTTTACATTTCTAACAAAGATATTTAACGTTGTATTATTATGTGGAGTTACCAATATATAATACATGATATGTCATAAATAAATTAAAAAAAATAACTTAGTGTTTACATAAACTAATATAAAAAAACTTTTCATCTAACAAGAACTACCATGAAACAATATATAGAATACTAATATGTGTCTATACAGAGTGAGTCTTGATTCGAGCGACAAACTACGTCTGCAGGATCATGGCGACAAAATAAGTTTAAAGGTCCATTCGATTTACGGTATTAAGTGCTTCTTAAGAGTGGTATATGTTTTTGAATTTGGAGCTGGAGAAAAATTGTATTGATAATAATATTGAAAGTAATTTCTCATACACACAAAAAAAAAATTCTGTACTTTTACAAAAGATTTCTTTAGAAACCAGTTGCCAAGAAATAAGTTTTTAATACTATAAGAAAGATACTTTTACTTTTACAACATTTTTGCATACATGAAATACGTTTTTCGATATAAATCTGAGCATTCCGTACGAAAATTGGCGTATAATTTTGTACATTAATTGATGTTTCATTTAAGCAGTTTTTGTTTTAAATCATGAAAAGATTATTGAATATTCGACAATTTGAATTTATTTTTTGTATCATACTTATTATGTGCGCAGTTAATACTGGAAAGCTATTAAGGGAACGGTTTACAAATAACTTTAATTTTTGGAGGTGCTGGGACAACACAAAGCATAAATGCCCGGGTAAGAATCCGAACCCAGTATTACTGCGAACACTATATTCATACAGTTTTTATCATATAAATGTACAAATTTACAAATATCTGTAATTTGCCATGGATATTTTTATTCCATTTAAAAAATAATAATTACAGTGTGCCTAAAAAAATCCGTTAACTTTTTCTTCATCAAAAAAAAAAAAATACGTGTTTGAAACAAGACCTTTAAACGAAACTTGCGCGGGCAAGTGTATTGGCTCTTATATGATCACAAGCGTGTTCATTCATCAGGGCATGTCAGTTAGCTTGTGCTGCCGTCAATTGGACTTGTATGGTCACACTATAATTTTAGCTCAAACGAACTTGTGTGGAGAGTCGAGTGTATTGTTTGTCAAATCGAATATGTTTGGTCACCCGAACATGTATGATCAGCAGTGTGTGTTACGTCACTTGAACGAAAATGCGGTCACCCTAAAGGTTTTGGTCAACTGACTGTTAGATCAACCGTTTTTCTTTGGTCACCTAAGCTTATTTTGTCGATAGACTGATTAAGGTCACCTTTGAGTTGGGTCATATGAGCATGTCTGGTCAACCGAGCATTTTTGATGAACCATCTAATCACCCGTATGTGTTCTGCCACCTCAGTGGTTGTTCAAGCGAGTATGTTTCGTCACCCCCTGATAATTAAGTGACCCGAGTTCACTTGTTCATGTCGTAGCATACCTGACTCAAAATAGGAAGGCTTTGGGTTCACACCTGGCCACTTGCATTAGGGCCTATATAATTATTTTATTTGTTATAGGACTCAACCATAAAGCTTATTACCGGCATTCAAAGCTGAAATGAATTAATATAATAACAACGAATGCAAAGCGAGTGGTTCGAAGACCACCTTAAGTCTTGGAAGAATTGTTAAAAGCAAATATATTTACATGGAAACTGCAATATTGAACATAACTCCACAAAAAACCATGAAAAAGTACTTCTGATTGTAGTAAAGATATACTAAAATAAACAGGAAGTTTAAAAAAAAAGTGTCAAGAATCTAGCATGTTTAAATCGATAGTCGGATATTTTTGTCAATATGGATCCCATAAAATAATGTTGTTTTGAATACAAATAAATTTTGGCGTTCACTCTGTGGCTTATTACTTACAGCTAGATATTGTTTTCACTAATAAATGGTTCTGTTAAAGCTGATAAAACAAATTGTCTGTCACTGCAAAATATTCAGACGGGGTCTATAAAGCCAAAATTATTTTTGGAGACCCCTAAAATAAGCTATAACCGGCTCTTTTCTCAGAACACTGGGCGATGCTGATGTGTTCCCTTTTTCTGGTGACCTGGTTGTCGGAAAGACACCAAACAAAAATTATAAAATATTTGCCATCAAGAGGAGCTCACTCGTGGAGATCCTGCTTTCTCTCCTTCGGAAGATCTGCTCGCCGCACGTACAGTAGTTGCTGTTTGGGGGGGGGGGGGGGGGCCGACGACCGCCTTTCTCCATCGGGGTTCAGGGTTTCCTCGCTACGCGAATTGTCACAGCCCCCACTCCACAACCAACCCCCCCCCCCCCCCTCCAGGCGTCTTCGTTCTCCTAATGGACGTCGCGTCGCTCGAGATGTTAATGCCCGGGGCGGCCATTACGCCACGGATAGCGCCATAAAGAGTTGGGGGGGGGGGGGGAAGGACGCCGCGTCGAGCAGCGACGTCGATAACTCATTTTGAAAGCGGAGGAGGGTTGGGTTGGGGAAAAAACTGGAAAAAGGGGTGGGGGGGTGTTAGGGGTTGAGCGGCTGCTTGTCCCGGTGTGGGTGCCTGCCCCTTGCGAAGGTGTGACACCCACACACCCCTCCCCCCATTCCCCACCTGCCGGGGGGATTAAAAAACAAAAAGGGTGGAGGGGTTCAACGCTGCGCATAATTTACCGCTACCGACGCCTCGCCGACTCGGGTCCAAGGTCGCTTCACCGGCCATTAGCTTTCCTCCCGACGCGACGTGCCCTAGCGGGACGGGGGAGGCGAGTGGATGACGTAGGCATCACGTTCAATCACCTTGAATCCGAGATGCATGGTTGCACTGCCTCCGTCACTACGTAACAGTAATACTGGGTCCGGATTCTTACCTCGTCATTTAAGCTGCGATAGCTCTCCAGTATTAACCGCGCGCATTAATCAGCATAATTAAAACAACATAAAAAACAAACCATCGAACATTTTATCATCTTCCCAATGGGTTTAAAAAAAACAATTATGCTTGAATGAAACATCAATCAAAATATAAAATAATGTGCCAATTTTCGTAAGAAATACTAAGTATTATCTCGAAAAATGTATTTCATACATGCATAAATATCCATAGACACGTGTTGTGCAGAGTTACAATATATTTCTTGTAGTAGGCTATTACAAACTATTTCTTGGCAACTGATTTCCCAAGGTATCTTTTCTGAACGTCCACAATATTTTTTTTTCCCACGTGCAGCAATGTGATTTACATACTGTTATAATTTAAATATTTGAACTGGCTCAGTCCTAAAATAGCCTGTACTTAGATAGTATAACTGGATTTAAAAACATGTTTGAATTTATCTGTGTGAATTAATTATTATAGAAATTCAGAAGCCATGTTTGGTCTGACACTACCCCTCAAAACGTTTTTGTCAAATGCAGTTGTTGGAGGCGAAAATTCGACCGCGTGACGGCTTTTTTCTGCGCAACTTCATTTTTGGCTGACGAGCTCAAACTTTTAAGAGAGCTTGCTAACTTTAAAATTTTCCAAGTGCAAATTTTTAATAGCAACAGACTAAAAATATTGAGTCGTTTCATATTTCACAGTTATCTGAACTATTCCGCAATGTATGGTTATTTGCATTCATCGCGTCAATAAATTTTTATGTTTGGGATTTCTACAGATATTTCACTTAATACGCGGTCTTATTTTGTTGTTATATTTTGCACCAGATATGAATTACACGTTTTCTGACATTTGTAACAAAAATGCATGAAAATGATCACAATTAAAATTGTTTCTTTTAAAAACCCTGGTCGTTGCCACTCACGAAAGGTTACTATCACCTAGAGGTGGGTCGAAAAGTATCAACCTGATACTTTGGCACTGATACGCGCCTGTATCAGGAACGGCAAACGAGTACACTTGAAAAGTATCAGAGACTTTAGTATCAGTTCAGAATTCAGCTGGAACAACACCACGGCCAATGAGCGCAGTACCCGATCGCAGATGACGGTCACTTGGGCGGAGCTTGTGAAAGGGGAGGGAGCAGGAACGACGAATAAGGGATAAAGAAGGGAAAGAATGTAGGGGAGGAAGCGCAGGGGAAGGCGTTGAAGCCTTGAAGGAGAGGCGCAAAGCGATATTGTTACAAGCAGGGCTGCCACTCATGGGTTTTTCCACCCAGATCTGGGTTTTTCCAATGGTGTTTGGGTTTCTGGGTTTTTAAATAATGAATTCCAACAATTCTAGGTTTTTTATAATTTTAATTATTTTTATACCTAAAACAATAATAAAGGTAGTAGCTACTGTATCTATTGCAATATCTGTTTGATAAATGCAAACAAGTCTATGTGTTTATGTGTTTCACACACAAAAATACATATAAACACAAAACTAGTTTTCAAGAAGCTAAGTCGAATATTAAATTAGACACATTCTTCAAAGAGGCTTGCAGAACACAAAACCAATGCAACAATTAACCTTCAAACCAATCTTGTAGAATCAGACTCTGAATAAAGACTAACGTACATGATGCAGTTTTATAAAAACAATTACCGGTTTAAAGGATGCAGTGATGGTGTTTGTTTTGTCATGTATATATTTGTAGGTTTTTTTATGATATGTACTGGTCCAAGAATTACTTATACAGCCATTTTGCTGCAGTATAATTTTCTTGTATTGGTTGTATTTAACCGTTTTCAGTCTTGTAAGGTAATTAATTGTTTTATATTAAAACCAGTTATGTTTATATTTTTGAATTAGTACGCAAACATTTTCAACGATAGCATTTTAGACGCATCTGGGTTTTTTACCCATGTGTCTGGGTTTTTTTGTAGGTTATCTAGGTTTTTCATGAATATCAGAGTGGCAGCCCTGGTTACAAGTCGTTTTGTTTATTCTCCTACTTCAAAGTACGCTCAGTGCGCAGTGCGTGCACCGTCTCGTTCAATAATAAAACTAATGAAATTTTAATATTAAAAAGTACAAGATATAATATTTATATTTGTGCACCTAACAGCTATGAAAATGCAAATAAATTCTCAGTTGACACTAATAACAGATGTAATCAACATATGGACTTTCTTTTTTCGAAAACAATTAGTAACTAGTGTTTTTATACATTAAAAATGCACGATTTTATCAAAAACAAAAAACAGATAGGTACATTAGTGAGCATACTATATCAATGTTTACGTTTCAAATGTTTCTTCAGATTAGTCGATGATTTATAACTCAGTTTTTGTTTACACAAATTACAATTAGCAAACTCATTATTTTCCGTAAAAAAATTTCACACAAATGAAGTTTTTTTCGTGCACTTATCAATTCCTTATTTCACTATAATGATACTAACTACAAAGCATGACAGCCCGCAACATGGTGATACACGGCCAGGACGAACTGCAGTGAATGTTGAACTGATTGATACTGGCTGTATCAGGCGGGCATGAGAGTAAAGAGGTAGAGAATTACCGGGCGTGATAAATAATGTATCAGATTCTCCTTCCGGTCGCACGGTCTGCGTACGCGGAGCTTTGTTGCCTCCTGGGACCGTCTGATACAGAAGTATCAGAGACTTGTACCTAGGTACATTACTGTATCAGTATCAGGTTGGGACTGATACCGAAAATTGCTGTCCCAACCCACCTCTACTATCACCTACTTCCCGCACTTTGGGTACAGCATAATGGTGGTGCGGTCAAATTCCTCATCAAAATTGTATTCAGCGGCAGCTGCTTAAAATATTCGGTTGCTTTCTTTAAGTCAAGCACGTGTTTAAAACTTAAGCGTGAAGGCAAATGATTGCTGTATATTTTGGCAACGTAAACAATGATTTAATTTTTTTAAAGAAAAAAATTCTTCTGTTAGTGTAATGTCATGAAATATCTTGTGATATTTTTGGACTACGCAATATATAGTTCCTCTAGAACCAAACGGGGCTTATACGCCGCAGTAAAGAACGCACGAATGTGGTTCAAAGGTCAGGAATGACGCCAGCGCAGCAGACCGACGTTGCTCGTCTGTCTGATAAACCAATTTAGTAGCGCCGGGGAATTTCTTGGAAAGGTCAGATGTTTGGGGGAGGGGGAGGCAAGGTAGACTACAACCTAGCGGATGACCTGGTGCAGCAAAAAAAAAAGGGGGGGGAAGAGAAGGGTTGATAAGGGAAGGGCTGTGGGTGAAGGGAGTGATAGAGAGTGTCGGAGGGGAGGGTTTTAGTAGAAAAAAAGGGAGGGGAGAAGGAAGACGCGGGGTTCGCTAATGAAGATAGCACGACACGAGACCGTTAATGAATACTGGCAGCTGGAGTGATTTGGCTTTTGTTCTGGCGGGAGAGGAGGGGGTTGAAACGGGGACGAGAGGTGTGGTCGAGGAATCTTTATTTAGCCGCGGCCCGCGAATGTTCGCGCTTCGCCCCTCCCCCGCCGGACGTCGGGAAAGAAGGGGGGGGGGGGGGGAGATATTCGCGGCCTCTCGACAGTCGATATGCCGTCCGCAACCCCCGAGCGCCCGCCAAGGGAGGCCGACGGCCCCGCTGAGTGTGTTTGCGTGTCGCGGTCTCGTCGCAGCTGTCGGTCATGCTCAGTTTCTTTTTTTGACGTGAATACGTCTAAAATCCCTTCCATAGTGGAAGGCAATTAAAAAAAAAAAAACAATGACAACAAAATCTAGGGATAGAGTTTGGTGTTGCAGCTACATATCTATCATCTGCATCCAAAATTTAATTACACCGCTGGATAGCTAAAGGATCAAAGAATGCGTTAAGTTTAGTGTGGGAATGTGACTCATCGCGCGCGTTGGATGGGGGAAGCCCCGCCATTTTGAGGTCATTTTGCTGCGTTTCGAGATTTCCATTTAGTATAATTTTTGACTCGGAGAAGCTACGACGTTCGTTTGTGTTTCAATCGTCAGATCTCGTCGAAATCTATCGATATCATTTATAAAATATTAATGTTAAATAGTTACAGTGAATATATATGGTGTTAAAATAAAAAATAGCGTATTTTATTTTTTGTATAGAAAATATTACCTACTACGTACACGTATTCACATAAACACTCGGCCGACGGCCGTGTCCATAACACAGCCACACTCCCGTAATTTTTTCTCTTCTTTTTTTCGATAACGCAACGAGCGAGGCTCCGGCAGGAGCTTGTACGAATTTTTTTTCTGCAAATTCATAACAAATAAAAAAGGTTTGGTTTCATATATCTGACCACCATTGCCTGTTGAGGAAGATACTCACAGAAAAAAAATTGTCTGTACTTTTCAAAAAGATTCCCTGGGTGGAAACCAGTTTAAAAAAAAAGAGAGATATTGTAACTTTGTACAATACATGGCTATGGTTATATTTTGCACATATTTGAAATACTTTTTTTTTCTCGCTTGAGTATTTCATACGAAATGTGGCGCGTAATTTTTTTTATTTTAATCGATGTTTCATTCAAGCTTAATTATTTAAACAACGGAAAATTTGAATATTCAAACAATTTGCCTTTATTTTGTTGTATCGTGCTTAATCGTGTGCGCAGTTAGTACTGGAACGCTATTCAGGGAACGGTTTACAAATGACTATTGGAGGTGCTGGAGCAACACATACCATAAATGCCCGGGTAATAATCCGATTACTGCGAAACACTAGTTTGTAGTGATACAGTTGTTTTCGTGCAAATTTACAAATATTTATAATTTTACGTGAATATTATTATTCCATTTACAAAAAAAAATACACTAAAGGAACCGAATAACACCACATTGTTTTCTACCGTTATTGTGTCATAAACATTATTTAAGCGCTTGGCGGTAATTTTTTTATATAAAGCGAGAAATTTTTAAGGTCAATATCGGCTCCTCCTAACTTATTCTAAGTGTACTGTTTTGTAAGGGCTCTGGTTTAGAGAACTCTAAGTTCGTCTCATACCGAAGCGTATACGTAGACGCACGGAAATTGCGCGGATTCGTTTAGCGTCAGGATTAAATTCACGGTCATATTTATACCGCTCCTCGTGTGCTTTCCTATTGGCTGATTTCTGCCTGTGAATCCTCCCCTCCCTTTGAGTGGGTCTGCGTGCAGGGGTGGCTCCAGGGCGGGGAAATCCGGGCAATCGCCCATCGGGGCCCCGCGCCGATGATTTCCCATTTTATTATACTTGTTCGTCTAGTGTTCTTTTTGGAATGTGGACATCAATGGTAAGAGGAAACTTAACATTTTATTAGCGCGTAAATCAAAGTGCTGGTCAATACAAATTTCAATTCATGATTTCTTACTCGAAAAGCTTTCAATTTTTTTTATTGCCACGTATAATTACGCGATTCCACCGGATTTTTTTGAAAGTGAGGGTTTATAATTTATCAGGAACGAACATCAACATTTATTCCAATTAATTTTCAAAACCATTGTTGAAATTTAACTTCTAGGTAGGCTTAAATTTTTGATTGAATATTTTTTTTTAAATTTTCCTCCATAATATTTAAAAAAAAAGCACAGCACCATAATGTGTATGGTCACCACTGTCTGCGTGATTCCGTCTTTCTACTGCTGGCAGCTGACTGGCCCACATTCGTACAGCAGAGAACAGAGCCGCAGCCAGGATTTTCTGAAGGAGGGATTCCAATGTCCAGTAAGTTTCCCTTTTGATAGAATTGTAAAAGAAATAAAATGCCACACTAAAATATCAGTGAATAGTAGACTTCAAGAAATCCAACTTTTATCCACATAGCAATTTTTAGCAATGATGTGGCTTGAGAAAATAAACAGAATATTTTAAATTTTTGCCATAATTTAATAGTTTTTAATACTAGGTTCTTAATTCAATCGTCATAAATTCATATACATATATATATATAAATGTTATTAATACATAAATCACACTTGTGAAGTTAGTATTAATGTCATGCTTACAGCAACACGTGTGGAAACCGGCATTAAATGGAGACTACTTGCAAATACATTTCTTCCACTTCTGTAGGCCTATATGAGGCATGTTGGACTGTAATGGGAAGAAAATACGTTATTGTAGCCCACTAAGGATTACGAATCATTCCAAGTTAATTCCTCTGTAACCTTATGTAGCTAAGTTACTATAATTTAATATTCTGTATTCGATTATTTTTTAATCCTGGAAGGGAGGGGAGTCCGGACCCCGGGCTACGTCCCTGTGTCAGTGGTGGAACAATTATACAAACTATCAAGGCAATACAAATTTATAAATATTTGTAGTCTACATTGCAACCAAAATAACCAACGAAATTTTTGGGTCCTTACCTATGTAGAGACACCTGTATTTCGCGAATACATTTCTTGTCAAGGTATTTCACAAAATACTGTAGCTTTTTCTAAGAGTCATGGCAAATTGTGAGGGCGCAGCAGTACGGTGACCACATTCTCATTGGCCCCATCAAGAGTGAGACGACACCTCTCACCGACCTCAGCCAATAACAATAGGAGAAAAGCTACAGTATTTTGTGAAATACCTTGACACGAAATGTATTCGCGAAATACAGGTGTCCCTACCTATAGCCTTACTATTCCTGGGTTTTAACCATTCAGGAAGGGTAGCATGCCTCACCTGCTTTAATTGGGGAATTGGCCAGCCATGGCAAAAATTGATGCCATAACTGACTCCCGTGTATTAACTCTCGGCTGCAACCAATTAGGTGCTGCCCAAGTACAACCTGCATAGACAAAAGGTAAAACCCTGGGCTCAGTCATGAAGGGTGCAGCTAGTCATGCATCATGAACGCAGTTAATGTACGGGACAAGAGAAGAGTTGGGCTGGGCTGAAAAGTTATTACCGTGAGCTTTTTGGGTGCATGGACACTGCTTGGGTTCTCGGACACGAGGTCTACATTAGATTTGTATCCGCACATGGATTCGGTACAACTATTAGGGGTTGAATAAATTAGCGGGTTCAATGACTTCCAGGATGGAATCCACGATGCTCTGCATACTCGGGCAAACGTCGCCTGTTCATTGGCTGCTGACTTGTGAGGCGACTCAACTGGATAACTTATGTTTCGATACTTCTTTCATTGAGGGTATCTAAGTGGCCCATAGTCCTCCACATTAACAGTGAACCAATGGCAAAAGCAGCAAAAAAAAGGTATGATTGTTTGAATTTTAGGATACCACGATATTAATCCACGAACTTTTTCCTGTGTCTAGGTATAAACAGATGTGGTGTTGGGTGATGTACTTTCGTCACACATTCGGCTGCCTGTCAGCTCTTGAACCTTATAAATAAAGAAGACAATTATTGGGTACTGAAATTAAATTTACTTCATTTTAAATTTCCTAAGATAGTTTGACGTGTAATTAATTAAATCGCGAGCTGGTGCGTCGGGCCACACTCCAGAGAGGACAGAGCGGCAGTTCGCCTGTCGCAAGGAAAATGCAGTCCGCAGTCAGCGAAATGATCAAACATTTCATCGCGAAGCCCAACTCCCAGAACCTAAACAACGTTGGGCAATTTTGAGTCAAGAACTGGGTAGTAAACGTCTGATATTGTGTTAATAACTGCCAGCATCTTTATACACATGTGTAATGCTTCGCTGTGATTGAACGGTTTGGACGTCTTGTCCAATCGCGTTTCATTAGGGCTGTCGATGTGCGAAGATCTACTTCGGTGGGTTATATTTTTGGATTTCGTCGGGGCCGTAATTGCCAATAGAGTAAAAAAGATAGATTGCGACTAATGGCATATTTTGTCATATAAATTTTCCGTGGTCCGGGCACGATATTCGTTTAAAATTTCTTGAGTTTTTCTCGCAATGCAGTATTCTGAAAACTGGAGCATCTTGTATGTGATTTGAATGCATTTGTTTTTGGTTCACTGCAAATTTTTAAGATGTGTTTTGGCTTCTGCTGGCCACACGAAGGCAGCATACCTAATTACACGTCGTGCGAGAGAGATTTGTAAAGCAGCAAAAAGTTTTTTTTTTCCAAGTTACCGACACTCCTGCGTATTACTGGATACAACGAATCCAGTCTACCATGAGCGATTCCTCGCCTCGAGTCTGTGTGCTTTCGTCACAATAGTTAACGGTCCATTCAAACGCGTAAATATTTGACGACATCTTTGTGGGGAATTTGGTTCGGTGAATAGGTTAAAAGTTAATTGGCGGCCTGTGATCAGAGGCTGGAGTCCAGTTTCTGGCGGCCCTCAACTAGCCGTCCATTCCCGGTGCTTCACCAAAGCATTCGCAATCCTCTCCCTCTCACCTTCCACAGGCTGTTAGGATCAAACGCTGGGTGTTCAAACTATGTTTCCGACCCAGCAACCCCGAACAGGTGGTTTCCAAAACTACCCTCCCTTATCTCTCGCCAAGCTTGTGGTATGGGGGAGGGGGAGGAGTTGAAATGGCATTGGCGAGCAGGACTTACGGGCGAGCATAATCGTGTTGTTTAAACCGACGGAAGAGGCACGCCCCCACCCCCCTTTACACTCTAATTCCATTGGCGGATAGCGGCGGCGACACAATTGCCACCCTTCCCTACACCCCCCCTTCCTCCCTTTTCCCTCCCAGAGGCTGCCAAAGCATTCTCTTGACGGTCCGCGACGGGGGAGAGGAAGGCTTATCGCGTCTATTTAATTACGCGCGGGCGAAAGGCCCGCTCCTAGCAGTGCCGCGTGCCCGGGCAATAGCGCGTCGGGGGCGTATAGTCGGGTGTGCGAGCAACCAACCCCCGTTCCCTTACCAACCACCCTGATGGCAATCACCAGAGCCACGATTATTCCGCAAATCTATCCACCCTCCCTCCCTCCCTCTCTCCCCTCTACCTATACGCGTTGTGATAAAAAAATACCCTGAATTAATTTTGTTTATATCACCAGCTACTGACTCTACATCTATTTGAAGCCATAAGCCAGATAGCCTGATCCGTTGAGATATTCAGTGTCAAGTTTTAACAAGTTGTGACTTGTCAGTCGGCTTCCAGAGCCGGAAGAGTGAGGTCGTTGTTTATATACCGTGTCTGTCGTGCATCATGGATGGAGACCCAGAAATTTTAGCGGATTCGTCTGGCCTCAGGGTAGAATCAATCCGTGTTTTCTTTCTCGTTGCTTGATTCATCGGGAAGAACATTTTCATTCTTGGGCACTCCTGATGCACTAACTTCTCTCCTAGCTGGGCATCGTTGGCTCACGGTCGTAGAGGGGCGTGTCCAAATAACAGCGGTCGAATCATGAACACAGTGAGATGGATTTCGAACAATGAGTTACATTAAGTTCGGTTTGGGGAACGGAGACTAGATAAATGGATCAATGGCATCCTTCTCCATCACGACAACGCACCGTGCAACGCCTCGCTTCTGATTCGCGAGTTTTTGGACAAATGAATCCACGTCCAGAAATGCTTCCAATCATGGAATCAGCATTAGGATAATTGTGCGTAGTTAGTCAAGGAGAATATTTTCCAGGATCTTAGTTCAAATATGAATTAAGTTTATTACTTTGTTCAGCTTACATAATATTTGAACTTATCTCCTTAAAAATACTCTCCATGACTAGCGACGCATAATTATCCCAATGTTGATTCCATGATGGGAAGCATTTCTGGACGTGGATCAGAAGCGAGGTGTAGCATGGCGCGTTGTCGTGATGAAGAAGGGAGCCATCTTTATGGTCTCCGTTTCTCAAACAAAACTTAAATATGGTCTAAGAACATTTTTCATTAATTAAATTAAAAAGTACGTTAGTATTTTGTATGCATTTAACGTAGTATATTTTTCAATATTACATGGGTGAGTGATTCTAGATTTATGTTGAGTAAGGAAAACTAAAAAATATCAACATTTTGATTTTGAGTATTATAATTTTCACACCTATGTATATACATATAATTAGTTTTTTTTAGAGAGAGATAAATGGTAGGAACCAGAAATATTTGTTGTTTAAATGACTTCTAGGATAGAACTCAGAGTCCTCTAAATATAAATAATGTCCCCTGTTCATTGGTTGCCGAATTCTGTGAAGTCTCAACTGGGTAGCTTGTGATTCGACCCTTCTTCGGTTGAGAGTTTTTAAGTTGGTCCATAGTACCTGCTCCACACAAACTGTGAGCCAACAGCAGAAAGGTATACGTCTTTGAATTTTAGTCGATCGCGAAATGAATTCGCAGATTTTTCCCGATCCTTACAAATCGGTCACGTCCTTTGATGGATTTCGCGTGAATGGGCCAGGGTCGTCAAGGGTTTGTCAAAATAATTTGAATGGACGTTTAGCATTAACTACGTGTGCCAGTTTGTTTCATTTATTTTACTGGACCAGAAATTGTAGAGTATGTGACCACAGTTGGTAGCGTTAGCACCCAGAGAAAACTTTCTTGCTCGCGGTAACGCCCGCCACATTTCCCAATTTTAAACAAAAATTCCAGGTTTGACTCCTTTCGGGAATCGATCCCTTGGTGGAACGGGTTAATGAACCTTACCACTCCACCACCATGGCCGCTTCTCGGGTTTGGATTGTTTCATAATTCGGTTTACTTCACATGCGACCGACAGGTTTAATTTGATTTTTCTTTCTGACAGTAACTCGTCACGGTTTCTATTGATTTCAAATGAACTGTGGGTTTTGCGGTATGTTGTAAATCTCTAAGCTCCATTTACTCTCTACTAAGTGTGTGTGTGTGTTTTCCACAACCCTCAGCAGGAGAGTTTGACCGCTTAAATAGATGTTAATTACTACCCTGAATATTTCAATTTATACTCAGCGGTCATGAATGACATGAATTGACTGCGGCTATGCCATTTTTTAAAATCAAAATTCTTCTCATTACTGTAAATCGATCGCTGCGGTACTTTTTTTTAAAATGATGGTAACACATGACACAGTTGGTGGTGCCGATGCATTTCTCTTTAATGGGTGTTAAAATTTTTGGGTGTGTGAATAATTGAAATTAACGAGTAGTTACTGAACAAACAAGCCCTCAATAATCAGTCCACAGTTTAGGTACTAACTCTATTAATAAAAATCATTTACCGTGTTTTGTTAAAAATTTTAGCAAGATTAAAATAATGTAAATTTAAAATTGGCACACATCCTTTCGGCAAAATATTCTTAGTTGATGTAGAGCAGACCTAAAAAATTAAGGTTCGTTATACATCGTCAGATGATCAGTTTGTCCTCGACCGAATGCTTCGCAATTTCTGTTGCTGATTCGAAATATTTATTAAATTTGTGTCAAATTCTAACACGCTGTCACCAGTTTAATATTTCCAACTTTTTTTTTTTTTTTTTTTTTTTTTTTTAGCTTTATTTTATGAAGCTGTGAAATTTCTGCTATTGTAAAATGTAAAATCATAACAGGGTTTGAACAAAAAAATAGATTTGTGTATTTGTTCACTAAAAAAAAAATCAAAACATCTGGAGCTTATTTTTACTTTATTATACCAACCTAGTTAGAGTCAAACGCAGAAAACTTTTGTCAATTGTTGTAGATTTTATCTGGTGAGGTTTTTTAATTACTTTATGTTTTTTTACAGGCGCTGATTCTCTCCTTTTGAAACGACATGGCGTGGGAAATGAAAATTTGCATACCTGTCAACTTGCAGAAGGTAAGCGATTCTTCAGTTCTGATTTGATCCATGTTTATGTATCTGTGTGTACGCGTGTGCTTTAATGTCTCGCCCAAAAAAGAGTTAAAACTAAAAAAAACTGCAAAACATCATTAACTACATCTTATGAGAAAATTTAACCACACATGTAAGTAATATTCTAAATAAATTAACACTTCAGGACTATAAAATGCTGTTTCTTTGAATAAAATTAGTATAGCGCAGAAAAACTCTGAAATAGGATAGTGGGAAGTCTGGCACAAGGTCCTGGGCGTGGAGTTTGGAGAGTGGAGACGGTTGCCATCTTGAATTCTGAAGTTACGGATGCCATCTTGAATGACCTTGGCCTTGAGTTTGACCTTAACCTCGGGTGCCATCTTGTATAAAGCCATCTCCAATCCCACCATTTTGTATTCCGCCATTGTGTTTTCTAGATCTTTCAACCATTTTTAATTATGACGGCACAGCCGTTTTTTTGGAATCTAGTGTCCACTCACATACATCACAATTTTGGTTATAGTAGAACCTGAGGCCTTTTTGGATTCTGACTTCACAGCCGCCATCTTGGTTTCCACCATCGCAACCACTTTCTTCGATTCTGATGTCACGTCTGCCATATTTTTGCGTCTGCTGGAGGCCGCCATCTTGTATGATTTTATAGCCACCATCTTGTTTTTTTTCTTCTAGAGTTACCATCTTGGGTGGTGTAATGTCCGTTATTTGTAATACTTTTGTGTTGTCCCACAAACTTCAATTGATAAAGTTTTTGATAAACCGTTCCCTCAAAGCTTTTCAGGATTAAATGAGCATATTAATAAGTATAATGAAATAAAATAACGTCCAATGGTTGAATATTCAATTGAATATCTTTTCCGTGTTTTTAAATATATATGCTTGGATGAAACATCAATTAAAATACAAAATTACGCGCTAATTTTTGTAAGAAATACTCAGTATTATCTTTAAAAAAAACGTATTTCATATATGCAAAAATAACAATAGCCATCAGTTGTACAATGTTACAATATATTTCTTGTAATAGTACGCTCTATTTCTTGGCAGCTGATTTCCAAAGTCATATTTTGTAAAAGTACGAAAAAAAAAAAAAATTTTTCCTGTATCGCTTGTATTGTAAATGAACCGACCAACGGGAATCCTGTTTTCGCAGGAACCCTAAACTTGCGCCATCTGACGTTTATTTGATTAGTCAGCGCTTACGCATGGGTTCCTCCTGATGGAGGGTTTGGCGCCACAGCCACGGCACTATTTTGGACGGGCAGTGAGGATTAAGGACGGACAGTGAGGATTAAGGGCGGACGGACCTCCGACCGGATCGTGATTGCTTCCCGGGCTTGAATCTCGTCACGTGGCGTGAGTCGCGCCGAGTCGGAGGATTCACCGTCTCCGGCGAACTGAGCGTGTTCAGGCTCATGTGCACACCTTAGCAAGCTCCTGCTCTAAGGGTACACCCGCCTAGAGCTATATTGCGGTGCGTAATTTTATACGCAGGGGGGATTCCTACTTTTAGGGCACGGTCTCACACACACCAAGCTGATAATTTTTTTTTAAGGTAACAACTCTATACCTTCCTTGCATGTGTTGTTATGCCACAAATATTTTCAAAAGATATTCACTCAGTGTAATAATATGTTTGTATGTCTATGACCTATGATCTTCTGTTTACCGATGGCGACCGGTTGAACGGTTTAGAAGTTGATGCGCTGCAGCGCCATCTAGCGGCAAGTTACAAAAAAAATGGATAGCATAAAAAACCTTCTCCACGAAAAAAACACTTCGATGTGCCAACTTTCATGGCGAGCGGTCAAACGTCAACGTCATACATACATGCCAACATCATATTATATATATACATATATATGCTGTTTCATTCAAACATATTTTTTAAACCATGGAAAATATAATCTAATATTCAATAATTGGACTCTATTTTGTTTTATTATGCTTATAAATGTGCGCAATTAATACTGATAAGAAGAGACCGGAAAAAATTGCGGATTCATTTCGCTATAGGGTACAATCCAAACGCGTTCGCAAAGGACTCTGAGCCAATGAAAAAACCCACAGGTAAAAGTATCGAACCACAAGCATTCCGGTTTACACGTGTCATGAGTTAGTAGCCAATGAGCAGGCGTTATTTTCCCAAGTGCAGGATAGTGGAGTCTATCCTAGAGGTAATTGAAAACACGAATTTCTCGAGTCACTACTAATAAGCTATTCATGGAACGGTTTACAAGTAATATGGGCGTCGGACCGCAGGGTACAGGGTCTGAAGCTGGATCCGATGTCCGTCATATTGGATTTGACGTCACGACTGCCTTCTTGGATGACCTTGAAATTTGACGACCTTTGAGCTCAGTCGCCATCATGAATTACACCATCTTGAAGTCGAACATCCCACTCTCCAAAAGTTGCACCTTCGTTACGCCCGCCATCTTGGACGTGCATGACACCATCACTACACTTTTCGTTACCGTCACCATATTTGGATTCTAGAACGTTGCAATCTTCGTTACAGTCGCCATCTTGAATTCTAATGTCACGGTTGCCATCTTAGATCTGATGTAACAACAATTTTCAATTCTTACCAAATGTCCGCCATCTTGTTTTCGTCTGCTGGAGGCTGCCATCTCGGATGACTTCACAAACGTCATCTTGGTTTTTTTCTGTTCCGCTGAAGGCTGCTATCTTCGTATACCGACATCTTTGTTTCTGCTGTTCGTTCCTAGAGGGCCTCAGCATCACTCTGTCTCATGCACGTAAGGTCGATGTCCCATTACCTGCCAATGTTATTGTGGTCCTTATCGACATATTTAATTTAAATTTTAATACAAATACATTGGAACCGCGGTGATTAAAACCTTGACAGCTCTTACCTCTTGGGTTGGAAAAACAAAAACCTTTGACCGCACGGCCATCGAGTAGCTTCCCATACCACGAATTAAATAAGGTCTATAGTAAAATAACACACGTTTACCCCTTTTTCACTCCCTTAGAGATGGAATTTCATAATTATGTGTAGTCTATGTCACTACCCGGCTCATTATATATGTGTGTGTGTGTGTGTGTGCGTGCAAAAATAATCATGTCCGTTGTTGCGTGAAAGGACAAACAGTCAAACATACTTTCGCATTTATAATATTAGAAGGGATTTTTGTCGCATTCATTACAGACTGAAACACACAGATGCTGCTCGAGGGGGTCTCTCCGCTGGCTGTGACGTCACGGGTCACATTATCGTCTTCCTGTGCGCAGTGTGTTCAAATGCCGCTGGCCCAAAATGTTTCCATCCGCCCCCCCCCCCCCCCCCACACACACAGTTTCCTCCTCCCCCTCGCCTGGCGCATCCATCAAGAGTCATTTCGGGCGGAGTTGAAACTCATTAAAAACTCCATCTGGATCGGAGTGGAAGGGAGGGGAGAAAGGGGTAGTAGCGTTTTCCGCGAGACGAGGCCAGGCCCGGGAACACAACTCGACAATTTGATAATGGCAACTCCTACCCATTTTTTCATCCTTTTTTTCCCCGCCAAGTCTCTCTTGCCGAACTCCTCCAGAAAGGTTTCGAAATAACCCTCCCCCTGCCCCCCCCCCCCCCTTTCCAACACCGAGTGCTCAAGTAGTCATTGTCCGAGTCCCCGGTGAAAGTTGCGCGCATGAAGCTGTTCGCTTATCGCGACGTTGTCAACGAGACGTTAACACGGCGGGGTTATTAAAAGTTCAAGCGAAGTGAACAGCTGGCGTTCTGACCCGACCCAGAGCTAATAATATTGCTGTCTGTTATCACAGCGCTTGTACCGTACCGTCAATTTCTACTTGTCAATCCAACAGAAATATTAATGAAAAATTACAGATACTTGTAAGTATGTACATTTACGTGAAAACAAAATAGTGTTAACAGTAACAATGGGTTTGGATTTTCACTCGGCCATTTATGCTTTTTCGTCACCCCAGTACCTCCAGTAGTTAGTTATTAGTAAAACGTTTCCTGAATAGCTTTCCAGTATTAATGGCGCACATTATGAAGCATGATATAAAAAAAGAATGTAAAATGGTTGAAAATTCGATTATCTTATCCATGGTTTGAATGAAACATGAATTAAAATATAAAAATTTTGCACCAAATTTCGTAAGAAATGGGTACTCAGTATTATCTCGAAAAACGTATATACGCAAAAATAACCACATCCATTTTTTTTACAAAGTTACAATATCCATCTTGTAGTGTTATTAAAAACTATTTATTGGTGACCACTGGTTTCCAACGGAGTCTTGAAAAAGTACAGAAAACCTTTTTTCTGTCCAACGGCAGTTTCAGAAAAAACATTTCGTGGAGGTGCTGTACAAGAAATGATGCAGTTATTTGAATGATGTTTGCAATCGGGGAGATTGATTTAAATAATTTTTATTGGACTCACGCCATTGCTTCGCCAATGTCGTATGTCCAAGATAACGATTTAAATAAAATCACGCAGTTGCAAAACATGGCATTAATTAAGTCAGAGAATGGCCTTGGAATATTTACAAATTTGTGTTCTCAAATACTGAACATTAATAAGAATTTCATACAAATATTAATGAAAGAAAAGTTTAAAGTATTAATCAAATAAACATAAATATAACCTGAAATTAAAATTCGAGCTCGGTCTAGAGCCAAGCTGGCTTGTGCCATTATAGAGTTCTATGTACCGTGTACCCGACGAAAGAGTCATGGTACGGAAAAGTAGTTATTTAAGACATAAATAAACCTGAAAATGCTTATAATATTTTTATGAAATATTGTTCTGAATACCTCTGTATTGGTTTTATTCATAAGCGATGTTCACATTCAAGAAAGTCAGGGTGAATCAGGAAAGTTGAAATTGGTCAGGGGTTGTCAGGAAATTTACTTGAAATCCTAGAAAAGTTATAGAAATTCTCCTGGTAGTAATTTGAAGAATAAAATGTCACGATCCACTCTGCTATCGCCCAGATTGTGAATGCTACTTTTTGTTTTAATTTGTGATTTTGTGAATAGTTTTTCACAATATAAAATGACATACGAAAAGTTCTGTTTAAAATGAACTATCTGTTGGGACGGTGGAAGCTGGATTTTATTTTATTTTTAACAATATGTGCAATATTTTAATAAAATTTCGTGTAAATCAGGTCTAAAGCCGGGGTTTTATCGGAGCCGTTTTTAATAGTATAAAAATTACGGTTTTGTGTTGCTAATTGCTATCTGCGTTTTATGTTGGCAAGCAACGTTTACTATTCAATCAGCGAATTTCATCGATGGGCAAAGAAAGTCTGTATGTCAGAAATTTTGATAATTGAAAAGCGATTATTTTATTTACAGGTTCATTTATCACGAATGGCATTATTTTAAAGAATTATACGTTAAATTTCGTGTGTCTGAGTTTCGTAATCACTGGTGCGTACTGCAATACTCGCTAAATCTTCTATAATTTTATTTCGAGGGTCTATACGAACCATCCTCCCGTTTTTAAACATCGTTCTCATATGCAATGTTAATTATTTCATGTTCTTGTCGCTACTATTGTTTAAGTGCTTATCCTGTAAATTGTTCACAATGTAGTACTTAACGTTTATTATGTCTCGTCTAAAGGTTTCTCAACACACATTTACGGAAAAATTATCAAACAGCGTTCAAAAGTTACAATTGTGATCCCTCTCATATAACTTTAAGCAAAATAACTGTTGAGAAAATTTGTGACCACAACAGCAAGCGGAATGGATTAACTGGGAATTCTCTAATACAATAGTAACGACAAAATGAAACCACCAAGTCACCACCGTGTAACACAGAGTAGCAGGTCCATGGGTCATTAGGACCGGCGCTGCAGTCTTGTCCTATGTGTGTTCGACAGACGTCGCGCCTTTGTGGAAGGACATGGGTGCGAAAGCGTGGAAAGGGGGAAGGGGGGTAAAGAACACACAAGCGACTGAAGGAGCGACTAACGCTTTGAAAGAGGTTTGACGGAGAGAGGGAGGGAACTCGACGTCCACTCTCCAGGAGACCTCTGCCCTCGTGTTCGCGCAAGGGTCGGCTTGGGAAGAGGAAGGGTGGAGGGTGTTATCCTCCAGGGACACCCTCGTCTGACCTTCCCACCCCCTTCCACTACGTCGCACTGTGCTGGTCTCATCACTGGGGGCGCGGCAGTGGACCTAAAGTAGTTGGACCGACAAACAGTCTGCCTGAAGTCGCTTTGCCGAAAGTCATTTCACCGAAGGAAAGAACGAAAATCAATTTTTTTTTTCGAAGGTCATTTAACTGACAGTAAACCTTATCGTTTTGCCGAAAGGCATTTAATCTACTGGCAGTATTTTTTGCAGAAAGTCATCTAACTGACATGCAGCAGAACTGTGAAGTAGTTGGACTGGGAGGAAGTAGACCTAAAGTCGTTTAGCCACAAGTAATTTAACCGACAGGCACAGTAAGTTTTCCCGGAACTTACTTAATCTAAGCTCGCATTCGACCGACAGTTGTTTGGCCTTAAACCCGAAAATTTATTTTTGCTGGGGAAGTTTTGCGACATTGGCAACAAACAGGCAGTTGGCCAACAGCAAGAGATGTAACTCTTGACTACCGACCCAATGCTCGTAAATTTTATGCACGCCTGCGGGTTTGTGAAACAGAAATGTTGAAACTTCTAGCCCAGGAAACAAAGGTTTCAACCTGTGAAAAATTTTTCCAAAGCTGAATTTTTGCACAGTGGTAGAGTCGACTATGCTTAATAACATACCGAAAGTTTACCGCTGTAGACCTTGTGCGTATCACTGAAAATTTGCAGTTAAGTCCTAGATGACAGCGACTTGCAGCAGTTCATTAAAATGCTTCCCATTTTCGCACTTTTTACCGTAGACTCTCTATAGCTATATGAAAATAATCTTAAAGCACTACTACTCACATTTATAATGAATAAAGTTCTAAAAGTTAATATTAAAGGTAAGAAAAAAATGTTAAATTAATGAAATAAGTTTTTTTACATCAGTCAAGGCAATAAAAAGACAATTCACTTAAAAATAAAGGGTCTTACGCTAATATTTCTTTAACAAAAGTTGTTGTATAGTTCTTAAGCTTTACAGGGACATATCTCTCAAAAGTGTAGCTTAATTTATAGGATCACTAGAGACTCCCGAGCTTATCAATGTCGTCTACGCACTGCGACAGAGCCACAGCCGCAAGCGCTGTGGCCACTCTCACTCCCACGAAATCGAAGATTTTTAATCTTTGTAAAATTTGCTCCTAACTGAAATTTAAAACAGTGGTAACATTCAAGTTTTCTAGCAACATTTGAAATGTTTACCTCCGCAAACCTTGCGCGGAACACCGAAAACGAGAAGTTAAGTCCTAAATAATACTTTATTGACCTCTCAACAATATGGCACTATAACGTAATTACTATAGTATACTTTCAGAATAGCAAACCAAAACTTACTCAAAACATTATTCTCAATGAATAAATTTAAAAATCTTTCACTACGTTTGACTAAATATGATATTTATTCAATAATATTAGAAGAGAGGTGTTCTGAAAAAAAGGGCACAAATGAAAATACGTATTACAAAAACACGTAGAGCCCGATGTGAAAACATTAAATAAAAGTAGTTGCAAAGTTCTTAAACTTTAAATTAGTTTATTTGTTGAGAGCTTGGTACAATGTGTCTGACCGCTAAAGCGATCCGAGCCGCGTAGTGTATACTACTGCGAGGTTGTCGAAGTAGGCTCGGGTCGGGACGAATTTCGCCGTAAAGAAAAAAAGGTTTTTAATACATAGAAAATTATCCCAAAGAAAAAACTTTGTACAATTGCAGAATGAACGTTTCTTAGTAACATATAAAAATTTTACCGTTGCAAACCTTGTGCGTCACGCAAAAAACGAGCAGTTAAGCCCAAAATGTCAATTTTTTGCAACGATCCACAATAATGGATATTGCAAATGCAGTTTATGGAGTAGACTGACAATATGGAACCCAAAATAATCTAGAAACATTGCCCTATCTGAGGATAGTGATAAAAAGTACCAAGTTTAAACATCTTTCTATCTAATAGACAATTTAAATCATTAAAGTTAACGAATTCACTTTCATTCAATTTTTAGGAAATATAAATACATTTTACATAAACTTAAAGAGCCCAAAATGGAAATCGCTTAGAGTAAACGTTGTTGCATATTTATTCATCTTTAAATTTGTATATTTTTTAAGTGTCTCATACAATTAGTCTGACCGCTGAAGCGATCCGAGCCGCGTAGTGTATACTACTGCGAGGTTGTCGAAGTAGGCTCGGGTCGGGACGAATTACGCTGTAAAGAAACAAAGGTTTTTAATACACGGAAAATTATCCCAAAGAAGAAACTTTGTACACTTGTAGAAAGAACGTTTCTTAATAACATATCAAAATTTTACCGCTGCAAACCTTGCGCGTCACGCAAAAAACGATCAGTTAAGCCCAAAATGTCAATTTTTTGCAACGATCCACAATAATGGATATTGCAAATGCAGTTTATGGTGTAGACTGACAGTATGGAACCCAAAATAATCTAGAAACATTGTCCTATCTGAGGATAGTAATAAAAAGTACACCGTTTTAACATCTTATATAAAATAGACAATTTAAATCATTAAAGTTGAGAAATTCATTTTCATTCAATTTTACGGGAAAGTTAATACATCTTACATAAATATAAAGAGCCCTACGTGAAAATCGCTTTCAATAAACGTTGTTGCATATTTATTCTTCTTTAAATGGGTATATTTTTTAAGGGTCTCATACAATTTGTTTGACCCCTGAAGCTATCCGAGCCGTGTAGTGTGTACTACTGTGAGGTTGCCGAAGTCGGCTTGGGGTCGGGACGAATTTCGCTGTTAAGAAACATGGAAAATTATCCCAAAGCAGAAACTTTGTACAGTTGTAGAATAAAAGTTTCTTAGTAACATGTCAAAAGTTTACCGATGATTCCTTGTGATCACACCAATAACGAGCAGTTAAGTCCTAAATGATAATTTCCCAAACGATCCACAAAATTGTGTTTCGTAAATAATTTAATAACTCTATAAATACTTTTTTTAAGTAGGCTCCCAGTATACAGCCAACTTGGTTTGTCCTCAAAAGCCATACTACTACGGTAATAGGAATATGAATCACTACAGACAAGATTTTGTTCCGTTTACTATGGTGAAACCAGAGCTAACCGAAAAATGATCGAACGTCCCGGAAAGTTGTGATATTTGACGATATTGCGCGAGTAGCACACCCGTACGTGACTACAGAGAATGGATAGTTTCCTTAAGGGGATTGGTGCACCAGCATCGTATTAAAAAAAACAATATATTTGTTAATGATTCAGCTGCTAGAGAAGATTTGAACCATTCTGGTGTAAAATTTATTTTTTTATTTTTTTATTTTAATTAAGTTATTGCTGATTTTCGGGAATTTTTTTAAATTCGAGCTTTATTAAAAAACTATAAAGAATTCAGTGGTAAAACATTCGCAGATAAATTTTCAGACACGGGAGATATGACTGTGACCATTATTTTATCTGTAATCATTATTAATTTAACGTATCTACAATTTGAATTTTAATAAATAAGCTGCTACGAAATTACGTGATATTCATTTGCGAATTTAATAACATTCGCGTTTTCATTTGTAATTCAAACGCCTACATATATGTCGGCTGAATGATTGACTTTATTTTAGTCTTTAGCTTATTGCAGTCGGACCTAAAGTAAAAATGTAGCTGTAGAAATTTGAGCAGCGTGCAAGCTCGGATACGAGGAATTATGGAGCGCGCTGGACAGTAGTGACACCTTGCGACAGTTTTCCAAACTTTTTGCAGCTCGTTCCCACCCAGCCACAGCTGTCTGCTGTTTACGAAGGGGAGACGGGATTTCGCGGGAAACTGATATGAAGGTCAACGTACTCATTTTCAGTAGATAAGATAACGTGTTTGGTATAGCTCGGCGTATAATTGAATGGTTATTCTCTGTTATTATTTAGCACAGTGATTTAGCTAGATGTTTTTTGTTGTAAGCGTGAGATTTATTCAGGAATAAAATGCAGAAGAAACCTCCACCAAGCAGCGTACACAAAAGAACAAAGCTATCGAAAGCCATTAGAGCGCTTAGAAAAAAGAATAAAGAAAGATACGAGATTATTTTATTATAGCTTTTTTTACCATATATTTATTTTTCAGAGTTGCGTATGTACAACGCGATGGACGCGATGCGACAACAAAAAGATGTGTAAAATTTTAAACATGTTTTTTTTTTTTTTTTTTTTCAGCAATGCGTGAACCATTCATTAACTATACTCAACATGTATCCGTATAATTACGTTTGAGTTTTTTTTTATGACAGGCACCAATGTTAACAAGTTTATTAAGCCACAATAGACTTTTTTCAGAAAACTACGTGTAGCAGAAAACACTCAACATAGTATCACACAAAATCAATTTACATGAATGCAGTTTTAAGAAGTAAGCTACGTAAATAATAGTTAAAAATTATTTAATATCTGCTGGTAACGTTTCCAAAGTATCAGCTTCGCCTTCATTCACGAACAATATTCGTGAGCTTATTTATTTATTATGCTGGCTATTCGTTGGTGACTGTTAGGACTGCAAAATTAGTAAATATTTTTCACCCTATCCTGAGTTAAATCTAAGTGTGCGCGGTTAGATGAGGACCTAGATGTGTCTCAGGCTTACGCCTTTACACTCTACTCATGCGGGGTATTAACCATGCGCGTAAGGGCGCGTTGCCATTGACCTGTAGGATAGTCTCAACAATCCTCTAAGAACTCGAAAAATGTCACCTGCTCATTGGCTACTTGACTTGTGACAACTGTTTGTTGTAATGCCTGTGATTCATCGTTGATTTTGTTGAGGAATTTTCAGTGATTCAGAGCCTCCCATTTAACTGTGGCCGAATTGAAGAAGCAGTACACATGTTACATGCTTGAATTCATAGCGAATGGAAACCAAAAATATTTACTGATGTAGTGGTTGGTAAAAAAAAAAAAAAAAAAAAAAAAAAAATATTATTTGTATCGCGTCCATTGCTTCGCGCCATTATGGCTCCTATATTATATGGATTTATAAAATATAACGATTCATTTACGACACTTAAGATAAGGTGTGTAGGATTTTAAGAATTCACTTGAATTAATATTTAAGAACATATTTCAGGATAACTTGTGAAGACGCTCGTACAGACGGCACCGGTTGTGATGACTCATTGTTACCAGAGCAGGGGCCACGCATGTGAAACCTCAACACAACTCGAAAATCAGTAAGTGTTACATTGAAATGTGTCCGCTACAAATGTTCAGGAATTATAATTTTGAAATCGAGTAGAAATATTCCTGCAATTAGCATTAGGTATATTTTAATAGACATTGAAAGCGAATCATTAAGTAGCTTCAAAATCCAAATACCGGAATACAGATATTCTGAACAATACAGACCTCACAGACTAGATATGGTCCAGATTGTTAATACTAACACATTTGAAAAAAAAACTGACTAGTTACTGAATATGTTGAAATTTTGTAAACCTGTTACTTTAGATGATTGGTGATGTAATAATGTCTCTTGGAAACTACATAAGATTTTAACTGCTTTTATTTCTCCATAAATTCGCAAATCACCATGGCGGCCATTTTACGATCATGATTTAGTTCTTAAATTTTAAATTAGTTTATTTGTTGAGAGCCTGGTACAATGTGTCTGACCACTAAAGCGATCCGAGCCGCGTAGTGTATACTACTGCGAGGTTGCCGAAGTAGGCTCGGGTCGGGACAAATTTCGCTGTGAAGAAACAAAGGTTTTTAATACATGAAAAATTATCCCAAAGCCGAAAATTTGTACAGTAGTAGAATGAAAATTTCTTAGTAACACGTCAAAAGTTTAAGTACTGCCGCAAACCTTGTGCGTCACACCAAAAACGGGCAGTTAAGTCCAAAATGACAATTTTTTGCAACGATCCACAATAATGGATATTGCAAATGCACTTTATGGAGTAGACCGTCAGTATGGAACCCAAAATAATCTAGAAACATTGCCCTATCTGAGGATAGTGATAAAAAGCACAAAGTTTTAACATGTTCCTATAAAATATACCTTTTAAATCATGAAAGTTAACGAATTCACTTTCATTCAATTTTAAGGAAATATAAATACATCTTACATAAACTTAAAGAGCCCAACGTGGAAATCGCTTGAATTAAACGTTGTTGCATATTTATTCATCTTTAAATTGGTATATTTTTTAAGTGTCTCATACAATTAGTTTGACCATTAAAGCGATCCGAGCCGCGTAGTGTATACTACTGCGAGGTTGTCGAAGTAGGCTCGGGTCGGGACGAATTTCGCTGTTAAGAAACAAAAATTTTTAATACATGGAAAATTATCCCAAAGCAAAAATTTTGTACAGTAGTAGAATGAACATTTCTTAGTAACATTGGTGATCACACCAATAATGAGCAGTTGAGTCCTTAATGATAATTTCTACAATGATCCACAAAAATGTTTCGTAAATTTAATAACTTTAATACTTTTTTAAGCCGGTTCTCATTATGGCACCAAAGTAATATAAAAGAATGTCCTACATGGAAACTGTGATAAACACCTCAATGTTTAAACGTCCTATTATTAAATTGGTAATTTTAATCATAAAAGGTAAGAAAAATATATTTTTTATAGAAATTTGACTACATGCTACATAAATATGTTGAGTGTAGCGTCAAAATCACTTCATAAATATTGTCTGTGTGTTTTTTTTTTTAAAGGTTTAAATGTGTATATTTTGAGTGTCTGGTACAATAGTCTGACCACTGATGTATTTCAAGATGCGTAGTGTGTGTGCAGCAGTGTTAGTCACTCGTGCTGGGACTTTTTTTGCTCCAGAAAACTAAGGTTTTTAATGTATGGTAATTCCAGACTGAATTTTACTCTGAAAGAATAAAAGTTTCCTAACTGCAAGTGATTTTTGCTGCTTACGTAGATAAAAATCTTCCAGGATGCGATTTGCTTAGTTAAAAATGTTAGTATGATCGACTCTTTAATTTCTAAATTATAAATAAATAACAATAGAACTTCCCGGAAAGTTGTGATAAACTGACGATATTACGCGAGTAGCAGACCCGTACGTGACTACAGCCAGAGAAAGGCTATTTTCCTTGACCGTTAGGATTTCTGGTACGAACACCCTCTCACAGGTAGGGTCATAAAATACGGTCAAACTCTTGCAAAAACATCCACCACCGCTCTTTGCCACTAGCAATTCAACGAAGTAAGCTAGGCGCAGCACTCCAATGAATTAACTTAGAAAAAAAATTCTAAATATGTAATTCTATCAATACATTTTACAACACAACTTATGTTTTATTTATTTTCTGGAAAAAAATAATATTATCATACGAATTATGTTATAAAAGTGACAAAACTCAATAAGCACATTTACGGTGTATCGTTTTCTTCAATTGTTATGTAGTAAACTAATTTCATATAATTAAATATATATATTTTATAATATAGGCTACATTAAAATTTTGCACAGTTCTGATTTAAAATAATATAATGTATTAGAAATAAAAAATAATTATATTTTTTGGTATTAAAATATTTTTTAATAATAAAATTTTTGTAACAAAATACGAACACACATATATAAAACCAGAGGTCCTCTAGAATTTTGATTTACAAGTTCCAAGCAGAAATTGTTTATTGTTAATTTTATTGTATCAAAAATCATTCATATAAGAAAAAAGAATATGTATATCTCAATAGATGTAACATGAATACACCCTATCATATGCATTAAATATATTTTAAGTAATTCCTAAATAAGACCAAGTTTATTGAGTGTCGCAGTACGCAGCGTGTTTCAAAGCCCGCCGGCCGTGAAAGATCAGTACGGCCGCAGTACACTGCAACGCTCGGGCAGCTTTAATGAGGCAACTAATTATGCTAGACTCTTTATAAATATACTATCTTAAAGCTAAAAGTATAATTAAAAACATTTATTTAGACATTTTTTCTTATTGGGCTCTTCAAATCGGTGTAAATCGTATTTTTATCTGGGTGGCAAAGATAAAATAAATATATGTCGTGAATTAATCGCTTTATAACATATCTTAAATATTAAAAATTTAAATTTTTTCTAACATTAATGGGCGTATTACAGTTTCTAGATTATTTTGGTAAGTTTACGGACAGCCAAAATTAAAAACTGTATAAATGGGTAGCATTTTAATGGACTGATGCAAGTTGCTGTCACCTAGGACTTAAATGCAAATTTTCGGTGATAACGCACAAGGTCTTCAGCGGTAAACTTTCGGTATGTTATTAAGCATAGTCAACTCTACCACAGTACAAAAATTCAGCTTTGGACAAATTTTTCACAGGTTGTCTTGGTTTCCTGGAGTAACACGAAAGTCTACGCGGGGAAGGGCGGCTACCTGATCCGAGAAAGAAGGATAGTGCGAGATGGGAAGCGAAGATAAGAGCTGGTTGGGTGTCCGTGTTGGAGAGAGAGAGAGAGAGAGAAAGGCGATATTGTGGAAGACCTTCGAAAGATTCCCGCTAGATGGCAGGCCTCAGAGCTGCAACATTCGACAACCTCCCCTCACAGAAGCTTTCTCGCCACTAACTTGCCAAATCTCACCCGCTAGCTTATATACGTGCTGGCTGGCCGTACAGTAGTAATAAACAAGCATTTATAAAACACTTAAGCTCATTTCCAACAAATTCTGACGAATGACTGTTTTTTGTCCTGCACCAATCCCCTTAACCGTTAGGATTTCTGGTACGAACACCCTCTCACAGGTAGGGTCATAAAATACGGTCAAACTCTTGCAAAAACATCCACCACCGCTCTTTGCCACTATAATCCAACGACGTCAGCTATGCGCAGTACTCAAATACATTAACTTATTAAAAAAAAACTGAATATGTAATGCTACCTATACGTTTTACAACACAACTCGTGTTTTATTTATTTTCTGGAAAAAAAAAAACCTATTATTATAGGAATTATGTTGTAAAAGTGAAAAAAACTGAGTACATTTACGATGTATCGTTTTATTCAATTTTTATGTAGTAAACTGATTTTAATGAAGTAAATATATAATTTTTCATTTTGTCGAATACAGGCTACATTAAAATTTTGCATTGTTCTGATCGAAAATAAAACGATGTATCAGAAATAAAAAAAAATTGTTTCTAAAAAAATAATTTTTAATAATAAAATTTTTGAAACAGAATAAATCCATGCAGATATAAAACCAGAGGTCCTCTAGAGTTTTTCATTTACAAGTTCCAAGCAGAAATCGTTTATTGTTAATTTTATTGTATCAAAAACATTCATATAAGAAAACAAATGCATATCTCATTACATGTAACATACACCCTCTCATATGAATTAGCTATGTTTTAAGTAATCCCTAAATAAGACCCAGTTGAATGAGTGTCGCAGTACGCAGTGTGTCGCAATGCCGCGCTGGAACGGCGGTGGCCGTGAGAGATCAGTACGGCCGCAGTACACTGCAACGCTCGGGCCGCTTTAATGAGCCAACTAATTACGTTAGACTCTTTATAAATATACCGTCTTAAAGCTAAAGGTATAACCAAACACATTTATTTGGACATTTTTCGCATTGGACTCTTCAAATTGGTGTAAATAGAATTTTATCTGAGTGGCAAATATAAAAAATAATGTCATGAATTAATCGCTTAATATCAAATCTTTAATATTAACAATTTATGCTTTTTACAACATTAATGGCTGTATTAGAGTCTCAAGATTATTTTGGTAGTTTTATGGATAGTCTAAATTAAAAACTGTACAAATGGGTAGCATTTTAATGGACTGATGTAAGTCGCTGTCATCTAGGATTTAAATGCAAATTTTCGGTGATACGCACAAGGTCTACAGCGGTAAACTTTCGGTATGTTATTAAGCATAGTCAAATCTACAACTGTGCAAAAATTCAGCTTTGGACAAATTTTTCACAGGTTTGTGCCTTTTTAAGTCTTGGTTTCCTGGACTACTTGTGCGATCGTCAAAAATGTTTCTACAACAGAAACGTGCTACAGTATAATTTATTAAATGTTCTGTAGCGAAACTCACGTAGAAAATATTTAAATGCATTCGTACCAACAAAAAAAATCATTAATTAACCGCATTGAGAAGCGGACACACAAAGAGATACGTGATTTTACAACCTCAATAAGTTACAAACTGCGTCCGTCATGACTACTATTTACGATACTTCTATTGTCAAATAAGCCGTTCAAAAAACATCCGCCATTCATTGTCACGTTTGGTACACGGAGGCCTAGGGGCCAGCGAATTTTTATTTCTATTCCTGAGGTCCTCGGTTCGATTCCCACTTCGTATCAAGCATTTTGTAATTATTATTTTGTTCGGAAGACGTTCCAGGAGCGATTGTGACCTATCTCTACTTTAGCTGCGGTCCGTAGCCATGCTTGGTTGCCCGTTTCCGCGAATACAACAAAATACTTAGGTTCGTTGCAATGGGAAAGATGGATTTAAAACGTTTCGTTGGTCATACGCCATTGCTGGTTACACTGTATATCATATAGAAACCTCAATTAATGGACAAAATAGATTAATACACCAGACACACATACATACAAAGCCAAAATTAGATGATATCAAAAGTTTAAATTCATGGACAACACAGAGAATTCCGTGGAAGGAATTTGTCAGAAGAAGAAAAAAAAACGTATCCAAACACAGACGTGCCCAGTGGGATGACAACGCTGCAACAAGAACAGTAAATAAACAACAACAAACGACTTTGGACAACACAAAGGACACACAGGCGAACCCAGCGATGTTGACTGGACATAATATATCCTGGACACCGCGACGACGAAAGCACGGACGTAACGCAGTGGGGAACTATGTAGTTGCCAACGTTCCCACGGAAAACAAAAAATTGAAAACCCCTTTTTTCCGCCTTTCTCTTCCTCCACCCCCCCCCCCCCCCCCCCCACCCCTCCTGTACGGCTATTCCTTCATCGCCACGCCCCCCTCCACACCCATTCGGGAGCTTGAAGCTTGAAGCAAGCACGCGGGGGAACAGGGTGGCTAGCACGCTCGCGGCGCGGGGTTTATGCAGATTCCCGGGCCGTCGCGGTGGCACTTTCCCGCCAATCTCGGTCGGGAGTTGGCCAGGGTGTCCACAGTTAGTACTTTCGTACTAGATCTAGTACTTTTATAACATTTTTAGTGGTCTAGTACAGATCTAGTACATTTTTCTTTAATATAATAATATTATAGTAACTCCAATATGTTTTGTTATTAAGCGTAATTATTTTTAAAAACTATGGAATGTATGTGTGTGTGGTGTAATATTTAAGTTCGAGCATTGCAATGTCATAATAACTTCCTAAATTGTTAAAAACCATAACAAATTATAATTTAGTACTTTTTTTTTCAAATCTAGTACTTTTTTCTCGCCTAAGTTGGTACGAAATTTTTTTTCCTTGTGGGCACCCTGGAGTCGGCTAGGAAGGGGCGGGGCGTGAAGAGGACTGCACTTCTGCCCTGCGCGACCACTTGGCGAGAGACCAACACACGCAGCACATAACGTATGAAAGCTACGCCCGCAATGTTCTTGTACGCAGAAACGGATCCATATGAGAAAAAGGAGAAGGGGGTGGGGGAGGGGGGAGGTCACAGTAGCACCTTCCCCACAAGGATAAAATATACTGTTGATGAAACGACATGATTAAATGTTTGGCCTATTTTTGAAGTGTAAACATCTTAGCTCTTGGTGGGAGTGATTCGGTGAAAGTGGAACGGAAGTCGATGAACGGAAATGTGAATCTAAGATGGCGGACCCACGTGTATGTAGCAACATGAAACCGGATGTAGCCACTTTCGTAAACATTTGGGGTACACACCGAACGTATGGGTGTGCCAAATGAAACTTATATGATATTTAAACTACCCCGGAATTTATTTGGTAAACTAAAATAGTAATAGTAATAAATTTTTTCCAAGTGTTAAAAAAACCTATATATATATCAATATGTATATATATCAATGTATAATTTATATATATCAATGTATACATGTGTCCCTCGAAATGATTGCTACTCCGGTGGTGCCATTCGCACGTGCGCGCGTGGGTGTGTGTGTGTGTATATACACACACACACACACTTGAAGTACGAAATAAGAGAAAAATACTGACTTCAGTTGATTTCTAATGTGTGTGAAGTTCGAAATAAGAGAATAACAAATGAAGTATTCTCTTATTTCGAACTTCAAGTGTTCAAATTTTCACCTACATGTACCAAAATTCTGTTTTAAGGGATGGTTTGAAAGTCATGTATGCAAAATTTAATCAAGTTCTGAATAAAACTGTGGATTTTATATTAAAAAAAAACCAAAACTTAGTTATATATCGAAATAATTACTTTGAATGTGACTAACATTTGTATTTCATGAGTAGAATTAATTGGTTGAGCTTAATTTGTTTCCTCTTTAAGCTTTTATATGCTAGTGAACCTTTGACAGTATTCTCAGCAGAAAATTACTATAAATCCTTTCCGTAATAAGGTTTTTTTTTTCCATCTTGGACACAACCATAGATTCCCTCTCAACCTTGTGGATATCGATTACCTATCTCAACTCTGCTTTCTGAGTCAAAGTAAATTACGGTCGGAATAAAATTCCTCGTGGACCGACCCTTAGCCTTGGCGGTGACCTGATCAAATTTTACCAGATTCCCTGAAGGGGGGGGGAAAAATTCCCCTACTTCCATCTCCCCCTCTTCAATCCTCGTGGTTCGCGGTAAATCAGTCAGTAAAAAAAAAGTTTTGCTCGCTCCGCGTATTTTTTTTTCCTTCGGCGGACGCAGCGAAGCATTGGCTGTCAAACACAGGTGAGACGCAGCAGTTTAGCGCGGTATCTGGCCACGCTATAACGGCCTCACACACCGCTGAACCTCCATCCCCCGTCGCACATAATGTACGTAGGTCAAGTTATTTGGGAGGTCTGGCTGAAGCCTACCAAAAGGGAGCGGGGAAACAAAAAATTATACATCTGCGTCCCACTGTTTCGATACTTTCCTTTTTTTCCCCGCCACCGCGGGTGCTTTGCAAATAAGTAATGTGGAACGGAAGTCGATTAACGTAAATGTGCCACAAAAATGGCGGACCCACGTGTAGCAACATAAACCCGTGTATAGTCACTTTCGTAAACATTAGGGGACATACCAAGTGCATATAGGTAGTGAAACTACCCTGGAAAATACTTGGTAAACTAAAATAGCCATGGTAAAAATTAATCCTAAGTTTTAACATACCTAAGAAATCTGGCATTACAATGATTATAAAACAAATTCTACTTCTGATTCACAAGAGGCGGTAGAGTGCGCACTTGGTAACATCAAGAAACGTGGCTCAAAATCTCGTTTATAATTTTTAAAATTTTATTTTACGCGGGACAACATACTTCAAATAGTTACATGGACGAGCAACCAATCCGTTAACTCTGCGGGAAATAATAATAATAATACTCACTCGAACTACTTCAAACCGTGTTTTCGGGGGAGGGGTTTTAATTATTTTTTAATAAAATTCACAAACACTAACAGGGTGTCTACAGGTCAAGAAAGTCACCGAGGTGACGAGAAAATAACGAAACTGAAGGGCAGATCACGAACGCCACAAAAAAAAAATGTCCTGAAATAAACTGTAACGGTGGAGCCTTTTGCTTTTGACACCTCACGCGTTTACAGTCGCATATTGAATTCTGTCCACTTATATACTGTGAAATATTATCTCTTGAAAGGTTTTAGCATTATCTACCCCTCTCTGTCTCGCTTCATATATATATATATATATATACTAGCTGCCCGACCCGTGCACGCAACGTACAACTGATGTACCCGTACTTCGCTACGGCAGTCTACATGCAGATCACTCTTGCGCCGCTCATTATACATGCCCCTCCTTGTGGGTACGCCACTGCCGCGCGATGCCCGTTGCCATGGAGACGCAGAAGGCATGAACATGCAAAATCCTGTTCTCATGCAGACAAAGTACCCACTGTTGCCTGGTTTTAACATCCAATGGGATCTAATTTTCTGAAAATGTCATCCTGCGTAACATAAGGAACATTACTGTGAAGTTTCAAGTCTGTAAAATATATATACTTGAAAAAAAAAGGGTAATTTTTGATATTTAAAGTACTTGCAAAATTTCAACGGTGATGAGGACTGCACTAACAATGAAATAGCCGTTGCCATAGAGACGAATGAAGCATCAACAAAGCAACAGCCGTTGCCATGGTGATTTCCTACCAAAAACTGGAAATAAAAAAAAAATTTAGGGGTGGACTACCCCTAACATTTAGGGGGATGAAAAATAGATGTTGGCCGATTCTCATAGATACCGGATAAGCACAAAAAATTTCATCAAAATCGGTCAAGCCGTTTCGGAGGAGTATGGCAACGAAAACTGTGACACGAGAATTTTATATATAAGATATATATATATATATATATACATACATATATATAGATATATATATATATATATATACACACACACACACACACACACGATGTATGTCACTCTATAGCAATGAAAATATTAAAAACCTATGTTTTACCTCTCTATATCTTTACCTTCGCAAGCTTGACATAGATTTATAAATCACGCGCGTATCCGAAGGCAAAGGTTTGAAAAAATTTCAAAGCAATCGGTGAAAAACTTTCGGATATTTAAGGTTACGAAAGAACGAACATTTACATTTTTATTCATATGGCTGACCTTTGATATAAAAAGTTTATGATAAAAATTTTCATTCAAAAGTTCTGAAATGTTTGGTGAGCACGTAAAATTTATTGTTGTTCCTCATTACCACGAAAAAAAAAAAAAAAAAAAACAGAATTTTATAGTCTCCCATCTAGAGTGAGCAAAAAAGCTATGGTCTTTTTCATATAATCAGCAATGGCTTATGATAAGGAACCATCCCAGCATTTGCCTGGAGAGATTCAGGAAAAATAAAACTGTGTAAAACCAAAATCTAGATGGCAGGTTCAAGGTCTGAATCGCGTTTCCTATGTTGGAGCTGAGACAAATGTATTACTCTTGCGCCTAAGAGTGTACGTAGATTTTATTTCGGTGGGCGCAGTTGGTGGGGGGGTGGGGAGGGAGGGAGAATAATTAATTTTTTCGCTGTTTGCTTCAAAATTCTTTCCTTTGTTGGTGTGAATGATAGCTTTTTTAGGATTGGGGGGGGGGGAATATACCCCATCTCCCCTCCCCTGCGCACGTAATCCTTATATTTATATACTGACATTTTTTCCGATAAGGTGAACATACAAATTTTAATTCTGACCATTTTCCCGACTGCTTGACAAGAGTTGTGATTTTGTTGGACGAAAACTTATCTCACACCCACGCCTTATTCGGGACACGAACTTCGCCGCGGAAGTCGGTTCGCCCCTGAAATTGGCTCAGAATAGATATTTGTTGGTCATTATAAAACAAGCTCTGTTTTTTTTTAATGATCAGTCAATTAAACCGCTTTGTGATCTCTGCGTAAGTTCGGGCCCGCTGATGGTCAAGTTGCATCATTCTGCTCTTCGATCCGCGAAACAATGATCTTAGCCCAAGAATTATCCCAGGACCATTCTTCTAAACGCAGCGTATAACAACGTATAACTACCAAAATATATTTGATTTTGAAATATGCATGAAACTTTGAGGAACCTTGTCCTTCGTGAGCAGTTGTTCTATGTAAATTATCCAATTGTATTTTAACGTAAAACATCGAACCAAAGTGAGCAGTTAATTGTGTTTTAAGATTTTAAACCTCACAATAGGCAAAATTTTCTTTTGATTTTGAAGATATGTGTTATGGCTGGATCCGCAACAAAAAACAATTACTTTTTTTTTTCTAATGTTGGTTTCACGTCCACGGGGTGCGAGAGGCATTTGTCTTGGAGGCAACTGTACCGCATCTTGCAGTCGTATTATTGGAGCAGCGTTGAAAGGCGCGCCCGCGAACAGAAGGAGGGGAAGAGAGAAAGCAGAATAGGAGTGTGAGTGGAGGGTGGGCGGGAGGACGAAACGGGAAAGAAAGGCAAAAAGATTGCGCGGCCCCCGACGAGTATGAAAAGGATGGCATCTCAGGTGAGGGGGCGGGCGGGAGTAGAGGGGACTCGGGAGATCTCGCCAGAGTGAAGGGAGGACGCCGGCATTATCTCCGCTTCACACCTGTTTGCTCTGCGCGCCCGTCCGAGATGTTTGGCGACCGTTGGCATCACTGACGCCAAGACGGCCGCCTCCGCGTCTGGAAGCCGGCCCGAGTTGCGTTGCCACTTCCGTTAAATAAATAAACTTCTACTACTCAGTGCACATTTGATGATATCGAATCTCCGCTTTTTTATTATTATTTGTAGTCACTATACAAAACATTGTAAACTTGACAAACATGAAAGCGGTGTTATCACAATTTTAAAATACGATGATAGCATCATAAGCCCAATTAATAACGTAGTTTACAAAAAAATAGTAAGTAGGTGATACTTACATAGTTAAAATCTGTATCCATCCAATAAATATGGATAACTAGGGATTTTTTTTTGGTAGCATGAGTATTGGCAGCCCCGATGTTGATTTTTTTTGGGACATTATAACATTGTATTTAGCTAATACGAGGAAGTGGGTTTGAGGAAAAGCATATATTTGTCCTTGTGGAATACAATTCACGCACATTTCACAAACATTCCGACAACAATGAGATTCCTTGCAGTAAACATGACTGACACAATCACTACACCATAGTTGCCAAGATTGAGCATGTGCAACAAGTTTTTAAAAAAAATTCTTAAAAATAAATGATAAGTCTAAATACTATCCTCATAGTAGGTATGTGGTAAATAGTTCAAGAACGTATCAAATCTGTGTTACATATTGAATTAGGAGCGTAACGAACTTAATTAAAGAGCAAGTGTTTGAGAAACAGCAGGATTTTATTAACAATTGGATACACGAATATTATAACAGAGTTCACAATTGACAGCAAAGGTAAACATGACTTGAGCTTGTTTCTATGGCCGGTCTCCTCTGTGAACACAGAATGCCACGAGAAAATAAGTATCAAGAAGTTAATGCAAAAGTATATACAATAAAGTTCAGGCAGATAAATAAAACTGATGGAACCTTGACAAACATTTAGAAATAGTAAACAAAATTACTCTTAAAATATAGCTCATTGAAGGAAATGGGCAAAGCTGATATTAAGATTAACGGCCTAAGAGAAAATCATTTAAAACATAGCCCCAGTAAGCTTCTTAAAACTGAGCACATTATCTATCAAGGAGCAGCCAACCTATATTACATTACAATATACTTTGCCATAACGAACATACTTAAAAATTAAATGATCGAAATCAGCATTTAAATATTCCACTAACAAGAATTATAAGCTATGGCAATGTAAAACCCAGTCTTTATAAATATATGTCTTATGAACATCACCGTGACTAGGACGGTTGTACTCGATGCAGTAACTCGCCTTGTAATTTCTGCTCAAAAGTGCGGCGAGGTCCTCCAACAGTGTCATTCACGGCGCCTTTACCATCAGGTCTTTCTCAGCTTCTTTCTGGACTCGCTCGTTCCTCGGGCAGTTCCAAGACAACCTTCTCCAAGAACACACGATCTTAAACCATGGGAACAGCAGGACTTAGGATTATATCACAGGGAAGCTGAATGTTAAATACTAGTATCTGGGAAATACGTTCGTGATTTTACTGTATCTTGCGTCGGTAGCCACATTTTTTTTATTTATTGTTATTAATAAGGGATAAACGGGTTCGTAAGGATAGCCCAATTAATTTTATACAGTTTTATTTGCTACTAATATTTGCATTACTAATAAAATCACCACACTTATGTCTAATCACAAATCACTAAGTATCTGTCCAGTCCACAGTTCGCACTCCTCACTGTAGCTAGGCTCAACAGTGGTTCGCCCCCTTACCTCGCGCCTGTCCACACACACATTCTCGCGCCACTCAGTCGCACTCACACGTTCCAGTCGCTCCGCGCCTGCGCCGCTCGCCGAACTCTCACATCATTCAACTCGCCTTTTGGAACTCAACTCCCGTGAATACAGCGTCGCCGGTTTTATACCCGTTGACCGTCTTTCCGGAACGGATTGGAGTGGTTGTGGCGTGTCGCGGCAATCCCGACGCTCGAAGCATCCAAAACAGCGGCGCGTTATTCACGCCACTCCACGCGGCGGCATTTACAAGCCCGCGGAGTTCCCAGGCCACTCAGGGATAGACAACAGGGACGAGGAAAAATGGTGCCGTGGTAATTGGAGGGGGGGGGGGGTGGCGAGGCCGGGCCGCTTTAATACCCGCAGGTATGCGCGCGTGACGTCAGTGGCCCTGCGAGGCCTCCATGCCACTCGGGTACCTGGCGCACGTTGCGGTCTCGCCTCCCACGTTCGTAACATTATTATATACATCACGTTTTCACTCGTCAAATTTCAGACGTCCGGGGAAAAAAATTGTATTACACCGTTTTACAAGTTCAATTTGTAGGGTTCGTAACGTCTGGCGACGGTCGTGATATTCTAGCGTCGGTTGCGTTTTACGTTTTCGCGTCTTTGCTTAGTTCATAATCTAAACCTTAGTACCCTCTTTTACAAGGGTGATAACGATTACATGTGAGTTTTAGAGAACCAACAGAAACATGTATATAAAAGAATGTGAGCGAGTGTTTCAGTATTCGCCAGAGATGTGTAACATCTAACCTCGGTAACGAGCAAATACTCATGTTTTCTCATGCTGCAAATACATTTATACATTTATAATACGAAACTCGGACAAGAAATTTAACGTAATTTTTTTTTTTTAAATAATGCCGATCGAATTGTGTTTTCAACTACATTTCTTGACGTGAATCGCAGGTAGTTTCAGCAACCGCCGCTAGAATTCGCTGCCGGAGCAGCTACACCGTCTATTGAATCAATCTTTTTTCAGACCTAAATTTTAAACAATATCATGAAATAGCCCCGATAAAAGTTTAAAAGACTTTTAAAAAATTCAAGTGTTCTAGTGTTGCAAGTACACTTGTAATACGAACTTGAACACGAAAGTTAACGTAGAATTTTTTAAAATAAAATATAATCTGAATCTTTTTAAAAGACATATTTATTACTAAGAAAATTTTACTATAATTGTTTTAGCTTAAATGACAGAAATCAGTTTGTAATTGCTTCCTACAAACAAACCACAAACATATTTAATTGATTCAACATTAAGATATAACAATAAAAATTTCATAACCTAATAATTTTATTTTTCATAGCGTTGAATATTTGTAGGCTAACCATTTCTTGTGTCTCTACAGTATGACGAAAAATGCTCTATCTCTACATTTCAATGTTAAATAAGTTTGTCAAAATTGTAATTTTTTTAAGTCTTATATATAAAATTTTCGTGTCACAGTGTTAGTTACGATACTCCTTCGAAACGGCTTGACCGATTTTTATCAAATTTTGTATGCATATTCAGTAGGTCTGAGAATCGGCTACTATCTATTTTTCATACCCCTAAGTGATAAGGGTTGTCCACCCCAAAACATTTTTTTTTTTAATTTTTGGACCAATTTTTTTATTTTTTTTTTATAATGTGGCATTAAAAAATACATACAACCCTAAATTTTCACTCTTATATCACCAACCCCTAATTTTTAATAGAATTTTATATTTTTCAACCCCGGTCGATAGCTGATCAATGAACACTTGATCAACCTTCCCCGCCTACAGCGAGATCATTACCCGGATTAACACATAGACCACATATTAATATGAAATTCCATCCCTAAGGGAGTGAAAAAGTGATAATTTCATTTTATAACAGAAAAAATCATAGGTCATAGATATACAAATAGTGAGTGAGTGTCATTTCTTTATGTATGCCACACGATCAAACAAATAGTAAGGTCTGGCATATTCGTATTTTTCTCCTTGGTGAAACCAGCCCGCTTAGTGTAGCTCGCAGCGGCTAGCAAAATAAAGGCGCTCATAACAGTTTTGTTCTTAACTTCGTCAATAGATAGAGTTGCCTTGAATTTTAAACGCACCATCGTTTGATGCGTTTGCCATGTCTTTAATTTTCGTTTGTTTGTGCCGTATGCGTTCTATACCATTCATCCGATTGCGATGAAATTTTGGTGGGTTGTTATGCGCATGCCCATGAAGGTTTCTGAGACGGTATAACTATTTTTCAATAGTTGGAGCACGAATCGTTTCAAAAAATGTGTTTATTTCATATTATATAGCGGCACGTCGTCTGTTTTTGTGGTGTAAGTGCGCACGCATAACACTATTTATTTAAATATAAAAGAGAGACAGAGATATAGCGATATATACATATAGAGTGAGATAGAGAGAAACAGAGAGATAAGTTATTTGGAGAGAGGTATAGAGAATTAAATGGGTTAGAAAAAGAGATATAGATGTATAGAGCTATATAGAGATTTATATATAGAAGAGATAGAGATAGTGTGAGGTATATATGTAAATATGTAGATATAAAGAGATAATTAGCGATAGAGAGATACATAGATATATAAAGATGTAGATAGAGATAAATATATGTTTAGAGAGATGGATAGATAATTGGTATATGTTTATCTACTTCAAACATATTACAAAATAAAACTGAATGATGCATTGCAATGCATGCCGAGCATTAGCTAGATAATGGAATCTTTTTAATATTAGTAATCTCTTATTTTTAAGCTTTTTTCTATAGTGCTTTATAGAGTCTAGACTACATACAGACCACCAATTTTTAGATGTATACAGTTAGATAACTATACACTGGCAGAACGTCTGTCGGGATCTGAAAGTGATTTAAATTATTTTGCACACTTGACATTCAAATTAAGAAGACAATTACTATCTACATCTGATTTCGAAAAAGGTACCCTTCACCCTGTGTTCAGCCCGGGCAACGCCGGGTACTGTAGCTAGAAATTCCCTAGAAATAATTTATATGGCAAAGCAACGTTTGCCGGGTCAGCTAGTTGTTTATATATATTTGTGACTATAAATTATAACATAAAGAATTAAGGATGGTTGCACTATTATAAAGTTTTAATTTTTAAAATACCTATGCGCGGTGTAAATTATGCGATGTCCACGAAAGCAATATATATATATATATATATATATATATATATATATATATATATGGTTGAATCACGCGGGTCATCCATCTTTATGATAGTTCTCTGTCATTCGCAGTACTGTGATTAACATTTTTGTTCATTCAATTTCCGTTCCATTCAAGAAAATTTCTTCTACCGAATGCCGTATACTAAAGAGCTAAGCTGTTTACACATTAAAAAAAAAATAACAGGAAAGCGCTTGCTAATTTCATGTCTGCTGATGCTGATTCCTGAGCGTAGCGGCCACAGATGACGGCTAAAGTTGTCATGACAGAGTGATTCTGCGGAGATTTCCCATCGCCTTCCGCGGTATGAAGTCAAAGAGACACCATTACAACCCTCGACAAAATCTCCATCCTGGCTGGGAATCGAACCAGATGCCTTTGTCTCGCTTTCCAGAAGAGCTAACGATTCTCTGAGGCAACATGTCGGCTTACTCAAAATTCGCATACATATTACATACGCTTATTTTTGTAGAAGTACCCTACTTGTGCTAACTTCGAATTTATTTATTTATGTGTAACATATTAGCTGTCGGTATACGGCATTTATTAGGAGTCATTTCGTGAATGTGTAACCACGGTGCTGCTATCTGCGGCGGATAGCGCGAACCAAAGTTCACAAAGACTCTTTATAGTATTCACTGTTAACTGGATTTTAACTATATGGGAAGTATTTTAATAAAATTCCTTGTCAAAAATCAGGTCCAAAAGACGGTGTTTAGTATTTATTCAAGTTTTTTCTTTTTTTAGCTTTTATGGGAGTCGTTTCATTTTATAGTTAAAAATTTCTGTCTGATAATCAAATGATTCAACAGTCGACGTAGCTTCTCTGGCAGTGAATTCTAGTGGCGGATGCGAAAACTGCGTGCGATTCGCGTCAAGAAATGTAGTTGAAAACACTATTTGCGGAGTATATGTACTTATCACGTTTGAGAGTCGGTCACACACGCCGTGTTGGTAAATATTTTCTTATCATTAACATATCAGGAAGGACTTTTCTTGAAGTTTAAAAATTTCACGCGATTTCATAAATCGCATCACTTGCGTGACTTTTTACAGCTACAAAGTAAAGTTTAGAAAAAGATCGGGCGAGAATATTTATGACACAACAACAAATGTAAGGAATCTCTCGAAATAAATTTACAGGAAAATCCCTTAATTAGTCGTTATGAAAAGGATATGAAATAAACATTTTTTAGTGTGAAGCTGAGGCATTCATTCTTGCAGTGACGTAGCCAGGGGAGAGGTCCTTGAAGCCCCCCCCCCCCCCCCCTTTTCACTCTTTCCATGTTTTAAAAGCGATTTGGGGGGGGGGGGGGGAGGCGAAGACAGAATAACAAAATTACAGCTACTTAGCTACATAATGTTACAGAGAGATTATTTAAGGATTACTGTAATCGTTGGTGGGATACAATATGCATTTAATTCCCATTATAGCCCAACATGCCTCGAAATTGACATGTGTGTTTAATGTATTAAATACATGTGCATAGTTACGAACGCAGACAGGACCGCGACGCGCGCCACGTTTGGAGCTGGCTGGCGGCCCCGCAAGGCCAATATGACGTCACGCGCCGTGCACTGACGTAAAGCATACCACACGTGCCTGGCCGGATCAGAAGGGTCCTCGCTTCCCCTCTCTCCCCCCCCCCCACCCGTTCCACTCACAGCGCCCCGCCTCAGGCCATTGTCAATGACCCTTTTAGCGGGCTGGGAATTCTGCGGGTTTTTTTTTTTTTTTTTTTTCCTAGCCTAAGTTAATTCTAAGTGTGTAGGGGAGGGTCCAGGTTAGGGGAGGACCTAAGTGTGTCTCAGGCCGAAGCCTATACACTCTACCATGCGGGTTTTTAACCATGCAGGACAAGGGCGCGTGCATCGTGTGCTATTGGGGTTTACTGGCCAGCCATGGCTGCAATTGGCGCCATGACTGACGCCCCATTGGTCGCCTAGCTTAAAAGCTAGCTAATGTGACCCAGGTAAAACCTGCATAGACACAGGGAAAACCCTGGGCCGGTTCATGCGGGGATCAATTAACATGCATTAAGCAAGCAGGTAACTACTGGACAAGAGGAAGAAGGGTCCAGGTAAGAAGAGTTGGAGGGGCTGAAAAATCAACCATGCTGGAGTTGGGTGCTTGGGCCTTGTGGCCCGCATTTAAAGGTTGGGAACTCCTGGGTTATTATTAACCAGGGGCGCAAGCACCCCCAGGGGCGGGCGACTACACTCGTCAGCCCAGCCACAGCTGCCCAGGCAGCCACAGTTAAAACAGAAGTGGGCAGACGAGCCAGTAAACCGGCTCGAACTGCTGGCTCTCGGAGCGAAAGGCAGCCTGACATTGCGCCATCTTCATCTTCCTTCTTCCAGTCAACAGCCAACGACCTTTCAAGCCAGGGTGGGGGTAAGTCGTTCAGGCGAATGAAGTATCTTGCGAGTCGGACCCTCTTGCCCCCCAAATTCCCGGGTCGGTTGAAGGTCGCGCCGCCCAGGCTACCACTGGCTCCAACAGGGCCCCAACTTGAAGGCGCCGCCATCTCTTCCTTCAGAATTCCGACGCTGTTCAGTTCCGTTGCGCGCGCGGCAGTCCACAGCTCCGCAAGTTCCAGCCCGCAGTTCGTCTACACTTCGCTACTAAGGCACATCGAGCTCCCCTGCGGTGCCTTCGCCGACGAAGCTGCTTTCTGCCGCGCGCCGAGCTACATTCAGGCTACCTTTCTCCCCGACAGCCGTGATAACGACTCCACAGGCCGGCCATTGGTCCGCGGACTGCTATTGGTTATTCACAGCCACCCCAGCGAGATTGCAACTCTCGGGCTGGGCTCCCGTATCCGCCACCCGCGGGACGCGGTCGGTAGCAGTTGGCGCTGCTAGGCCGCCCCCAGCACGCACACAAAACCAACACGCACTGCCAGCCTTCGGTTACCCAATAGGGCGCAGGGAACTCCCAGCCAACAGCCCGCGAGAGAGATGCGCACGCCCCGAGAGACGACCACCGACCTCTGCGGGTTTCCCGAGGCCACCGCGCGCGGAGTGGCACGAATAAACACCACCTTTCTGGACTTTTTAGGGCGTCGGGTCGGCCCAAGGTGACGCGACACTTCCAACCCACCCAGTCGGTTCCAGAAAGTCTGCAAAGAGTATAAAAGCAGCGACGCCGGCCTCCGCGAGAGTTCCGAGCGAAGAGCGAACAGCGGAGCAGCGGAGAGAGTATCCCCCTCTGTGAGTGATACTGGTGATACCCGTGCGATCAGCGAGAGGTGAAGAGAGCAAGTGGCCCTTGCTGAGCGAACCGGACCTATCTATCGGGAGGCGATACCTGCGAGTGAAGGCCTGGCGAGCCAGTTGGGTGCAACGAGCAATAGTTGACTGTGCTGCGGCGCGGTGTGGGTGAGTGCGAAGGAAGAATACAGAGGCGGACAGAAGAGCGAGCCAGTCGAGCCAAGAAATTACCAGTGTAAGAATAATTGTTGTGGGCAGAGACTTGAGTGCATTAATTAAATTTATCGTGTATACATTAGCAATAAATTAAACTGAACCAATTAATTGGGCTACATCTTACGAACCCAGTTTTATCCCCACATATTTCTCGCAATAGTATATATATTGTTTTAGTGATATCCTCAAACAATTTACTTAAAACAAAGAATTAAATGCAATAAAGAACATAAATATGAAGTATTTAGTTTTCTTTGCTCAAGCAAAATCATTACTTAAATATATATGTGTTTAAAATTTCGAGTTTTAATAGTCCACTATTCTCGGATATAATCGTGTGTCAATCAATTTTCTTTTGAAATTCAATTATTAAGAAAATATATTTAATGGTTATACATGCCGAACTCCCTCCATAACAGAATCCTAGCTACAGATGTGATTCGTGAAACATGCGCAGCTATATACAGAATACTGCACAAGGATTACTTGAAGGTGTTTACCGTGCGATATACCTCCTTGCATTTCTTTACCAATGCTTCGTAAATCTTCCCTTTCTTATACCTATCGCTGTACGCCTTTTATCTCAACACATACCAGTATAGCTTTTATATAGTTTAATAAACTGAATAAAAAACACTTTAGAGCACTGGTGAAGCTCGGCAATCTTCACTATATTTACTAACAATGCAATAAGAATGTTGTTTATTCAGCCCATCCTCGAACGATAGCTGTTGTTTAAATGGAAAGAAAGACGGCGCGACCGTTCACACGCACGTTTTATATTTCATTGTAACATCTTAGCTCTCAGCATACTGCATTTGGTGGGAATTATTTCATGAATGCGACGGAAGTCAAGGAACGGAAATGTGTAACCACGGTGCTGCTATCTGTGGCGGGTGGCGCTAACCAAAGTTCACAAAGCTAAAAGGAAACTTTATAGTATTAACTGTTTAGTGAATTTTAACCAAATAAGCAGTATTAAAAAAAATCATTGACGAAAATCTAGTCCAAAGCCAGGATTTAGTATTTTTTCAATTCTTTTTTCGCTTTTATCGGAGCCTGTTTATTACATAGTTTAACCTTTCGTTTTGCAAATCGAATGATTTCGATAGTCGACGTAGCTGCTCGGGCAGCGTATGCGAGCGGCGGGTGCGGAAACTACGTGTCAATTCACGACCAGAAATGTAGTTGAAAGTACAATTTACGAATATTTACCACGCTCGCCATTTTTTTAAGGTATGCTGCGTTAAATTTTGTGTCCGAGTTTCGTATTATAAGTGTATTTGCAACATGAGAACACATGAATACGCTCGTTACTGAGGTTGGACGTTCCACATCTCTGGCTGGTACTGAAAGACTCGCTCGCAATATTTCTACGTTAAGTCTTACGTCTCCGCGATCCGTCTGTTCACAGGATTGCGCAGTTTGTCCGTCCACACGCTACGTCTTGCATGCAACAACTTGAATTGCGCAGGTAAAATACGGTTGTTAAAAATCGTTTAGCGTGTGGAACCAGCATTTTAGATAACCTGCTGTGTTCGTCGGTGCTGCAGTCGTTGTGGTGTCCAGAACATCTGCCCAATCACATCTCTAAGTTCGCCTGCACGTCATGCAGATCATCTGCTCAGTGACGTGTATGTGTTGGCACTTTGTCGCCGTTTTTGTGTCTTTATTCACTGTACTTGTTGCAACTCTCGTCGTTGTTGTCGTCGTCGTCGTCGTCAGCTCGCTGTTGTTTGACTGAGGCGTGACATTATTATTATTATTATTATTATTATTATTTGACTAATTCCTTCCACGGAATTCTCTGAACTCTCAATGAATTCTACTTTTGACGTCGGCTGATCTTGGCTTGTTTTCTGTGTGTTTGCGTATTCCTGGTTCCTTTTTTTTTTGTTTTTGTCCGTTGATGTTTATCCATCGCATAAATTGCATAAACTTTAAATAAATCATGCTCGCTTTACCAGGGGCTCCCGGGCTCCCGGACATACCAGGCAGAGAGAACTGCAGCACATTCAGGGCGTGACCCGCGGAGCCTGAAAGGGAAATGGTTTGGGGTGATGGGGGGGGGGGGGGGGTAGGAATGGACGGGTGAGTGACTCAGTGCGGTCTCCGGGCGCCCCTAATTGCTCTGAGGACAACCCCCCCCCCCCCCCCCTCGTGGTGGGGTGGAAGGGGGGCTGTTACACATGCACACACGCCACTCGGCAAACAAGCCGCATCTCGACACCTACTTCCTTTTCCGCGATGAGCGTGGTTAATGTGCCCCCCCCCCCCTCTCGCCCACCACCCCTGGTAGGGTTGTCGGGGTGGAGTATGAACGCGTGCAACTACAGACCCCTCGTGTGCCGTAACAGCTGGCAACCAAACAGGCATCTTCCCTCGTGTTGTGTTCCGTAGCAGGCTCTTTGAATGAACCAACAGCAACATGTTAGATTCAACAGCTTTTCATGTCGTAACAATATTATACAGGCTTAATATTGGAAGAAAATAATTCCTTCCTTAAAGCTGAAATCTCGCATTAATATATCATCAAAGTGTCAAGAGGGAGTGAAAAAAAAGAGGTTATGTTTACACATAACTGGCGATTATTGAAAGACTCGCTCACATGTTCTTTTTTTAATTCAAGGTTTCATAAAGTTCTACATTAAATATTGGGGACAAGTTAATATGCCCCCACCCCCTCCTCCCTAGGCCTACAGTTTCTCTCGATGGTCCTGTCTATTGACAATATTATTCTTTACAGAAGTAGTATTTTCCTGTAACATCAATTTAATACAAAAAATGCTATCACTTCGCAGTGAAGAATCTTTGTAGCAGACTGTCGCTACTGACCTCAAAATAGTTACTGCCTTAAAAATATGACACCCATGATAGGTCTTTCGGTTCGTATATCTACCCCTTAAATTACTAGTCTGTGAAACGAGGTACCGCTGTGGCGAAATAACCATATACTCGTTTTTCAGACAGTGGAAACGGTTTCGAATCCATGGAGGTATAAGTCTACGTAGTGGGTATCTCTTCGGAAGTTGAAATCAGGGGTTAGCAACTAAAATGTCCGACGAGGTTCCTTGATGTAACTGATGTTGGCTATTACAGATGGTGCTAGCGTTCCGCACTTATTTGGTACAAAAAAAGGCAGCGCTAAAGTTACGTAATATAGTCATACTATTTTAAAATTTAACAACAAATATATATAAATGTATAACGTTATTACTTCAGGTTTTTTCAAACAAAAAAATTATATGTAATAAATGTCATTAATAATAAGAAAAATAGTTATAATTATGTAACTATTATTAACCACTTCTGAATCAATAATATGAAGCAAATTATTATTTGGGATTTAGTTATTTCGGTAAGCCATTCTATATTACCCGGCTGAGTACGTATTTTATACGTGCAGCTTAAAGCTAGACACATATCGTACTCGGGAATTCTGGTTTCTCCTGAAGCAAGTAAATTCCCCCTTCTACGTTGCCGCCCTAATGAAGTAAAAATTGGCGTGGACGGACAGACGTTGCAAAGTTATCGCAGCCTTTTTTTTATTATTTTTCCACGCCCTTCCTCCGTCCACGCGGGAGGAAACGTGCCGTGTAATGGGCGCGTGTGACCACGTGGCCAGGTGTGACAGCCGCCCGGTAATCGGAGCAAAGGCTTGCTTCCGGTCAGCGGAGGGGAAACGTTTTTTTTTCCTTCCTCCACCCTCCCTTCCCCCCTGTTCGTACACTGTTCGAAATTACAGCAAATTTACGGACTTTCCAACGAAGAATTCGCCTGAAACATAGGCAAAGAGTTCTCCGTAATTTAATATATGAAAATCTTCGTATAAACCACGCTGTATTTCGACTTCTATGTTTCGATTCTTAACACAAATGGACAAAAGAAGATTGTTTTATCTGTATACTTCATCTGTTTTATATATATTTTTTAACGCACCAAGAATATTGTTTTGGATTCATGTTTAAAGTAATTTATTATTTTTTTTTAACCTAACTAAAACTAAGTGTATTTTGGAGGGGTCCGGGTTAGGGAGGGACCTAGGTGCGTCTCAGGCCGAAGCCTATACGCCTAGTCATGCTGGGATTAGCCATGCAAGGAGAGGGTCGCATGCATCATGTGCTAGGAGAGGATTGGCCAGCCTTGGCAGCGATTGGCGCCATGACTAACTCCCCTCACTCTTAAATCTAGACTATAACTAGAGATAGGTTGGGCCCAGGTAAAACCTGTATAGACACAGGGAAAACCCTGGGCACATTCATGCGGGATGCAAAATGGCATGCATTACGTGTAGGAATTTACAGGAGACAGAGGATTGTCTGGATGAAGTGTTGGACAGAGTAGAAAAGAGTCTACCATGCGGGGGTTGGGCACTTGGACTCGTGGTCCGCTTTTCCAGTTGTCCAGTACTGGATTTAGTGACCAGGGACGCAAGCGCCCCTGGTGGTGAGTGGTTGCACTGACCACTCACTCCACCGCCAGTCAGCACATGTTTAAAGTAAGAAGTGAACTGTGTCCGTAAATTTACGAAGATAGCCGTAAATTAACGAATATCCCGGGATAATTTGGAATCAGCGTTATTCATAAATTGGAGGTGAACATATTTAACAGTGTAGTTCGCCATGGCACGCACACAGAAACCGGCTTTTTTTTTTCTAACCTAACTAAAACTCAGAGTATTTTGCAGGAGGGGTGCGGGTTAGGGAGTAACCTAAGTGCGTCTCAAGCTGAAGCATTCACGCCTAGTCATGCTGGGAATTAGTCATGCAGGCAGATGGTCGCATTCATCATGTGCTTTGCGAAGGGGATTGATTGGCCAGCCATGGCAGAAATTGAAGACACGACTAACTCCCATTACCTTAGAGCTTGACTGAAAACTAGCTAAGTTGAGCCCCGAGTAAAAAATGCAAAGACACAGGAGAAACTCTGAGCTCAGACATGTGGAGTACAAAAGGGGTGTCAAACTTGTTGGTTAATGTCCAGTTATTTGTCAATGCTAGAGATATCGTACTGTCCAATCCCTATACTGTCAGAGAAAAACGAACTTCTACAGTCATCGTGAATGAAGTAATTTTCATTGCATGTATTTTTCTAAGCATAGCTTTAACTACAGTACATGGAAGTTATAGCGTAAACAATGCCAAAAAATTAGTTAAAATTAATCCGGTGTGTGTTAAAAATATTTTTTTAAATTGTCTACCGCTTGAATTGAATAGGAGGTCGATGTGATTTCTTCAAGGTAAAATATATTTTCGAACACTCTAAAACAGAAGTTTTAAATTCAGATAATTAATCTAAACTAAAAATGGCCTACGCATAACACTTTAAAAATATCATTCTTAAACGGTTTTTGTTATGAAATAATTTTTTTTATACACCTGGCTATTTATTGTGTCTATTTATTTAGTAAACATGTTTGGAATCAATCACATACTCTTCTCTCAATGGTGAGATTTTAGCAGTAATCTGAAATCGCGCGATCGAAGACGCGGGTTATTAGCTAGTATGCCATATTTACTTGTCCCTAAAAGTGACGTCACGAGGCCTGTCTAACTAGAAGGGAAGTACGCAGTAAACGAACTTGTGTCCTCATCGCATGCTTCCAGGTCAATGAAACGTGGCCATTTTGAAAAAAATGATATTTTCACGATATATTTAACTGAACAACAGGAATAAAAAGACTTGACAAATTGTTTTTAACGTTATATTGAATCAGTTTTAACATATTAAATAAACAAACATATAATTATAGTTTATACAAAATTAATGTATCCAATCGTAACTTACGTAAAAAAGGTACAAACGTCAGTAGATTGCTAAAAATGCATGAGTTTGTAATTCAGTGTAAGACACTTGGTATTTTCAGCAAAATAGTTTGCAGGTGTTTTTATGCCGTGTAAGAAATTTAACCAAAATATATATATATTTTTTTTTTTAAAAACTGTTAATTTCAAAATAGTTGAGTGTATGAAATACCTACAATCAAACAGAAATATGGCTTCTAAACGCGCCCAAATTAGTACACGCACATTGTTTTTTTTTTTCCCCGGTCATGAGCCCAGCTGGGGTTCAGGCACACGGAACAGATGGCGTGATTACCGCGGGGTCCCGTGACGACACAGCGGGTGGTCCGCGCATCGCGTGCGAGGCAAATAATTAGCGTTGGCGCGTCTCGAATGGCTGGTTGGGGTGGTAGGGGAGGAGAGGCGTAGGTGACGCGTGACGTGTCCGCAGCCCCGTCATCACGCGCGTGCGGCCGAGCGGGGCTTCCCGTCGAAGCGCGCCTCCACGATGGCTTGACGGACGGACTACGTTTCACAGGAATGAAAGCCACAGACACAACCAGGTCAGTTCCGGAAGTTTCCACAGAAGTAAAATGTTAGGTTAGGTTCGGTCAGTGTAATAAATAAGAGTTATTTTGACGTGACAACGTCTAATAAAAAGATGAACGCCGGCTGCACGCACGAAAAAGTGTCCCGTTACGCTGTGTCCCGTTACGCACATTGTCCCGTTAAGCTGTATATATTCTTTTACTATTAAAAAAAAGTAGCATCTGTCGGCGAGTGCAGTAATGTTATGTTAGATATGTGGTTACAATTTATTTATATGAAAACTTGTTCATAATTATATTTAAACGAAAAGTTAATGTGGTTTTCTTTGCTTATTACAACAACAATTTTGGCAATAAAGTTTAATTATTCTTGCCTTTTAAAAATCTGATTACTAGTATAATTTCATGTATTTATTCTTTCATTATTAAATTAAAAATGATTAAATTTTATTCATAAAAGTATGCAATAACTTCATCAATGTTTTGTTATGACGTTGTCACGTTAAACTATCGTCCGTAAACCGACTTTACAGACAACCAATTTGTTCTTTCTTTCGGGAGAGTATGTTAGGTTAGGTTATAGTAACTAAAAATGAAAGGTTGGTTAGGTTAGGTTAGCGTTATTCAAAAACACAGTATGACCGCAAAGTACATAAAATGCTTGCAATATGGTGGCTCAGATCAGTTGATAATGAAGCGATCCCATGCAGTCATGTCTGACCGGCTATCAGGGGTGTCATCAGGCTCCGGGGCTGACTGCCCGCACTGGGCATGGATCCCTGGGTCCGCTAGGAGCAGCGGGCTGCGGACTGCAGTCCATAACCTCCAGTCACGATTCTAGATTACTCTGCGTTTTTCAGGTGGTTTGGGGAACATGACTAGTAGCTCTGTACAGGTGTGCAGATTAAATGGCCCTGAGGCAAAGTGACTATGTATCAGGTTATATTTTAAACTCGAGTCCCCTAGGCGGTGGTTAAGTTACTCTACTGCTCGGGTTTTCCAGCCCTTGCATAATGATGTTGTTTCACATGTTTCACTCGGCAAACTTCGGAGAACTTAGGAACTGTTAGGGTTCGGCTCTCATCCCTGTGCAAAATTGTGAACTGTAGGCTTCCCATGGTAGAGAAAGGTGTTTGGCATGGCTGTGAACGTGTTGATTATGTCACCAGATTTAGTGCTTTTTTTGTAATCATTTTGTGAAACATTGAAATCTCAGCGGCTTGTCGGAAACCATTCGTGTGTGACCTAAAGATTTCTTAGACAGAATCGCATTAAATTAATATTTTTGTATTTCCTTTCCACTCGCAAGGAATCTTAACGTTTCAGTCAGCCTTTTCGTGGGCAGGAAATGACTTTCTTATACTGGTAGCATTGCCTTTCGATGTGTTGATTTACTGATAGAAGGTAATTAGTGTATGTCCCTGCGTCCATTCGTTAAGTCATTGCGCCTTGCAAGACATGAAGTGACCTTACACGCCAAAAATTTGTTTTTCTCTTAAGCGGCCATGCCTGAACCACTTTGAACATCGTTTCCTGGTATGTTTCGACCGTTAACAGCATAGCAAAAAAAAAATAAAAAAGTGACCAAAGGAACAATTCCTCCGTGACAGTCTCATACTTTATTTCTGAATGTGTGTGATGCTCTGCACAGTTTGAACTGCTCAGGAAATATCGTTGCTCAAAACGTTTCTTGGTGTACCGGCATTAAGGCAAAACATTTGTGACGTTTCGGGAACAATTATCTGTTCCAGTGTCATCAAGCACAAACAGACCGAGTACGTCGAAATGGAAAGTTTCTTCACAAGCTTCCACGGCCGCTCGTATAGTCTTGTGTCACTTGCCCTGTCTGGGATTCGACGGTTCTCCGTGCTAGGAACCCGTTTCCCAACTGTCACTTGCAAAGCAACATATGTTTTGTTTATGAACACCGACAGCCACGTGACATTGTTTAAAATTTTTTTTACAAACAATGTTGGAAGAAACAGCAGTGTAAGGCCATTCACTGAAAAAAAAATTGGTTGTCTGTAAAGTCGGTTTACGGACGATAGTTTAACGTGACGTCATAACAAAACATTGATGAAATGATTGCATACCTTTATGAATAAAATTGAATCATTTTAATTGAATCATCGCTATTTTGTATGGATACAAAGAAGGAGTGAAATGAAATGTACAATTTAATTGATAAATTTACTTTTATTTGCACTCATTAATTCAAATATGTTTATTACTTTAACGAAGAAATTATTTTAACTATAACTTTTATAAATGTTTGCTATTTACCTTCTTCCAATCTGTGTTATTCTGTCAAGGATAGGACGATGATTGGAAAAATAGGAAACGAATGGTAGTGTTTCAAGTTTAATGTGCCTCGAAAAAGTCAAATCGATGGTTGTTCCAATCGAGTGGAAGAGATGCGGTGCAAGCGTACAATGAGCGTAACGGGACACATCTTAACGGGACAATGTGCGTAATGGGACACTTTTTCGTGCGTGCAGCCGGCGTTCATCGATTTATTAGACGTTGTCACGTCCAAAAATTCGTATACGAGATACAATTCATTTATTGTAACAAATGTGTCCATGAGTGCTAAACAAACATTCTGAAAACTTTGTAGTTAGGTGGAAAACACAAGTATTTCTTTGATAGTTTATGTTTTATGTAATGTAGTCCTTTTCGACTTTGAATTTCCGAATTTCGCTTTCTCAAAAATATTTCTTCGAATCTTTATTCCTCGAATATCAGAATGTTCGATTACTAAAGATTTTTGACGTTATTTGAGGATTTGTTTTACCCATCACTAGTATGTATAAATTTTTTTATGTACCGACAACTTAGCTCTGGGTGTAGGGCATTATGGAATGACTCGATAGTTGACGTAGCTGCTCCGGCAGCGAATTCTAACGGCGGGTGTGGAAACTGCATGTGATTCGCGTCAAGAAATGTTGTTTGCAAACACAATTTCCAGATATGTACATATCACGCTCGGCATTATTTTAGAGAATTCTACGTTAATTTTCGTGTTCAAGTTTTGCATTATAAGTGAATTTGCCACATGAGAACACGTGATTTGCTCGTTACCGAGGTCACGTGTATACTCAGCATTGGCGAGTATTGAGAGACTAGCTTTACTTTTTTTTTTCTTCTCTTTTAAGTGAAGTTACGATTCGTCACATGATATAAACTCGACATCGCGCCAAAAAAAAAAACCGCACAAGCTGTTGTTGAAGTACCGTGTGATAAGTTATTTCACAGAAAAGTGCGCATCTGTCAGCAGTCTCGTAGGAATCTTGTAAGGATAAGCATGGAGCCTGTGCGAAACCTTCCAAGAAAAGGGAGAGATAGCCACTGCAACAATCGCTTCCATGTCTGGCCAGTCCCCTCACAAAGTACTCGACGCATGAGACCCTCTCCCTGATAGGCCAATCCGCAGCACCACTAGGCGTATAGGCTTCGGCCTGAGACGCACTGTCCATCACCTAACCGATACCCCTCCAACTAACACGCTCAAACACGTTTTAACTTTAATTTGGTTGGAGAAAACAATAAAAAAAATGTTGTTTTGGAAAACGATAAATATATTTTTTTTCAGGTGCAATTTATGTAGTGTCCGCGATCGTTTCATCAGCTGTGTTCCAAAACATTCGGCATTCATTAGGCCGCAGTCCAGTCGTTCTGCCGACTGAGCATGTTGTTCCGTACCCGCTGTCCAAGGCCGAACTTCATCGCCACGTCCCACTCACGGCTGCCAACGTGCCAACCCTACCAAGACGAAGTTGCGCACGAAGGCTGGTCTAAAAATTGGCTCCGGCGTATGCAGAGTTTCATTTGGGGGGGGAGGGGGGGGGTGGAGGGTCGAGGGTGAGTTAGAACTTCAAATCAAGTAATCTCTCCTGAATGTAGTTAACTTCGTTATGTACTGAGGAACACAAATCTCACTAATAAAGCCAGATGTCTTCCCCGGTAGAAATTTAGGGTATTTGAAAGTGCCAAATAATTATTTTCGAGTATTTTTCACAGCTAAACTTTTAATACAAATAAAGGTGGGGATTAATTAGGTTTTTTTATGAAATAAAATTACTTGTTAGGATTTGGAGAATTGGGGGGGGGGGGGGGGGGGAGGTTGATGATATAACCCTAACCTTGCTTACGCCCTAGTGTCTCGGCCAGGAACATACTATGGGGTGGAAGTGGCTCCATTTGCAGCCAGGTTGTCAACTTGTTGAGGGAAAAACATTAAGTTGATTATCTTCTCTGCTTAAGTTGCACGAGTCCAACCCTAGCCTTATTTTTGTGTGCTACAACACGGTTTTTCTTTTAAGTTTTTAAAAAACTTTATACAACTGTAATCTCTGCTTGTTTGTATGTTTACACGCCACTCCCGAATGAGTTTGTCAATGATTAGAGTCAACACTGACGTCATTAGAGACGGATAATTGTGTTGGTTAGAAATGTACATAATCATTATTTTGTGCTAGTGAACAATATAATTATTGCATCCCATATTGTACCGCATTATGATACTGTCGAATTAACATTCCTTCGTTGTAATTTAGCCTCTTTTAATTTAATTAGCCAGCTAAACATGTTAGTTAAAATTTATGTTAGTAAATTATTATAATACCAGCAATAACCATTAGCTGAAATTGTACATTTTAAAAATAAATTACGAACACCGTGAATTTATGGCTACATATTTAACTTTCTACCTTTTAGTTTGTAAGTTGTATGAAACATGTCTTTCTTAAATCCCTGGTTAAGTCCTGGTAAACTATACAGTTAAAATAATTTTATTAATGCATTAATTGCTTACGTGTTAAATGAAACCTAAAATAATGCTTTTAAAATTAGCGAAATTTCTTTACCTGAACGTATTCGATAACTACACAGATTAGTTTACTTGCGCACTTGCGTGCCTCAGTTCTATTTCTAACAAGCCTTGTGATATTTATTTCAGAGAAAGAACATAATAAGTAGGTATATACGTATGTACTTCAGACAAACAGGTCCGACGAAAGAGGTTGTAATGATTGGGGAGGGGGGCAGGGCCTTTGTACTACGGATAAGGGCTGGGTTGACTTTCTAGATATTTTTAATGCATTATTGTTCTCTGTAGGACCAAATTAATAAGTTAATAGCTAATATAAATCATTTGAAACATTTAAAGTAAAGCTATGTGTGCATAGTGCATTTATTGTAATTTTCATGGAAACGTTAAAAAAAATTGGTTGTCTGTAAAGTCGGTTTACGGACTATAGTTTGTGACAACGTCATAACAAAACATTGATGTAATTATTGCATAATTTTATGAATAAAATTGAATCATATTTATTGAATTATCACTATTTTGTATGGATACAAAGGAGTGAAATGAAATGTACAATTTAATTGATAAATATACTTTTATTTGCACTCATTAATTCAAATATGTTTATTACTTTAACGAAGAGATTATTTTAACTATAACTTTTATACGTGTTTGCTATTTAACTTCTTCCAATCTGTGTTATTCTGTTAAGGATAGGACGATGATAGGAAAAGTAGGAAACGAATGGGAGTGTTTCAAGTTTAATGTGCCACGAAAAAGTCAAATCGATGGTAGTTCCAATCGAGTGGAAGAGAGATAGATGCGGCGCAAGCGTTCAATGAGCGTAACGGGACATAGTGTAACGGGACAATATGCGTAACGGGACACTTTTTCGTGCGTGCAGCCGGCGTTCATCGATTTATTATATCAAAAAATTAATTTCGCGGTTTGTAAAGTTGTATGTAAGTTATGGCAACAAAATGATTTAACTTGTCCATTTCTCTCAGCGGCCCTGCAGACGAATACGGACACTGCCCTAGTTCCTCCCGTCACGTCTCCGGGCAGTGACAGCGGGGGGGGGAGGTTGGCAACACTGGCAGTGGCCGGAATGCGCGGGAACCCCGCGGCGCAGTGTTAACCTCTCCGCGGCGTTGCCTTATCTCACTTCCGGCTGATAAGACCCCGGTCGGCAGCTGCGCGCCAGCCAGCTGCCTCAGTGGTGATGATTACAAAAACACCCAGCCAGATGCACGGTCCGAAGGTTTCTCTTTCTTTTAGCCTTGCAGCCGGCTCGGCTATGCGACGAAACTGGACCTCAATATAAGCACCAAAAAAAAAAAAAAAAAAAAAACGTAAAAGAAACCAATACGTTTTCCAATTTGCAAGGATGGTCTCTTATGTTTCGACGACAACGAAGTTGTCGAGTTTACCGCTTACAACAAATACACACACACACACACACACACACACAAACTCTCTCGCTATCTCTTTGTAATGTTTGTATAAATAAAATTAGCTTTCGCAATTGGAATAGACGTAAATGTGCGTGCTATGTTAACAAACCTTACACAAAAACTATTCGAAAATAAAATATCACTATGAATTATCACGTGTAAATAAGTAAAACAAGATAGTTGTAAAGGTTGAAATGAATGCCGTTTTTTGCTTGTTCAGGTATGCGACCTTGAGAAGCCTAAGTTGCGTCCGCCAACCTTGTTCTACTTTTTAAAAACGCAATCATTATCTGCTATGGTAACATATATAATAACTATTCTTTCAACTGCAATTACTCTTTTTTAGTAATCATTTATGGTATTTATTAGGTTTAGTGTCAATTTTACGGAGACGGCTCGTGAATGGTTGTTCGGACTGCAATTTGCTGACTTAACATTTCACTGCAACGAAGTTCTGCGTTTAACGTCATGCCTCGTATGAAACTGTTGCCTCGCTGCTTGCTGGTGACTGGTCGGAACAAGTTCAATATGTCTCTTCCTCCTTCCCCCCCCCCCCCCTCTTTTTTATTTTTGTGAACTGTGCGTTGGTTACTGATTCCTGGCGTTTATTGAAAGAGTGTACAGTAGCGACCAAGCCTAGGGAGACTTGCAGCAATTTATCAACCTCACAGTGTGTGCTTGAAAGGCATTAGTGTTGCAAGAAGGGAAAAAAAAAAGTTCTAAAAGGATAGCCCAACTAATTAATGGGAGTTTTGTTTATCAGCTACTATTTACACTATTTATTACATTACAACAATTTAATTGTCTGGCTAGTAACTTTTTTCATTAAGTTCACAATTTACTCTCCCATCCTTTCATTAAGTACACAATTTACTGGAGCTCGGCTCGACACTAGCTGTCTCTGCTGCTCGCCTCTCACCGTGCATCTCTGTCCCAACACACTGCCTCGCACTACTCACACGTCCGCCGCACACACAACACCCGAACGCTTCTGTCCCGATGCATCAGACTCGGCACGCTAAGCCCGTCGTTCGCCGTCCGTTATCGCTCATTAAGGGTTCACTCACCGTCTTCACTTCACTGGCTCGAGGATCCGCCGGTGTCGCTGCCAGCCTCTGTCGCCGCCGTTTCCTCATATGCTCGGCCGGGAGCGTGTGACAGCGATACCGGGAACTATTATGTTCCCATAACTCGCTGCCTCTGTCGCAGGCCGGCCTCCGTCTTAAATACCTGCCAAGTCCCGCCCTGGAAAGATCTCCTAGCCCTCCGAAGTGTCACGACGTCATAATCCCCGACTTACCACTCGAAGCTCCCAGAACAATGGCGTCCTAGTTACGCCATTTCACGCAGACGGGGCTCGGAACGAACCGAACACTCGAGAGACCGGAATAGAGACGCCGCTCCTAATCGGATTACTGCAGAGGGAAGGGCTCTACCTGAACAGGAGGTGGGGTCTCCCCTGGACCCTCTCCGGGCCGACTGGCCTGCCTCGTTGCCCCGCCTCTAGTATCCTCGTAACAATAGTATACTTCGTATCGCCGACAGTTAAATTCAGGGAACAACTAAATTTTCGTTTCGTGATTGATACATCTTCGATTAGCTTGACGACAGAAATACATGCTTGTGTAATCTGGCCAGCAAGTGTCATTTACCCAGAGCGGGTAAAAATCCGCGTATTCGATACAACTATGTACTTATTCTTGAATAGTTTTTGAATAGTCTCGGTTGTTTATTAATCATGTGAAATTATATATACACTTATTTTGTTTTAGTTGGGCACTTCAACTGTTCATAGCACCTTCAAACGTAGGAATCTGCTCGAATTCTGCTCACTCGAACAAAGAGAACAGCGAGTTCTGTCACGAGCTAATTCGCAGGCATGTAAATGAAAATAATAATAATCCGCCAGAATGTAGCTCCCGCGCTAATGGATTTGCTAGTGTCTCGCTAACTTATGCTGCGACCTGTACATCCCCTCTCTCCCCCCCCCCCCCCCACCCCCCCCCGCTCCAACGAGTTCATGGCCTGATCCCATTCCACCACGTGACACTAGCGCTCCACATACACACGCGCACTCCTCCCCCGCTCAGATGACCAGATGTCAGTGAAGCTTTACTCCATCTCTCTCGTCCCCCACTCTTCTGTCGAGCAGAAATTTCCTGTCCTGAGCCCGCATGAGAGATACAGGCTTTTTCACGTCCGTCCTTGTCATCCCAGAACGGGGCTTCTACATATCTGCGCGCCATGTTAACGTTCACTCACCGTAGAGATTCAGTAATGACATTCGGATGTATTCATCCTCATGACATTCGGAAGTATTCATCCTCACCCAAAGTTTAATTTGCATCAGACTGACCTTTATTTTTATTTTTCTGCAAGATCGCACTGCTATTATAGGTGTGATGTTTGCTGTACAGCAGTCGCAAAAGAATTTTCACTGTAGTTTATTCGTTTCATTTAACCCTCCTCCCCCCTCCCCCCCCCCCCCTCAAACGAAAGAGCTGGTGGAAATAAAAACGAAATTTGGCACGGAATGCGGCAAGTATAAACGACGCGCGCTTGACCTCTCTAAGACTCCAGTTGCAGTAAATAACGTTTTTAATGAAAATATTTTTTTTTCTCCCTTCTGTCGGGTTTAACCCCGCGTCTGCAGCGATGTCCGCACAGCCATCTAGCGGACACGGAACGAACCACTTCGAGGTCTCCTCTCGGACTGATAGACGGAGCACACAGTTAGATCATTTTCGTTATTTTGCTGACAATCGCATTAACCCCGTCGGCGCCTCCAGTGCCAGGCTTTAAAAAAAACTCAGCACGCCGGCCAGCGATATAAAGCCTTATCGATTCCAAAAAAAAAACCGTTATGACGTAATGTCTTTCCGAGGACCTTCGGACCGATAAGAAACGGCTGTTAATTTTCGAATGCTGATACTCTTATCGAGGTAGTAATGGCAACGATTAAGCAGATAAAAGCCGGCGTCAGTATAAAGTACCTACTTGCAGGTTTTTACTTTATTATTCCTGCTTATTACAAAAATCATTAACTTAATACCTACCTACCCTAAATAATATATATATATATATATATATATATATATATATATATATATATATATATAAAGACCATCCCGAGAAAACATCAGCTTGTAGTACATGTGCGAACTGGCTAGTTTATTTAAACCATGCTCAGTAAAATTTTATATTTGACATGGATTTCTTTCAGGAACATAGAACTTTTGAAATTCCCACTTTGTTTCCACCATTCGTGCATACTAACCAGTAAATATTCAAAGATAATAAAGATCGCAGGATATTGCGGCCATTGTCTGGGGTTCCTTGCTTGGCTTTCTGGGTTGTAGCCGCGTCGAAGGCTAAGATATCACCGACGTTTCGGTCGGCATTGCAGTCACCATCATCAAGGTAGCAGTTACCTACTGTAACTACAATTACTTTCATTTACAGTAGCTAACTGCTACCTCGATTACGGTCAAATCTGAAGCAAATTGCATGCCCTTTTCTACCCATTTGGTCGGATATTGCCCACTAACGAACTCGACCGAGATTTTCAACTACTACTAGATTTTATGTATCAGTTTGGAAGTGATTTGTGAAAAATTGCTGCACTCATCGTATATATATAAAACAATTTTGTAGACACGATTATATATATATATATATAAAACTATATATATATATATATATATATATATATATATATATATATAGTTATGAACGTGAGCAAGGCCGCGTCGCGCGCAGGTGCAGAGCTAGCTGGACTGACATCACATGCCGCCGTAACATGAGGTGTGCCGTGCGCACCTGGGTCGCCGCCTCCCCTCCCTCCAGCGTCCAGCCCTCAGCTCCCCGCGTGGCGCTGATAGCTAAGACACCTGACACCTCACAGCTGCGGAGTTACGCGAGCCACCGACACGTGTTTCGAGAGATTTCTGCCGTCGGGTCGGCGCGGAATGACGCGACTGGCCCCAGCCACGCTCGTGAGTTCGAGAAGCGGCGCCTGTGATACATAAGCCCGGGACGCCGGCCTCCGGGAGCAGTGGAGAGCTGAGTCAGAGTTCAGGCGGGAGCTTTCCTGCGGCAGAGTTTCTAGGGCGATAGTGCCGCGGTTGCGGCAGAGTGGCGAAGTCCTTGGACGAAGGTTCCAGGGCAGGAGTTCAGTGGAGTCGGGAGTTTTCCCGCGGCGGAGTTTCCGGGCGATAAAGCGGCGAAGTCCCTGGACGAAGGTTCCAGGGTGAAGAGTTCAGTTCCGGGTGACAGTGTCGCGGGCGCGGCGGAGTCCCGCACAAATTTCCGAGCGAGGCGTCGGGCGGATCCTCGGCGAAGGCAAGTGCGTCGGCGGCGGTGGAGTGCGGCGACGGAGTCCCGCGGTGAAGATCCACGAGGGGTGCTGTGGCGAGAGTTGCGCCAGAGGTGCGGCCCAGCGAACTGTTTACATGATTTCACAGTATATTTAATGTAGCTATCCTAACCAAATCAACCGTCCACAATGTTTTACAGTACCTATTTATAATGTAGCTAACCTAACCTAATTGACCATTAGTTATCATGAGTTGTCTAAAATAAACATTCACGGACACACGGCAAACGAAAAATATGGCTTCTTCCGCATCAATCTACAGATGTATGTTAATGAATAAACGGCGATTTCTTGTAAACGTGTTGGAATTTCGTATCTCCGCAAGTTGTATTAAATAGAGGAATTTTTGTAGCACAAATTAAAAGTATTCCCGATGCACGATCGGGCGTTTGGCTCTCTCGTCTGTGAAAAGAAGGCTTCCCATCCTGCCCCTCCTTCCGCGCCGTCTTTTTTTTTTTGCCGTCTTTTTTTTCGTCAGGAGTGTCGAGTGTGCCGAGCATACCCGAGGCTAGCCGAAGATGCGGCACAGTTAGTTGTCAGCGTCTAGACACAAGTGCGTCCCTGCGCCTCTGACAACAGAGTTGAAATCTATATGCTGGCGGGTGCAAGCATCCATCTCAAATATATTTTTGAACAGCGATTCCGATAAGCTTCCCGTCGACTATCCCACAGTTCCCCGCACCCAGCAACGCCTGTCGGGTCTCCGACAGGTGTGCGTCTTGATTACCAATGCCCAAGGTTATGAGATGTTTGGCGGAACGAGAAGATGTATTCCCTTTGCGCGAGCGACACGACAATATGCTTGCTGTTATTCCACACCGGGAGTGTTATCTGGTCGCCCAACACCTTTCAGTTTCCAATTACCCTTCTTTGTCTTCAGCGCCGTAACAGTATTGCTTCCAAACACACGCCAACTCAATAACCGTACATACACCATGCCCCATAATTCAACGTCAGACCGAAAAAAAAAAAGTAAATTAAAAGAAGTGTAGTCGTTTTTGAGTAATGGGTAATTTTTAATAAGTTTTTTAAATCCCCACCATGCACTTGGTTTTTAATTAATGTGACTACAAATTTTTGTTACACAATCCTCAATAACCCTACTATTTGGCACGGTTCCATTAAATATCGTAAAATCGTAATAAAAAAGGAGGGAGAAAAACTCTCATAGTGGTAATATTTTCAGCGGTAGATTATCTACGTGTACTCTGTAAAAATACAAGACAAACTGTGAACCAGCCTTTTACTGAATCTTGTCCGTTTCTAAATAAATATATTTATTTAAGAAAGTGAATAAGGTGTACTTGCCGATGGCATATTTAAATTCCAAGGTAATCAGTGCAAATTGTATCTTGATAGGCAATAAATATGTACCATTTTTTGTTAGAAAGTTTGTGTAGTTAAGTATGTAAAAACAACGAAATTTTTATCCATCAGGCTAACTAATTTTTAGACTTAAGTTTACTCTCAATTAGAATTTGGCTTTAGGATCTGACATCCAACACCCTTTCACGCATTAGCCTTGGATATTGATCTAACCAAAATATAACGGTAATTATTTTATTGCCATGTGGGATAGTTAACATAACCGGGTGGGTTGGGGGAGGGGTAAATTGAAAACATAAAAACTCATGGAGACATGGAGACATGGCTGCCACGTGCGCTGGAAGTGAAACTTCGCAGATTGTATGTAGTTCCACGTCAGCTCACTTGCTCAGACTGTTTGCTTATCAGACAACACTGCGACACAGTGTGCCGCAAACTGTATTGTCATCATAGCAGTTGCGGGCCTCGTGGTCCGTATGCCAGAACAAAGCATCGAACCAAGGGCCCGCGAAGAGTTCCAGGCCGCGGATTGCCGCCCACTACCTCTTGTTTTAAAATAGAGTTTATGTGTGGATGTCTGTGAAAATATGATGCTGAGTTACTTCTATAGTGTTGTTTAACTTGTATCCTTTGGTGGGGGCGGTCGGGGTTTTAAAAACCTACCCCCTGCTGAGGGCTATTTGTGGATAAGAAAGTGGGGAGAAAAAAAAAGCTTTAGAAACGGGTTCGAGTCCCATTATGAGCAGTTTCAGTCATACTGCCTGCCCGGTGCTCTAGTTGCCAGAGTTAACAGCCTGGATATGCAGAGAGCGTGTATGTGTGTCAGCGTTGAAAGATTGTGTAGTTTTGTCATTTTAGATTTTTTTTTTTTTTAACGTCAGCTCACTAACGGCGCTACTGTCGCTGCTGCTGCCGTTGTGTTTTCAGCTAAAATAAGGCTAGCACAGTAAAATTACAGGTCACGTATAAGTTGTGTATTTTCAGTTGATGTGAACATGAAAATTCAGTTTCTAGTAATGTTAAGAGGCTTCGTAATAATGCGTTCGATGTGCGATTGACGCATTCCCAGGCACAAAGCCTTGGAAGTGCAAGTGGAACGAACATGGCTACAATTATTAGCAGTGCAGTTTCATCATCTCCCTCTTCCTGATCGTTGCACTTCCTATAACGCTCAGAATGTTACGTTTTCCTTTCGTTACTCTGTCGATACGTCATAGCCTCGACTAGGGAACTGTAGTAGCCTTAGCCTCGACTCTCCCGAACCAGCAAGTGCTTCGAGTTTGTCCTCAAATATCCAGAACTACCACCACGGTGTTGAGCGTGAAGAGTGACGCTTCCTTGCCAGAATAGCGAGGGTTGAGACGATACTATTGCCATTCGGGGTATGGGGGATAAACTAATTGCCAAGCCTGTGGCTTAATTGTTGTAGTAGTTTTGGGCCCACCCGCTAGACAGTAGATTTCATAATATATTACTAACATAGCTACATTGGTTGTGAGAAGTACCTAATGTATCAACTAATGTTATATTAAAAGCACTAGCTGCAATACCCGGCGTTGCCCGGGCTGAACACAGGTTGAAGGGGACCTTTTTCGAAATCAGATGTAGTTAGTAATTGTTTTCTTAATTTGAATGTCAAGTGTGAAAATTAATTTACTTATATCACTTTCAGATCCCGACAGACGTTGTTCTGCCAGTTTATAGTTATTTACCTGGTCTGTATGTAATTTAGACTTTATAAAGCAATATAGAAAAAAACTGAAAAATAATAGATTAATAATATTGAAAAGATTCCATTATCTAGCTAATGCTCGGCCTGCATTGCAATGCCTCATTCAGTTTTGTTTTGTAATATGTTTAAAGTAGTTACACACATACAAATCGTCTATCCATCTCTCTATATATATTTATCTCTATCTACATATATATACATATATGTATCTCTATCTCTATTTATCTCTTTATATCTACATATATACACATGTACCTCCCACTATCTCTATATCTTCTATATATAAGTCTCTATATAGCTCTATACATCTATAGGTATATCTCTTTATCTAACCCATTTCATTCTCTATACCTCGCTCTATCTCATCTTATCTCTCCGTCTCTATCTCACAATATATAAATATACATACATATATATCACTCTATCTCTGTCTCTCTTTTATATTTAAATAAATTGTCTCTTGCGTGCGCACTTATACAGCAAAAACAGACGAAGTGCCGCTATATAAAAAGAAATAAACACATTTTTTGACACAATTCGTGCTCCAAATATTGAAAAATATTTATACCGCCTCAGTAACCTTCATGGGCATGCGCATAACAAATCACCAAAATTTCATCGCAATCGGATGAATGGTATAGGAACGCATACGGCACAAACAAACGAAAATTAAAGACATGACAAACGCATCAAACGATGGTGCGTTTAAAATTCAAGGCAACTCTATCTATTGACGAAGTTAAGAATACAACTGTTATTAGCGCCTTTATTTTGCTAGCCGCTGCGAGCTCCACTAAGCGGACTGGTCTCACAAGGAGAAAAATATGAATTTGCCAGACCTTACTATGTGTATGATCGTGTGTCAGACATAGAGAAATGACACTCACTATTTGTATATCTATGATCTATGATTTTTTCTGTTATAAAATGAAATTATCACTTTTTCACTCCCTTAGGGATGGAATTTCATATTAATATGGGGTCTATGTGTTAATACAGGTTATAAGCTAGCTGTATGCCAAATTTCATTCAAATCCATTCAGTAGTTTTTACGTGAAAGAGTAACAAACATCCATCCATCCATACTTACAAACTTTCGCGTTTATAATATTAGTAGGATTCAGTTTCATTGCACTTGTCCATACAAATGTCGTTAATGGTTGCGTCTATAACATGTACTTTTTGGACAGTCAAAAAATGATAAAAACAGGTGTTTTCTCGGACGATTGTAGGTATGAAGAATTCTAAACACAGTGCAGGGAGGGTCACAGCTTAAAGTCCCGTAGAGTAAAGTTACTGACGCGAATACTGCATGCCAGTGCCTAGCGCATAGAGGCGGAGAGACGTATGATGCGTAATCCAATGTCGCCCTTAAGCCTGTATCACACGATGGAAGGCTCCGCTAGAAGCTTTCAGCAAAACCGCTAGCCAAGTCTCCATGGCAGCTTGTATGAATGTTTCTATAGAAAAAAAAAACCATCACACATAGAATTGTGACTGGTGTAGGCCTGGCTTGTGCGAATGTTTTTGTTATGGCAGCAGTTAATACTTTTTGTATTGAGTAAAAATTGATTTTTCTCACTATTGTCGCTGTAACTGCTTCAACAGACCACGTGTTCAACTCGTTTCAAATCAATAATCAAGAAAAACTTAAATTCCTCTAAAAATAAATTACCGTTTTTTTTATAACGCTAGGAGCACACTTAACACTTCATTCCGATTGCATAAAATTTCCACCTTCTACGATACCTTCCACAGAAATTCCAACACGACCGATTACCAAAACTTCCATGAATTCATCTGCTAATTCTTCCACAGAACCATCCGTACCAGCTGCCGTGGAAGAAGACCTTGCAAGGGAACTTCCATCGTGTGATAAGGCCTTCAGCGCCCTCGTGGTAATAGGGCTCGTGCGGCTACGTGTCTGCGAACAGCCCAAGGAGGAGGGAGAAGAAGGGTGTTGAGGAAACGATGAGTTCCCCAACAGTTTGCAAGCCTGTCGCTCGGTTCGCCGGGAGAGAGAGAGTGACGAGGGGGAGAGAGGAACTGGTTAGCGAGTAGCGGAGGGTTTCTCGCCGTCACGCTGCGGGGGATATCAGCTGTTCCCTTCACCCCCTCCGACGACGGCCAGGGTGACGACGACGCGGTCTCCTGGACCGTGAAGTGGCACCGCGGACTGCCGCGCCCCGAGTCTGCCCGGCCAGATATCGGCAGCTTCACGCCGCGGCAAGCTCTCGGAAACCAGTTACCCAGTTAAGTGGATATGTTAATCTCCCGACCCAGAAGTTCGTTCACTCCCGCGTGAACCACTGCGAGTAGTCGGGGGTAGAGGGGGTGGGCCGGCTTTTCCTCCCAATCTCGCCGCTGTCAGTCACCGACGCCTAACCCCCTCCTCCCCCGGTTCCTTTATTCATCTCGCCCTTCCCCCCCCCCCCCACGTCCTGAAACCCCCCTTTCAACCCCCCATCATCCAGGTCCACAGTCCTTTGTTTTATCTGCCAATATTTGCTCCCTCACCGCCGGGAACACGGCCGCCCCTATCTTCGCTCCTCATGCGGGGGAAGGAGGGAGGCTTCCCCTCCCCCCCATCACGCCCTCGTTTCCATGACAACCGTGGACCCGAGCGTACCCGGGCGGGTCCCGGAAAACATTCCACACTGATGCCGTGCTACCAGACTCCGCACTTTGGAGCTGGTTGCAGTGTTCCTCGAGCTCGTACACACACCTGCGCGTTTCCGTCTCTACGGGCGAGTGGGCAAACAAGCTGATGAACACTGTCGGACAGCCGGCGCCGCTGGAACAGCTTCCCACGGGGATTCCAACACAATCCCGAATATTATTTTATCTAAATTCCACCTCGCTGCAACTCCCACAGCGCGGGTTCGAGTCCCGGATGCTACTCTGCTTAATTGACGCGAAACACGGTGTCCGCGTTTCGAAAGTCGAGGAAGTGCGAATTGAGCACGGAAAGTCAGGAAATAGAAAGAGAAGTGCGGATTGATCACTGAAAGTCAGGGAAGTGCGAAGTGGTCCAACACCATCTGGACACAGTAGGTAAATCAAATTTCTTTCATCCTTACAATGTGCGTTTTTCCTTTCCCAGCTGTTTAAAAGGATTATCGGTTACCTACATCAAAATGAAGATTCTCCACCTATGCAGTTATTATTCCACTGGTTGCTTCATAGTGTCACATAAGTAGCCCAGTATTTATCGACAAAATTCTATTAGCGGCTTCTCAATTAGTGTATAAGGGTAAAAGTGGAAACTTTTACTAGCCGAACTAAACAAATAAATTAAATCATACAGTAAAATATATGAGATTCACATAAAATAAATTATTACTTATTTAGTTTTAAAACATACTAAACATTACATAAAATCAATTTAATTCTTTAAGAAAGAAATTGTTTGAATTAAAAATTTATTCGTAAAGAAATAAAGTGAAAATCAATCGACTAAAGACAAACTTCAAATTACGTACTTGGTATACCAATAGATTTCAACAATTAATACGTAATATATTCTCTATGGGCCTTTTTCTAAATATGTATGGTAAATATCACGCATGATTCAAGAACACAGTTTTTTATTTGATCGTTAACTCTACAAATTAATACAGGTTTATGTAATTAGCATTTAAAAATTACATCATGGTTACTCTGTGAAGTAATAAGATTTTTTATTTACAGCTCATTGCATTAAAATATATATTTGACAGTTAACTTCTGAATTCATGAACTACGCTAATGTATTAGGTGATTGCTACCCCGAAGATGGCAACTGCAATGCCGACTGAACTCTTTGCCTTCGACGCGGCTATGACCACAAGACAAGTAACCTAACTGTAGAATTTTAATCACACGAATATAAATTTACGATGTGGGGCCAGTTGGACACTTCTTGCATATAAGGATAACCATACAGCTTGAAAAATAATTTTTTTTTTTTTTTTTTACGAAAACGTAGATAATTATTTCTAAACGAGTAATGAGTAACCGCATGTTCCATTAAATCAAATATATCTTATTCAATTTCTTATTGAACAGACTATCCTCCTGGAATTTGAAGAGCTACATTTTAATTTGTTCCATGAAATTTTAATTTTTTTAATTACGTGGGCATTCCATTACAACTCATGCGCACAATTTCTTTTAGGAACGCTGTAAATATAATTTTACCTCATCTATTTACAATAAAGAAAACATACCTTTCCATCAAGAAGAATAAGATTATAATTTATGCAACACTATTAGGGAAATATCATTTATTAACTAGAATAAATAGTATGCTAGTTTTTTTTAGACCAAATTCACTTCAAACCGTGGAAATGTAGTTGGTACGGCAGCAACTACTGCAATGGTTAGTAGAATTTTATTTGCAGGACGAAGATGATGTTTACATTTAACCATAAAACAATAACGGCTAAAATATAGTACTCACTAAACTCAAGAAAGTATAGTAGGACATGAATAAATGAATCATTATAAAATTGCGTTTTCAAGGTTCTGTTGTTTATTTTTATTTTTATTATATAATTGGGAATGGTGGATGCTGTATTTTAGTTATTTCTTTCAGAAAATCGTATAAAAGGTCAACTAGTGAGAGAAATTTGATAATTTATTGCAGATTTGTTGGACACCTTGTCTCATAAGCGTATTGTTTTTCACCGCAGTTGATAGAGGCAATGGGCGGCATAAAGTCGCCTAAGACTCTCAATTTATCTGCATTGCAACTGTTGTGATGATAACACAGTTTGTGGCACTGCCGACCCTGGGAAACGACTGCGTGCTTCTTTTATTTCACACGACTCGTATATCCGCTGATTCAAATCAACACTGTCTATGGCCTGTACGTGATCACACACGGGAAAATAAAACAAAAAGTATTTATTACCAACTTTTCATGCGCCACAAAAAAATATAATTTTAGAAGACTATTTTTTTTAAAATTAAATATCGAAAAACAGACTACTCAAAGCAAACTATATACGATTTTCATAGTACTGACTTAGTTTTGGTTATATTTATACAATGAAGTATGTGTTTCGGAGTCATAAAATGTGTAAGTCCATTCAAATGCGTTATTATATGCGTTTGTGTGTTTTAAATTCAACGACACATTTTTTTTTCCACGGACGAAAGAAAACAGTGCTAGGCAATTCGTCTTACGCGTATTTTGTATTTTTTGTGGTTTCTGATACGCCGGCCGAGGACGACTTTAGCGCTCCCGTGCTCCTTGACTTTCATGATTGTAGTGGGCACCGAACTACAGAACCGCTATCTCCCAAACAAACCAAACAACAGTACGCTGTTAGAAATTTTCACATTAAATTTACCAATTATCCAGGCATCTTCGTAAATTTATAGCTATTTTGGTAAACACCGAGTTCACTAACTTTGAACATGAATCCAAAATAATCATATTGGTATGTTAATAAAACGTTCAAAAACTTGTTACGTCTACAGTAATAACGCGTGTGAGTTTACAGTAATAACACGTGTGTGTTTACCTTGGTTTTAGAACGAAATAAATAACTTGGGAGTTGAAATACCGTTCATTTTCTACAAAGATTCAAGTATTTGAAATTACGAAGAACTCTTCATTTATTTGAATTAAATTCTCCGTTGAAAAAACCCGTAAATTTACTGTGATTTCTGACAGTGTGTTTACAAATTATCCGGGGATCTTCGTAAATTCATCGTTATCTTCGTATATTTACGTTTACTAAGTTCACATAATTCAAAAATTTAATCCACAAGAGTAGGGCATGTGTTTTTCAATAAATGCTATGTATGAAAAAAAATATAGAATTGTATAATGAGCAATAACCTTAGGTCTAAAGAAAGAAAATAATTATAAAATAATAGAATATCTATAAAAAAAAAAGAGGGGTAGGTTCGCCAAATGGTGGCCTAACTGATCCTCAAGGTAACCGGACATTTATATTAGACGCCCGGGCCAAATACCGTCAGCCACTTCTCATTATGGACCTCAGAAGATAACCTAGCCCAAATTAATTAATTAATTCAATTAAATTAACAAATTATTTATCTGGTGTTTAGTTATTGGCAGTTTAAAATCTTTCAAATACAAGTTTTAACTTTAAAAAACCGTTATTAATTTTACTATTTAAACTTATATGCGTAGAATATTTAAAATGCATTATATAACCACTGGAAGGCCTGTGGCTAAGAGGGGGCGAGGTTTTGTTTGTTATTGTTTAGTGGTGGGGGTGGGGGGGGAGGGTAGATAGCGACATAAACCAACCACGTCACAGCCTGCCATCTCCTGGTAATTCCCAACTCCACGCGGTATTAACAGAAACGGGGCGAGTACAGGGAAACGGAAAGTCCAAGAGAGAAGAAAATCCAGGATAAATGGGACTTCCAAGAAATTTCGGGCTTTCTCCTTCCCCGTCCATCGAAAAAAAAAAAGTCCATGAAAAGTTCACGGCATTATTGATCTGACATTCCGGCAATCCCGAAAGAAAAAGATGAGGGGGGGGGGGGGGGGTGGTTATCATCATTCTCGAAATGAATTGCAGGGGAGGGGGGATGGTGATTTAAGGAACACGAGGGGAATCAAAAGTCGTCCAGAAGTGGACCCGTCTCCTACTCCTCGGTGCGATTTGAGATTGCGGTCTTTCACGCCCCCCCCCCCCCCCCAAGTCTTTCGGCGGATACGTCAGGCTGGTCGGCAAGTGGTGACGCTTGAGCTGACACATTTGATGCAGTAAATAAAGGTCGTATCTTTGGTAAAAACTCCTGGGAGACTGACAACCAGAACTTGTTTAATTTTACTGCTCTTAGTATATTTTAGAGGGAGATATAAATCTATAACTTGAAAGTTCAATTACGAATCACACGAAAATAAAATAAGAAAATGGTCTAAAGTTCATGAATTAATATTGTGATATTTTCAACTTAACTCTTTATGTATCTCGCCATTTCTGGGCATTAACGGTAGGAATTGATGAAATATTCACTACGTAAATGCTTTTATTACATCATTTGTTATACTATGATTAGTTTGAAATAAGCAAAAAAAATATAATTTCATAGTTAATCATCTCATACTTTTATGATGTAGTAATGTGAATCAAATATATATAGTTGTGTGTGGCGCTGGTGTCTCACACGATAAAGATAAAGATAATTGCAGTAGCGGTCCTGGACTCTGCGGTGCCCTGGCCTATAATTACTTTTTTGGAGAAGCTTCCTTAAAAAATTGGAAAAATTTACTCTCTCAAACCCTTTTCGACCCAACCTAGAACTTAAATTTCGACGATGGTTTTGCTCATTTATCGTAGGATATTTTTTATTCTTTCCTAATACATTAACCTCGTAGTCATTTTTATAACTGCTTAAGTTAAAAATACCCGGTATAATCATATCTTTGAGAAAAAAAAATTCTAATACGAAATCAGGAATTGAAATAGGTAGACTATGAACCAGCAAAATATATAACAAGATATCATAAGTTGATTTTTCCTTTTCCCATCAATGTCCATATTTTTAACAGGACGCTAGACAAACAAAAATAAATAAAAATGAAAAGTCCCGGCGCGGGGCCCCGATAGTCGCGGGGTCCTGGGCGATTGCCCGGTTGCCCAGTTGCTCTGTTGCCCGGTTGCCCGGTTGCCCGGTTGCCCGGTTGCCCTGTTGCCCTGCCTTGCAGCCGTCCCCGATCACTTCCAAGTGGTCCCAACCCAGAAGCCAAGAAGTTGTTAGCTTCTGGAGAGTCGCCTGAAAATAGTCTTGCTCACGACAGGGGCCGTACACAAGGTGGGAGGGGGATGTATTCCTCCCTTCCCCCCGAAATCCCTTGATTTGCACCAACAGATGGAAAGAATTTAACAACCAAACAGCTGGCAAAGTCGTTCTATCCCCACTATCCCCCCCACCTCCAAACCGTCATAAAGGGAATTCTGCATACGCTCCTGCTCACGTATCAACTATAACTACACTCTTGCACACATTTGTTTACTAACTCACTAACCTCTCGTCGTTTCTGCCAAACGCTCGTCCCTTCTGGGGTCATCAGCCCGTGAACTTCTTGTGTTTCAGACCGTGAAGTCTACGGAGTGAGCGACTGTTCTTAGTTGAAGTCACTGTGGGTAAAAATTGGTTAGTAAACAATAATAGTAAACTTATTTTTAAAATTATTGACGGGAACTCGTTTACAATAATCTTAAAGTTGCCGTCATTAAATGAGTATTGCTTAAATTGTAAGTAAGGGGTGCATCTGTGTTAGTGAGGCGGACTCGCTGGTGCTTCTAACTGGCACGCTGTCTTCTCGTCGTGCATGAGACAGATAATAAATTAGAGCGGTTGCCATATCATTAGATGGCGCAAAAATGAAGATAAAGATGTAAGTCCCATGACTACTTTTAAGAATCTTTACCGGGCGTTTCATGTCTAAGGATTATTCTGGAAACACGCTCTTCAACCATTTACACTCTTCGTAAAATACAGTACGAAAATACGGAAACAACTACGCATCAACTCTCAGCGTATTCTTAAATGATTTTTTTTTTTTTTTCGTGAACAGATACCACTCGGATATCTTGATGAACTTTTCAAATTGCGTGGTTTCTTCTGAAGCTCTGAACACCGTAAGTATATGTGTTCATTATGCATATAGGCTTGGGCCTTGAAAAAAAAAATTTTTTTAACGACATGTCGGCATTGCTATCTGGCTGGGAAAGGCCCTTTTCATTTTGACTGCGATTATTAGCGCGGCAAGGACTGCACACGCCCACTACGCAGTTTGTTACCTGCAGTGCTTGAGAACACGCGCGCGCGATGGTGCACGGGTTTGACCCGGGGAGTGGAAAGACGGGACCACGCACGATGACGGCTCTCGGTTTATTTAGTTACGGAACTGCTCTAACCTCCGCGCGCAGAATGTGCACGAATGCCGCAAGCCTCCAAGTCGCCGTTTCGCGGGTGTGGTGGAAGGAGGACACAGCCTTCCTTGTGGTTACGGCGGCGGGGAAGATAAGGAAGTACCTACGTCTCCGGGAGGTAGCTCCTGCGATTTTCAAGCCACTAAATCGCGGAGGGGGGGGTGGGGGGGGGGGGAAGGGAGGGAGACTCGGCCACCTTCTCAACTTCGTCTTTGCGACACAATTTTTTTTTTCTTCATTCTTTCCCTCGGATATGAAGAGGGTGTTTCTTCCCACAGGGAAGCTTCGTCTTTTCTCATCCCTTCTCTCCCTCTTTCTCTGTCCTCGCCTCTCCTCCCTTTCCGAACCCGTCCGTGGAGTGACAAGTTTGCCAGGTAAATCGCCCTACGTCCCGCTCCAGAGTCCGAAGTTAAGCGTTTCCATTAGACAGCAAGTGGCAAGCACGGGTGCAGGGGGGATAAAAAGTAAAGGGAGCGGGGAGAGGCAAGTCTTTCCGTAAGGCGATTGGAAAACTGAGAGGGGGAAAAAATCCTGAGAAAATGTCCAGCCTTTTAAAGCAAGTTGGTTGTACTTCTAAATCTACCACATGACAATTTATTGGCTTTATGAAAACTAAAACTAAAAATAATAACCCAGGGTTTTCACAGACGGGAAAAATCTATAAAACATTGAAAATTCCGGGAATTTAAAAAAAAAAAGTCTTCGAAACCTGGGAACCACAGGGAAATTGATAGTTGACAAACTGGATTATTAATTTTCAAATCTTAGTGTGTTCTATTTGATCTCTTAAAACCAGCGTGTATTTTAATCATAAATTCATGTGAAGTTCCAAACCCATCTTTTTTCATCGTTAAGTAAACGTAAAATAGAAAATGATGGATTCAACTGTTTATTAATTTTATGATTTGTAGCACTATAAAATGTCGATAGTCATTCAGCTGATCGCAATAAATATCATGTTTCGAAATTTGATCAAACATAGTGATTTTATATCACAGACTAGCAATGATAGTTCCAATATCAACGGTGGGAATGATAACAGAACAAACTGTGTATCGTTGAAGGAAAAATTTTATATTTAGTTTGAACTGTACTTTTAGTTTAATATTTTTAAGTTATTTTGCGAGATTGGTTTTTGAGACATGGAAATAAGTTTGGTTGCGTAGGGAAAGCATATAAAACTCAGAAAAATTCACTAATGAAATAGTGTGGGAAACCTGGTCATTTCTATAATTTATATTTTCTGTTACTATGTGAAATTTGGCACTTGTCAGCATGCTTACGTGATAGAGTGATCTTCTAGCAACGGATTGGTACTCAAAAAACTAAAGACAAAAGGAAACTAATGCGGTTGAAGATAGACCGAGATAAATCTGCCATACGTATCATTTGCACAGAACGGGATCTCCTGATATTCAGGAGCCTGAAACGTTTTGCTGAATAATAACGTTTAAAAACTATTGAAAACAATATGGCATCCTCCTCACCCTTAACTTTTTATGTTGGTGCAAATATTCCTAAGTGGTGAGGCGGAATTCACCAACATGTGTGATAGAGTAAAGTGAATATTCGTAGCATCCTCACCCCCTTTTCTCACAGCATTTAAGGCGAAAGTTACGACTGCTACCAGCTCAAGTGAGAGTCAAAATGACTTATGCTTACCTATAATATTTTAACTACAATGTTTGGCGTTAAGTGAATGCGTGCAGATTTATACGCGAGGGATTGGGTCTTTAAAAACGAAATAGACTGTAATAACATAGGCCTTGCCGATTATTCAATAGGAAATTTAGGCCCGCGCTCGGAATCAATTCTGTTGTTCACATAGTTTTATGCAAAGGCGTACGTACATGGAAGCGGGATATGAGGGTTATATATCCCCCTCCCGCTCAAGCGAAATTATAAAATAAAAAAATACCACTGAAAACAAAAGGAAATAATGTGAAAGCAAACAGCGGACAAAGTGGTCCTATTTCCCCCAACCCCCACCCAGCACATCGCGAAATTAAATTCTGCCTCCTCTCCTGGTTTACGGGTTTATTCTTTCCCACTTTGCAACGCTGTTGTTTTTTTGTATTTGAGCAGAGCTATCCGCTATTCCCTATGTACGCTAATTGACACGTGAAGGCGAACCACGTCTATGGTGATGTCCGAAAGTGCGATGGACGAAATTTTTTGCACTTTATTTTCAGGTTTTTATTTTTTCGTGAGAATGAGCACTATTTTTTTTTTGACTCGGCAGTGGAGAATATGTATGCCAAAAGCCAGCCATTTAAGTGTTAAATTACATATTAAGAATTTTTTTCTTCTTTACGAAGTAACTCAATGGTTGGTATTAGTTGGTTTTCATAAAAATGCCAAGACGCGTTCTGTTCACAAGAGACCTGGAGAAACTACCGGAAATGTTATGTTCGCTGCAGTCGAAGGAGGCGGGCGCTACGTGATCCTGAAGGGACACGTGTTCATTTGGGTCTCCGCACGCTAAGCCCTCTAATATTCCACGAAACATTTTCGTTTGTTTGCTTGTGGTCTGCGCGCGCCCTCTCAGACGGGATAAGGGCCTTGTGGAGGCTCCGGAAATCTTCGCAGGGGACAGACACACCCTCCTTTGGTGGGGTCGGACAAGCCCTGAAACTGTGCGAGCAGGGTGGGCCGGGAGGGTGGGGTGAGGTTTCTCAAACGAGTGCCTTGGCTACTAATCTCGGCACTAGTCTCCAGACTTCCGTCGCCGCACGAATGCGGTTCGAATTGACGGTACCACGTCGTTTTCGTTTGACGCTAGACCCCCCACCCCTAATTATACCTCCGGCGTTCTAACGCGGCAGAGCAGTCTCAACAGAGAATACACAGAGAAGAGAAGATAACCCTGAGCTTCCACGAGATGATCTACTTCAGGTTAGTGGTTACGAGCATATTCAGCCTCCAGATCAAAGAGCCTCTGAGAATTTTGTAGGAGGAAGCGCGCTGTATTTATTGAATCTGTTGTAATTTCAGCGTGTCTGTGATGAGATTCTATTGATAACTTGAACTATCGAATACGCGTACTCTCTGTTTACTCTAAGTAAAATTATAACGCACACGTTCGTTAAAGTAGTCTGTTTTGTTGCATACTGATACCATTGAGTAAATTTTTGAAATGCGAACAGTATACTGTTACGAATGTGAGCAAGGCCACGTCACGCGCAGGTGCAGAGCTAGCTGGGCTGCATGAGATGTGCAGTGCGCACCTGGGTCACCGCTTCTCCTCCCTCCAGCCCTCAGCCCCCGCCCGGCGCCCTGCCTTTCACACGTAACTGAAACCTGACAGCTGCGGAGTTACGCGAGCCGCCGACACGTGTTTCGAGAGATTTCTGCCGTCGTGTCGGCACGGAATTACGCGACTGGCCCCGGCCGCGCTCGCGAGTTCTGGAAATAGCGGCTGATAGATAAAACGAGGACGGCGGCCTCGAGACAGTGAGTCGGAGTTCAGAGAGAGAGAGAGAGTTCAGACAGGAGCCATCCTGCAGCGGAGCTTCCGGGGCGATAGTGCCACGGGTGCGGCAGAGTGGCGAAGTCCTTGGACGAAGGTTCCAGGGCAGGGAGTGAGTGAGTGAAATCGAGAGTTTTCCCGCGGCGGAGTTTCTGGGCGATAGAGTGGCGAAGTCCTTGGACGAAGGTTCCAGGGCGAAGAGTTCCGTTCCGGGCGATAGTTTCGCGGGCGCGGCGGAGTCCCGAGCGAAGTTGCGAGCGAGGCGTCGAGCGGATCCTCAGCAAAGGCAAGTGCGTCGGCGGCGGTGGAGTGTGGCGACGGAGTCCCGCGGCGGAGACCCACGAGGGGTGCTGCGGCGAGAGTTGCGCCAGAGGTGCGGCCCAGCGAGGTGTGTGGAACGAGTGACTGGGGAATATACATTTATTTAAGCGTAATTAATTATTTGCCATTTTAGAAGATTACTAGCTGCCCGACCCGGCTTCGCACGGCTATACTAATGGAAAAAAATTAAGTCACATCTCCCATTTACAGTAATGGTAAATAAAAAATTTCAGTGAAAATTTATTACAATGCTGTATAATGTACCGGAGGGAAAATAAATAGCACCGATGGTTTCCCGACTCGTGCACGCAACGTACAACTGATGTACCCGTACTTCGCTACGGCAGTCTACAGGCAGATCACTCTTGCGCCGCTAATTATACATGCCCCTCCTTGTGGGTATGCCACTGCCGCGCGATGCCCGTTGCCATGGAGACGCAAAAGGCATGAACAATGCAAAATCCTATTCTCATGCAGACAAAGTACCCACTGTTGCCTGGTTTTAACCACCCATGGGATCTAATTTTCGGAAAATGTCATCCTGCGTAACATAAGGAACATTACTGTGAAGTTTCAAGTCTGTAAAATATATATACTTTAAAAAAGGGCAATTTTTAATATTTAAAGTACCCGCAAAATTTCAACGGTAATGAGGACTGCACTAACAATGAAATAGACGTTGCCATAGAGACGAATGAAGCATCAACAAAGCAACAGCCGTTGCCATGGTGATTTCCAACGAAAAACTGGAAATTTTGATATATTACGCCCCCGAAACTCCCCTTGGGATCGGATTTCCGCAGAATCCGTTCTTAGTGAGCGTCTACATCACAAAATGAGTAACTATGCTAAATTTCAAGTCAATCGGGTGTATAGTTTTAGAGATCTCGTGATGAGTGAGTGAGTGAGTGGTATTTCGCTTAGTAAACTTCTAGCACCTGCGGCATTGTCAACACACACTTCGTACGTGTACTGCATGTTGTTTCTAACCCCCTCCAACGAATTTGATTCTAAATTGGACTTTTAGTAATGATCCCTAATGTTATTGATAATATAATATAGCCTATAGCCTTCCTTGATAAATGTACTATCCAACACTGAAAGAATTTTTCAAATCGGACCAGTGGTTCCTGAGATTAGCGCGTTCAAACAAACAAACAAACAAACTCTTCAGCTTTATAATATTAGTATAGATTTGTAAGTGACATAAGTAGTGGCAATAAATAAAACTGTGTAGTGTAATAAAATCTTTTATTGGGCTATCCTTTACGAACCCGCGGTAAATCGTAACAATACTTACAATTTAATTCAGTTACAGTTTTTGAGGGAGAAAAACTAAAGAGAACATATGTTGTCGCTGTCTCCAAATAAAAATGTTACTGTTTATACAAATGTATCTTTCGTTTTATTCAATTTGAACGGATTATAACCAGTTCACAGATTGCATTAGCCTAACGCTGCGTCCAAGACGCAACGTTATGACGCTAACTACGGTGATGACTGGCGAAAAAGCTATCTGCAGTGATGTCTGCCTCGTTGCTTACGATTGAAACTCCGTAGACGCGTCACACGTATATAACGCCAGGGTTATACAACGTGTTTCAGAAAGATGTGTACAGATCGGAGTATCGGACCAGTTATTACGGACTCGAATAATGAGACAAGTCTTCCGAAGATCTTAGTATAAATAAACTGATTACAGTCCTGTGTTGCTCTACCTCGTGTACATTTTATAATATACCACATAAAACTGTTCATCACCGATATTTAGAGACTTCTACAGCCATTCCTGTTTGAGCTGGACTCTCGGTTGGTGTAGATTTTCCATTCTCATCTCATGAATACTGGTTTAATTTTTTTTTTTATGTTTTTGATAAACTTAAAATACATACCGTTACAGTTTAAAAATTAATGTAGTGGTGCTGGTTGTAGTGTTAGCGGATTCCGCTTTTTTTTAAAAGGGGCTGACTATAGAGAGAAATTTCTGACGTCACGTCAAAATAAATTAAAAGAACTTGTAGAACCAAAGAAAAGTAAAATAATAAATTTTTACAAAATAAATCAAACCGGCTTCAAAGGTCGGATGCGGCCTGGAGTAGATTTTATTTTGCTATCACTCCACTTTTTTTTTCTTGAGAAGATTTTGGAGTTCAGGAAAATCATCCCCAAGGAAAGGAGAGAGGGTGATTTGGGGGAAGAGGTTAGTTAGTTAAGTCTCTGTCCTGTCATCTTCACCGCCACATCGGACCCGGTCACGATCAACCTCTGCTAATTGCTCTCCCGCGCCTGCTAGACGGCGTAATTAACAACCAGGCCGATTTCAATTAGCAGGCAGGGGTTAGCAAGTGCCGGCAGACGTGAAGCCCGATGAGATGTTTCAACCCTCAAGATTCTTCTCCTGGACGATCGAGCCGACTGCACACAGTTCTTGCCCAAAGGTTCAACACTGTTAGAAAATGTAATGTAATAATATTTGGTTTTGATTTTCTGGTAGAAATAGCTTTTTGGCAGCAAATAATCTTTGAGAACATACTATTTAACGGCCTTTGACGCCTAGCCAGCAATTTAATAAAAAGCGGATCCAGCTTTTTACTCTCTGCTGCTATTGCAGTAATTAACTTTTGTACTAATTACGGTTTTTAAAAAAATCACCTTATTCTAGTGAGAAGTTTTTTTTTTGTTTGTCCAACTATACAAAAATTTGTATAAACTCCATTATAGAAAACTTTAAAAAGTTAAATAATTCTACTGTAGTAAAGATTTTTTAGAGCTCTAACTATTTTTTTTTGTTTAGCAAAAAATTAGTAATATTATGAATAATTAATTATTTATTTAATAATATAATTATTGAGAATTTTAAGAGATATGAAACCAAATAAGTACAATTTCTACCAGAAGTTTATAACCAAAACAACCCTATATTACTAATGGTCTACAACTTTTGGCGGGACTTGTAATTTCTTCTTGAAAATCGTTGGTGCCGCCGCGAAATCTAGATTACTTGCAGCGTATTCTCACCGTATGTAAAAAATTACAGAATTTTTCCAAGACAAACGACAGTTTAGTAGAAATGGTTTTCATGATACTAGAAAAAAAAACGTGAAAAAAAATAAAAGCTAAGAAAATTAAATACAGAAGTGTGTCATATATTTAGCTGCTTCTTCTCTAAAGTGAAAAATAAAATAAAACAATATTTAGAGAGTTGTTTGGTCAGTTGCAGCCAAAATAATTTATTGAATGTTACAAATAAACTTTTATATAAGTTTTTTTATATACGAAATTGATGCTGTAAATCCACGTTCATCAATCTGGGGGGAAAGTCTAGCTTCCTCGAAAATCATGTGAAAATGTAGGCGTTTATCGTAATTAAAAAAAATTCTGTCATCATTTTAATAGAAAAACAAACGATGGTTCCAAAAATACGGGTCTTTGCTTGTGCGGGGAAAAAAAAAATTATACACCATATCTGTGATAGTGTTCGGGGGATTACAAGGAAAAAAAATAGTTTTTCTTACTCAAGAGTCTTACTCGTAAGTCTGAAATAGAGGCATCCCCAATAGTCTGGATTTTTTTTTGTGCGAAAACGGATGGCAAATACGTTTTCAGATGTTTTCTGTAAAAAAATAACGTGTTAAACTAATTCATTCATGCATCAGTACCTAGAGCTATAGCTTGTGTATAATTTTTCCATGATGTGTTATGCGAGCAGTGGTCCCAGAAAACCAGAACAGCGATGTCTTCTAGGCGAACGTGCATTCTGCTTTCACGGAACCCCTTCTTCTTCATGTGACTTGAGGCTTACCTTAGAATTATTTTTTTTCCTTCTGTGGCGACCGGGTGGATAAAAGGGCTCGTTTTTAACTTCAGCAAGGGAGAAGTCGGTCTCATTTTGCGTAGCTAGGCGTGCTGCAGGATTTTCTTGTCCTGCGCCGCTTTTCCACCCCCGTCCTTTGCCTTATTTCCGGTAATACCTAGTTACTTATTTAACTTGCAACTTTGTTGTGTGCCGCTCGCAAATCCGCTTATACCGTTCCCCCTCCTCCCTTTCGAAGCCCTTTGCCCGCCCACTGCTCTCTTTGCGACGTTTTGCATTCTCACGTCCACCACATCATCGTCCTTCACCGCAGGGGTGCCTGGGTATTGTGGAGGAGGGAGAGGAGAAGAAGAAAAGGGAGGGGGGAACTGCCCCACTTGACGTCACAGTCCTTTCCCCTCTGTTCAAATGAGAAAAAAAAAAAGGGACGCGCGTGAGAGAGATGGAGAGTGCGTTACTGCCCGGGATGGTCTCGCTCGGCGTAAAGCGGTCGTCGCTTAGCAACAAGGGTCATACGTCACCGTGACGTCACGCGGAGTACACTCCCATCTTCTTTCTCTCTCTTTCATCCCTACCCCCATTCCGCCGACCCCTACGAAGCTGAAGCCATGATAATATCGGGCGTGTTTTTTACTTGCTCAGCGAGTGCCGATTATCCAGGCCCGAGAGAAAAATACTAACCTGCTCACAAGAGATATATTTATCTTTAAATATTATAAATTAAAGTAGCTATCCGCGTCTATGTTGTTTGTTCGATCACTTGTTCTAAACTACACAGTGGATTTTAATGTGGATTTCAATATCGTTTGAGAATTTATTCGCGGAAGGTTATAGTGTATAATGCATTAATGTTAAATTTAAAGATATTAGAGAAATCTCAATGTTTTGTAATCAAGTCGTAAAAAGACGCTTTTGTAGTTCTTACATTGCTTACACTGACTTATACATGACTGATACATCAAATTTATGTACTACATTCTGTAGGTCTTAAAAAAAACCTTCTGAGGATGACTCATAGTACCTAACCATTATTATTTTTAAAAATTGTTTGAAAAATAATGTGTTATTTGTAAAGCTATTTTTATCGACACAGTATTAATCACTATCCAATTAAATATGTTATTTACCTTACGCATTGAATTTAGATTAAAATTGACCTTTATACCATATCATATCCGATCCATCAAACCGTGCTTTTTAGCGCGATATTATTTAATAGGCATATAATTATTTTGGTCGATTTTATCTATTACAAGAAATTGCTCATTTCAAGTGCATAATTCATAAATCTAAATGACGTCACATTAGTAGATCACATAGGTGCGAAGCTAGCGTGGGTCTCTAGTAGCATATATTTATATTCCAGTCGAAAATCTATAAATACCTAATACCTTATTAGTGATCTGTATACTGTCTCCTCTGATCACATGTATTTTAATGAATGTGTCTTTAATATTAATAATATTTTAATGTTATTCTTGGTTATTTTATCTGTACAGAAATTTTTATTAAATAATTTAAAAAATATATATTTCTAAAATCTGAAGCTTTATGAATTTGTTTCCGTGATGGAGTTCCATACCACGGATCCATATTCCTCTTGGAATGTTTCAGATTATCTTATAAAAATATGGTATGAAATCCCAATTGTTTGAAAACTTGGTTTTGTATGCAATAAACCTAGCATACGAGATTTTATTTTACTTATCGAGGAGTCAATATTGTAATGAATATAAATAAAATAACTGTCATTATTATTTGAACTTACGTACGCATCAAAGTCATATCGCTCAATAGTCTCCCGAAATAGGCGTGTGTTTCAGGCACTCCACGGCGTGATGTACAACGTAGAAATTACAGTCAATTTTTTACGGGTTTTTCAAAGAAGAATGTACATCTAATTAACGAAGATTTCTTCGTAGTTCCAGACAACTGTATCTAGAAACCATGCTGGGTTCCGTCTTCCGAGTTCTGCGTTTCGTTGTGAACAGGTAAAAAATTGCACGTAGCAGAAAGAGCAGTGTTTGCATTGTAGATTAAACACGTTATGTTACTATTAGCTGCCCGACCCGGCTTCGCAAGGCTATACTAATGGAAAAAAAATTAAGCCACATCTCCCATTTACAGTAATGGTAAATAAAAAAAATTCAGTGAAAATTTATTACAATGCTGTGTAATGTACCGGAGAGAAAATGAATAGCACCGATGGTTTCCCGACTCGTGCACGCAACGTACAACTCATGTACCCGTACTTCGCTACGGCAGTCTACAGGCAGATCACTCTTGCGCCGCTCATTATACATGCCCCTCCTTGTGGGTACGCCATTGTCGCGCGATGCCCGTTGCCATGGAGACGCAGACGGCATGAACAATGCAAAATCCTGTTCTCATGCAGACAAAGTACCCACTGTTGCCTGGTTTTAACCACCCATGGGATCTAATTTTCGGAAAATGTCATCCTGCGTAACATAAGGAACATTACTGTGAAGTTTCAAGTCTGTAAAATATATATACTTGAAAAAAAGGGCAATAAAAAAACAAATTAAACACAGAGAGAGGAAAAAAACAGTTTAGGTTTGCGATTTAAAGTGATAAAAAGGTTTTAAATACTAATTGAACTCTTATGAGGGTACTGATTGCTTCGTTGTTAATATCGCACGGGTGTTTTTTACTTGAATGGGAAAATTAAGAATGATAAGGCATCTAGTGCGTGGCAACAATGTTAATAGGCAATAGGAAATAAACTTCTAGCGCCTGCGGCATTGTCAACACACACTTCGTACGTGTACTGCATGTTGTATCTAACCCCCTCCAACGCATTTAATTCTAAATTGGACTTTTAGTAAGGATCCCTAATATTATTGATAATGTAATATAGCCTATAGCCTTCCTCGATAAATGTACTATCCAATACTGAAAGAATTTTTCAAATCGGACCAGTGGTTCCTGAGATTGGCTCGTTCAAACAAACAAACTCTTCAGCTTTATAATATTAGTATAGATATATATTAAGGCTCAGTCTTGCACGCCATGTTGATTTTTTTCCCTTGTCATTACTATTATTTAAGGGATATTTCGAAAAATTTAATTCGACATCTCCTTTGCTTTCGTTGTTCTGCAACAAATATTTTTCAACATATAATTACTATAATGGGTGTTAAAAGGCGCGCACGTATTCGTAATTATCATAACTTGCGTGAAATGTTACACACGGGAGGTATCGAGATAAGATTTTATAAATAGCTCTTAAATAAAAGTAAAAACAAAAAAAAATCCTGGCTTTGAGACCAAAATGATTTGTGAGTAGCTAAGTAAACTCATTGTCCGTAAATTTTCAAAGGTGCCTGTGTAATTTTAAGCAGTGTACTTATTAAAGAGATTGATAATTGAATTACATATTAATACGAAACACTTGTAACGGTTTTTATCCTGACGTGTTCACGCAACATCAACTGCGCCGACACAAACTGCGCATTTATTTATTTATTTATTTATTTATTTTTCGTAGCGCGTAGTCATCCCGGACGGATTAGCACCGGGGGTCCTCTGGGTCTCGTCTTTTTGGACCCGCGCGGGATGCCAGACGAGACAATCCACGGCAGTTGTTTCGTCGTAGAGCCGGGTCGTTTCATTGGAAGTGACGGGTAATTAGCGGCACGAGGGGGTGGGGGGCCTCCAATCAGAACTGTCCGGGTCCGCTGACGAGGTCTGCTAAATGGAGGACGAAAATAATCGTCCTTTCCCGTCAACGCCGGATGGCTTAGCAAATCAAGGATTTGAATAACCCGTCGATTATCACCTGTGCACACAACAGAGCTTGGAGACGGAAAACTCCAGGTATCAAATACCTGAAATTCTATCTATCCCATGAACCAGTACCATTTTTTTTTTTTTTTTTTTTTTAGACAGATTCATGTAAGGCATTGAGGGCTCCACCTACCTGAGCAAACATACAGTGTACAGAGCTTCAGAAAAAAAACACGCGATTTAAAACTGCTCAAGAAAGCCGAGTGGTGTCTGCTTACGAAAAGCATTTAAGGATACGCTGAAGGTGGATGAGTAGTTCTGTTTTCGTATTTCTTTTTTAAAATGTATATTTTGAAGTGTAAAAATTATTAAAATACTTTTTTTTTAATCAATTTTAGACAAGAAACTCATGGAAGAGATTCTTGAAAACACTCAAGGTACTTCCTTATTTCTACGCCATTAAATGTTATGGTTACCGCTCAATTCTCTTAGTTGCCCCTACACGACGAGAAGACTGTAAACCATTTTCTAGTGTTTTCCCCTCGGTAGGTGGAAGGGCTCTGACGCAAAAACGTGGACGTAAAATTTGAATACTGAGAAACTGGTGTCGGGTGTGAGACATCTGGAATTGTATTTCGATAGTCGACGTCTTTTACGTGTTGATGCAAGTACGACATGCCGGACTCGAAGATATCAGTAATGGTATTAAAAAAAATACCTTTGTCAACGATTCGACTTCGACACAGTGAACAAAAGTCTAAAATAATATCGACCCATGGTGATGATCGCTGTAATGTCTTAAAATTGTGAGCTTCTTTCAGTTGGTAGTCTATTCGTGTGTTCCCGGAGTCCACTACAAGCTTGTTGGTTACCCCAGTAAGCCGTGAATCCACTTGGTGGGTTATATTAATGTTGCTAGGTCAACTTTTTTCTCGGTAGATTTTATGGGTTTTGAAACTCCGCAGTGGTTAAATAATTCAGTCAGCGGTTTCGTTAGTTCTTCGTAGGATTTTTCCGTTTAAGTTAAATATCTACTTATAAAATAATGATGTTCTGCTGCTGATAAGATCCTATATCCAGAACATTCTTTCGAAAAAAAAATCGCGTAGTAAATGATAATTTTTATAATTAATTACATGCAACGACAATTTCAGCAAGCGGTTTTTTTCCTGTCAATTTTGTTTTGTTGTTTTTGTAAATCCTGGTGCTATCGTTTCCTTTTCAGTGTTTTCGTTTTACTGGTATCTGGTGGCAAATGTAAGCGAGGACCTGGCAACACCGCAAGAAAGAAGTATCCTTTAGGTACAAACGTTGGAAAGAGAAAACGAAAAGACCACGCTCTTCGATACGCCAGGGAAAGTACAGTATGCCCATAAGATAGTGTCCCAGTTTTAAATATTAATAGTTTCAACTGTAAACGTTGTAGAGTGTTGGTTCAAGTACACAATTACAGAGTATCTCAAAGAGTTTTAGATAAGCGCACGCGCGAATAGTTACAGCGCGAAAGAATGTCTTTTTCCTCAACTAGTAGCGTGTAAACTTGTAAACTTTATTCGGTAACAATATGGAGCCCCTCCCCATTGGAATCTCTTTCTACGAGAGTGGTTGAACGTCGAAGTCCCTGGCCGTAGGATTGGTTGTAAAGGTCGAGACGACCTGACATAAGGCCATGCGATTTTTTTTCCTTCGGGGCTTTATAAAAGATCTTGTCTACGATTCGCCTCTACCTAATGGTTTGCCAGAGCTGAGACACGGAATTGAAGAGAATATTGCTTCCATTACTCCGGACGTGCTAACCAAAGTGAGAGAAGAATTGGGACTTCTGGTTGGATGTGTACCGTTTAACTATAGGTGGACATATTGAAAATTCGTAAGAATGAATTATGTTAGTTTACCTTCAAACTTTCAATTTGATGTATTATTTGTTGTAAATAGTCTAAATTAAACTGTTATAACATACCATTGAAACTGGGGCATTATTTTGTGGACATGCTGTATAATAAATACAGTCTTCGAGTTATCTTATCTCGGGACAAACACGGGGCTCGGTCGCTTGAAGCGAGTCAACGGCCATCTTAAGTCACGGAGCATCTCGCTGCAACTGCTCCTGTGGCGGTGTGGTTGATGACCGGTGGCTGCCCGAGACTTGGGTTGAAAACGCATGTTTCCAGAATAACTTTTAGGCATGAAACTCCCGGAAGAGATTCTCGAAAGCTCTCAAGGCCTTGCATTACATCATCATTTTCATTTGTCCGCCATATAATGTTATGGTTGCCACTCAAAATCTCATGGTTGCTCTGTGCACGACGAGCAAAACTGCGCGCCAGTTCACAACCGACACCACGCTAGAAACACCAGAGAGCATCTCACTTATCATCCCGCCTCTCTAACAGAAATACACCACTGGCTAGGCGGGCTCCTTAAAAAAAAAAACACCGTTATAAGACATTGTAAGTAGGTATATTTGGTAGGTCCTGGGACCCCTTACCCCCCCCCCCCCCAAACTTAGCAAACTTCTGTGTCCGCCATAGCGTCTCTTTGAGAGCGAGAATACGGTAGCACACACCAACAAAATTAGGAGAAACTGACATAATATACGCCAAGAAACTATTCCAGCATTCGCCCGTGGGGTTATTTCCAAGAAACTGTGGCAAAAGGAGAAAAAAAAAATGAGCGTGCATTTCAGTACTCGCCAGTGATGCGTGAACATCTAACCTCGGTAACGAGCAAACTCACGTGTTCTCATGTTGTTAATGTTGCAAATAAACTAATACTTAATACGAAACACGGACACGAAAATTAACTTAGAATTTTTTTAAAATAATGCCGAGCATGATAAATAATTTGATAAATAAAATAGTCGCTTTTCGAAAACCAAAATTTCTGGATGCGAACCACACACATACATTCTGCGCCCGCCGCTAGAATTCGCTGCCTGAGTCAAAAACTTTGCTTGCCACCATCAAACGCAGATAACAATTAGTAGCGCGAAACAACAGGAAATTTTGAACTATTAGAAACGGCTGCGATAAAACTCCGGCTTTGGACCTGATTATCGACATGGCATTTTATTAAAGTACTGCCCATCTTGTCGAAATCACTGAAAAGTTAATACTATAAAGTTTCCGCACACATTAGAAGTTAAACTTCTATTGCATTATACTAAAATACTTACCTGAAACGTTTTAAAACATATTTTAACACTGAGTATAAGTTAGTACATTTGTTTATGCTTAAACAACTGAAATCAGTCTGTAACTACTTCCTATAAACAAACATTAACCTTATTGAGCTGATTAAACATTATTATTTTATTATAATTTTATTAAAAATTAATTAAAAAAAATCCAGTGACTAGATTTAAACCTTTACCAATTGAGGTAACCAAGCGCACGCTCTGCCGCTGCGCTACTAATCCTCTTGAAATTTAAGAAGAATATGTATTATAATTTTTGTATTGGCAGTTTTCTTATGTATTTTAAAACTTCTGATTACTTTTAACTTTGCCTATTTGAGTTTACCAAAAACACTCCAGGGTAGTTTCAATATCATAAAGTTCAATTTGGCACACCAATACGTTCGGTATGCCCCCTTATGTTTACGAAAAAGTGACTATATCTGGGAGTTTACGTTGCTACACGTGGGTCCGGCATCTTTGTCCTACATTTCCGTTCATCGACTTTCGTTCCATTTTTCAATAAAATTACTCCTACCGAGTTCCGCATGCCGAGAGCTGGGATGTTTACTTATTAAACTACACAGGGAATCAGGGATGGCCGGGAACGGTATTCGAAGTCGTTAACTTCCTGGTCGAAAAAAAAAATTTAAAAAAAAATTAAAAAAAGTTTACTGCCGTCCCAGCAACCGATACGACAGGTACCGCCGGGCGAAACACTTTTCCGGGTGTATCGGCGCTAATATCCCGCGCGGTTATCGAAGGTATGAAGCCGTCGGCGTTAGCTGCAGAGAACAATGTGCGCTCGGTTGAAAGTTCGTTCAGCCCTGGTTTCACGGCTGGTGAGGGAGGGGGGGGGGGGGGAGGGGAGGAGATGTGCGCAGCTGGTCTACGACCCGTTCGTGTGCCGTCGCATCCCCGCTGTTATAATCCCCGGGTGAAATAGGAGGGTTCCACTTAAATCGCCGTTCGGCCTTTCCCCGCCACAGTTGCCCGTCCGCGCATTCTCGGCGGCGCAATGTTCTTCGCCCTCCCCCCCCCCCTTTTTTCTCATCTTCCGAATACTTCCGCGCTTTTCCGTATCCTCACAACCTTTAGCCCAGTCCGCAAGAGTAAAAGTGTGCCACTACCAAGCATTTTTGTTTTACAAATTTGTTAAAATATAGATATATCTGTACCCCGGTGGCATTAGACACTGTCTCACAGTAATCATAGTTTTCATGAGAGCAGTTTATACAAATTTTTTTAAATCAGTACCTCACTTATTTACTTTACTATTTTCTATCTAAAATATGTGAATTTTTTTTTACATATCGTAGATCTTTGTGTGTATTCCATTAAAAAAAGTCTAACAGTGGTCAAGTTTATGGTTAAAAAGTGCATTTTGCCCAGAAGTGGACATGGTTTCCTTATGCCCGCGAGGTAAATATATTTACAAGTGTTTCACTAAAGGCACTTTTGTAAACTTACAATGGCAAGTGAACTTTCACAAAATAAAACATTGTTCTCTAAACAAAACTCTGGGTTATTGGCAATTGTAACTAACAAAATTGTAGCTGAAACTTGTTGTCTACTACTAATTTTGTACCTTTCTCAAAAGGTAGGTGGTTTGCTATTCAAGATTATTAAAAATTTTCCTATAAAGATGTATAATTTTTCCTCTACCGAGTTAAAGTGTAAAAAAAATATAAAAGGAATAAAACTATAAACAAATCTATGCTGCAAATAAACAATAATAACTGTTGCCAGTACACTAATTGAATGAGGTTATGTTGCTAAATCTTGTTAGTTATAAGTTAGGTTAAGTTGTCAAATATTTTAAGTTACAAGTGTACCAACTACTACACTCGTCGCAAACAACCAAAACGTTTACTTATTCGATACAATTTTAGACTATCTATGTAAAATGCATTCTCATAACAATTCGTGATTACAAGTGCTAATTTATTTAAATTTTTACTTACAAGACTTGTACTTTTGTGAAATGGGGCTTAGAACCTCACTCCGTGGGTGAGGGGAGGGGGGAGGGAGTGATAGAGAGCTGGCTTGGTTCATGGGGCCCCTTTCACAATGTTTAAGTCTTGTTACTAACAATAATTGCAACACAAATAAGCTCTTGCGAACACAGTTTAATGGCGTTTAACTTATGTAGATTTTCTAAAGTTGTTACTAACATGTAAAAGTTTCAGTTGAATTTGACAAGGGTGATGCTTGATACACTTGCATTGTAACTAACAAGATGAGGCAGCATAACCACAGTTGTAACCCCAAATAATGTACCGGTACCGGTTATTATTGTTTAGTTTCAGCATAAATTAGTTTATGATTCTACTTATTCTGTAATTTTTTTTTAAATTTTAACACAGTATGTGAAGAAATAGACGAAAACATACAATTTCTAGGAGAAATGTTACCTATGTACCTCTTGAGAAAATTAGTCGTTAGCGTCACTTACACTTTTGGAAGCTACAAATTTCGATAAATCTGATTACTTTAGAAGTTAACAAGTAAATTACTAGAAAATTTGTGAAAATTAAATTGTCATTACAATTTCACAACGGTGCTTTTGTGAAAAACTTTAACTGTATATTTTCACAAATTTGTAAAATTTTACTTGTTGGTTACAAACGTGTTTAGTTGTGAAATGGACCCTAGGCATTCACGAAGGAATTAATTCTGGTTCATAGTCTGTCTTATATAAATTTTATGAAATTAGACATTACCATGGATGTTTTTTTGGAACCTGTTACCAAGGAATATTTTTGTAATGGGTTAACTTTTTTTTAAAACATTACAAGAATGAATTTTCGCCCAGCCGGAAGTCGCTGCTTGGTTAAACAAAAGCGATGTGGGCGTACGGGAAACCAGTGTCGCACGATCCGGAAGAAGACAGACTGAGTGAGTGAGTGAGTGAGTGAGTGAGTGAGTGAGTAGGCGAGTAGGCGGGTGAACAATGTGACTGTCGAGGAGCGAAAATCTGCTGTACGCAGCCCGCATCACACGCTTTTATTTAATACAAGTGGTGAGGGAAGTGGGGAAAAGGGGTGTGTCTAAGGGACAGCTGCGGGCGACCTGTTATGTGGGTTGGTTTTCAGCGAGTATTTTTAGGGGAGAAAAATGGGTTGGGGGAGGGGGGTGTTTCCACCGGAATTTGGCTCGCAACCACGTGGCTGATTAGTAGTAGCGTTGGAGGATGTATTCGTAACTAGAAAGAAGGGGGGAGGGGGTTTGCACCTTCAAACATTTGTCCCACGGGCTGGCGGGCTAAAGGGAAGAGGAAAGGAAAATTCTCCGGGGAAACTTTCAGATAGCAATCTCTTGCCACCCTCTACTAACCCTCTTCCCCCCACACCTTTGTCGTTTCAGCGTTCTTTTTCAATTTTCTCGCTCTTTCCTTCCCTCCCCCCTTCTCTCTCTCTCTCTCTCTCTCTCTCTCTGGCCCCTTCATCCGCGCCGAACTTTCCGGCTCTTTTATGACGGAAATTTCGGAATGCGTCCCTATTCATTAATAAAATACCTCTTTCTTTCCACCCCCCCCCCCCCCCCCCCCCAATTTATCTCCCACACGCCCACCGACTTGCCAACCGAGGGTGAGTTGCGCCGAAGACAGAAGAAAGGGGTTTTCTTCGGTCACAAAAGAGCGAGAAAACAAGATTCATCGACCCCTAGCCAGACGCCCAATTAATTCACGTTTGTGTATCTTCAGTTTTTTTTTTTTAAATTATTTTGGAAAGGTTTGGTTGTATTAGGTCTGTTACGTAAATGAAATTCTCGCGAAAATTCTTTCTTTATTGTTTTGGGTGATCGTAACCAAAATGAAAGATTGGTGGGTTTAGATCAGTGACATTTAAAATACTCTAAAATCGAGAAAACATATGGAATCTCGCAAAATGTTTATTTAATTAATTAAATTTTTTTTTAAAATTCTGACCACGAAGTTGCGCGAATTGTTCGGAACTATCCGGGGGTAAATAATATTAGACTTCCTTAGAGGAGTGGGTAGGCGTCCTGTTGATGGGCCTACAGTAGCGCTCGTGTTAATGGTCTTAACATCACTCGGTTAGGCAAAGGTGCTTAGGACGACGGAACCTAGAAGGTTATATCGGGTTCTTTGGGGGATATAGGGAAAAAAAAAATTGGTTGGTGGAGGGGGTGGGGGGAATTAAAAAAAAATTGTGTAGGAAAAAATTTGAGCGTGTCTTTCAGTCCTCGCCAGAGATGTTTAACATCTAACCTCGGTAACGAGCAAATACTCATGTGTTATCATGTTGCAAATACACTTGTAATACGAAACTTGGACACGTAAATTAACGTAATTTTTTTTTTGACGTGACGTCTAATAAATCGATGAACGCCGGCCCACCCACGAAAAAGTGTCCCGTTGCTCACATTGTTCCGTTACGCTCTGTCCCATTACGCACATGGTTTCGTTACGCTGTGTCCCGTTACGCTCATTGTACGCTTGCGCCGCATCTATCTCTCTTCCACTCGACTGTTTATAAAGTGAAGTGTAAAGTTAATGTGGTTTTCATTGCTTATTACGACAACAATTTCGGCAATAAAGGTTAATTATTCTTGCATTTTAAAAATATGATTACTAGTATAATTTCAAGTATTTATTCTTTTATTATAAATATCAAAATGATTCAATTTTTATTCATAAAGTATGCAATCATTTCATCAAAGTTTTGTTATGACGTCACGTTAAACTATCGTCCGTAAACAGACTTTACAGACAACCAATTAATTTTAAATGTTGCGGAGTGTGATATGTTTTCAACTACATTTCTTGACGTGAATAACACGCAGTTTCCGCACCCGCAGCTAAATTTAGCTTCTGGAGCATCTACGTCGACTATCGAATCATTTGATTTGCAGACCGGAAAAGATTTCAAAAATACTAAACCCCGGCTTTGGTCCTCATTTTAGACAAGGAATTTGATTAAAATACTGCTTATCTTGTTAGAATTCTTTTAACAGTAAGCACTATAAAGGTTTTCGTTGGCTTTGTGAATATTGTTCGCGCCATCAGCCACAGATAGCAGTACCGTTCCGCGAGAATTCCGTTCCCTTCACGAAATTACTCCTTACATTTGCCGTGTGCCGAGAGCTAAAATGTTAGGGAAGCCTAAGATGTACATAAAGTTCTGTCCCTGCCCGAACACCCCCGAATATTCGCCTTCGGACAACATCGGGTTTATTTACATATATATATATATATATATATATATATGTATGTATGTATGTATGTATGTATGTATATATATATACATATATATATATTTATATTTCTCTGTTTATTTTAATGTAGCTATACTACCTAACTAACCGTCCATAGTGTTTTAAATTGTTTTAATGTAGCTAACCTAACCGACCACTTGTAATATTTGATTTCATTTTTCCTGCGCAAAAATAAAACAAATCCCGAGGTTGGCCGAAGGTGAATATTCGGGCGTGTTCGGGCACGGACAGAACTTGATGGACATCTTAGGCTTCTCAAGATGTTACGCATCAAAAACTTGTATTACCATTGACACTAACACACTGAAGTATGTGGGCCAACAGTAGAAGCCGTAGGCGACGCAGCTTCTCACACACGGTTGGAATTGCAGGTGTGTATCAGCTCACCTTGCATCGCCCATAATAACAAACTGCCTTCAATCATATTTGACAATTTTCTTTTCCAACTTTGTTGTTAACAAACTCGAGTAATGCCAGAGACATTTAAAAGAAGGAACTTACTTCTCAAAATAGGAAGAAAAAAATGAATCGTATTTGAAGAAATAAATAAAAATTTTTTGCTAAAGCTTACCCTTTTTATTGTTACTTACAGTTTCGTGATTTTCATTTGATAGTTTCAAAAATTACAAAATTACACAGATCAGAATTAATGGGGCCCCGGCCGTCAAACTTATCAATTACAAATATATTATTAATTTTTACCTGGAATATAAAGCTAACATTTTCCTTTGACATAACCAAGCTTTCACAAAAAAAAATACTAACATAAATACTTTAACAAGCATCGTTAGCCCAACCGGTGCGGAACTATGGAATGTCTGATTTAACAATATCTTGATCGGTGACTGTTCACTGGCGGTGAACCAGCGGGTATCGAAGCCGGGACTCTCGTCTCGCGAGCTCGGCCGGAAGAGGACAACCTCTCTGACCGGAAGTGTCCGGCGGAGAACACCCGCCCTGCGGGCCCGCAACTTAAGAGAGAACGTACACTCTGTTCAAGTTGAGGCGAGACCTTTCCGGCAGGAGCTGCACGGAAAATCAAGGCTTCGACACTTTGAAAATTTGTAAATGTCACGAACAAATATATCGCAACTCCAGACTAGTTAACCATGTATCTGAATTTTTTTGTTTGTTTATTCTATAAGGTTTCATAACTGACACTCTGAATGTTTCTTACAATACCTCACGTCTTGAGCAGAGTGAAGCGGTCCATAATGCTACAAAAAAATATTTAACACGAAAATATAAGTTATTGGCATTAGTATACAATATACAGCCACAATTAAATATTAAAAATGCCTTTTTTTTCTTAAACAGCCTATTATTTGATGGTTTTGTATCACGTCTTCAATGTAACTGTGGTTGGTTCGGATACAGAGACCTACTACCAACCCACCACCTCCAAAGAGACCACCCAACAAGGGAGTTTATAACTGCGCCTAATAAATTTGCAATTTCATTTTCGATTTTCGAAAACAAATAATTTATCATTTTCAAGTTGTCTAGCAAGAAAACCAAGAAAGTATACGCGTGTATAGTATAAACATCTCCTACAAAAACAAAATCCAGTGCAAGAGTGTGGCCACACATTCTAATAGCTTTATGTATGTCCACAATAAAAGGTGATAGATTTCGAAAAACTAAAATAAAAAAAAACTTTATAACTTAAGTGTATGAATATGCAAAATAACAATATTTAGGTTATCGAAAAACATTTATTATCACTCGAATACAAAACATAACTTAAACTCATACTGGTTGGTGTTTTATTTCGAGGTTGGTAATATCACAGGGACTAAAGATGGACGGGTCGTTACCACAACGCCGAAATACCACAACGCCGAACGTACAATAACGCCGAATACCATAACGCCGAATTCCAAATTGACCACAACGCCGACGACCCGAAAACTGCTGTGTACCACAACGCCGAATGACCACAACGCCGAATGACCACAACGCCGAAAAATGTTGCTTCGGGAGTGCCACATGAGCAAACTGAAAACAACTTAATGAATTTATGTGTGTTTCTTAAAAGTACCTTAACGCCGGAATACCATAACGCCGAATCGGTAATTGACAATAACGCCGAATTAAAAGTTGACGATAACGCCGAAATCCAAATTGACCATAACGCCGAATCCATACTTGACCACAACGCCGAATCCGTATTTGACCACAGCGCCGAATCCGTATTTGACCACAGCGCCGAATCCCAAGCGTGTTGCCTACCAGCCAGGAACCTAAACGCAGTATTTGGAAACTTATTTTATTTATAACGAAAGCAGCAAAGTTTAGAATCTTATCTGTAGTTGTAAAGTGGCACAATTAATTAAAATAAATTATAATTGTCAGTTATTATATGAATTGTTAGCGAAAATTAGTAGCCCCGGATACTTGGTGATCGCAATAGTGATTTATAAAATCATTCCTCTCGATCTGTCTCCTCAGTTACTGCTTCGTTATCATTTCACTATAGCATTTAAACTCACTTCCATGTATCATTATTATCCCCCATGCCTAAGTTTCATTGTGCACTGTGGAGGTACAAATATAACTGAAGTAGCTATTCAAACGCTTGGAAAACATTTAAGTCTTGCAAGATGACTACATAAAATAATTATGCATTGTATTAAGGTGGTTTGGACGCAATAATAGTTGTAGTTTTATATTTGTACCAAACAATGTCAAACTTTTAAACATTGATTCCGGTTTTCAATGGTTTCCCGAAAGGCTAATACTGAAATGGCGCGGTTGAGATATTCGGGCGTTTTAGGGTCTTGAAAATTACATTTCATAAATTCCTTACATATCGCAGGGGTTTCTGAATTTTTTCATGTTAAGAATAAATCTTGTTCTAGCCGCAAATGCGTACTTAACTGCGATATAAATGTGTTTAACAAAATAAAAAAATAAGCATATTATACCTAAAAATTTTATCTTGCACCATTCGTATTTATGTTACAGATTTTACTAAAGTATAATTAGCGAACATATTTTGCTGTTTTTTTTTCATTCCCAGGGGCTTTATCTTGAGCCTAGCATAGATATAATTTAGTGTGATTGCAATAAATAATAAATTAAATATTATTTACTTGGCTACTGTAAATTTTATGCACCTAATTATAAATTTATCTTATTAAAGCGTAGCAACGAATTTGTAAAATAGCATGTATGTAAACTGATAAAGCTAGAGTTAGGTCCCGTTCGTACGTTTACTGCGTTCAAGAAAGGTAATTGGTTTGTGCATGAGCTCAAGAACAAACTATTCTCTATACCGCGAGGGTAAACGTTGCTTCCGAAGAGCCCGCTAGAATGCGTGGAGTGCTCTGCTAGGAGGTGCTTGGAGCGGCCAGTGTGCTAAGGAAGGCGCGCTGTTGTCACTTACTCGTCTGTTCTTTTCCAAGTCAACGAAGAGCGCCGGAAAGTCCAGAACACAAAACGTGACAACTTCGTAGTCGACAGTGTGAATATTTATGTAAACTAAATATATGTATGTTCAGTTCGAAAGCGTAGGTCAGATATTCTATTGGGTTTGCCATAAATATACGTTGCCGTGATGCAGTAATTACTGTGCGTATAGTGAAAAATCGTTACGTTTTTCTAGTAAGGCCTGTTCTACAATGCAACGGTAACAGAACAGACGGGACCGAAAACGAAAACGGATCGTTGTTCCGTTCCGTCCGTATTTTTCTCTTTCTACAATTACACAGACCCGTAAGAAAAACAGCCAGTAAATAGCAAGCGTGACGTCACATAAAACTAAGAGTATCAAATTAATTACTTTCTAAATCCTTGTATTATATGTACGGTAGTATATCTGGAAATATAGAAATAGCCATTTGGAAAGGAATTCCGATATAATGGAAGGCATAACTATCCTCGCCTTACGTTTAAACATTTCCTTTTAAAGTTTTTCTCCATCTTGTCATATATATAGTAAATATTTTAACCATGAAAATCAGCAGTTCGTTAAAATTCGTCACGAAGAAAAACACGCAAAGAATACAAACACTTGTTTCCATTTTGTTTCTGTCAAATAAAAATATATTAATTTAACAAAAATAAATCAATTTTCAGTTGTAGGAATGAAAACACAAACGTAGCTTGAGAAAAGCAGTGAAAAAATAACGTGCTCATATTGGTCGAACGGAGCAACATAAACGGAAGAGCTCAGCATTGCTGAACTGGTCCATGCGGGTCCGTCTCCGTCTGCGTGCTCTTGTAGAAGCTCTGTTCCGTGGGATTCGTCTCCGTATCTGTGTCATTGTAGAATGGGCCTAAGATGTCTTAATAGTTCTGTTACAACAATGGGGTGAAGGAAACAATCGTACTGTCCCAAGAAGAAAACGTATGCTCAGAAGTCGAAACTTGAGAGTGCAGCTATCGTGCATAGTGATCCTGTAAAAGCAATAACGCTAAAATTTATTTTTATTTTATGGCCGTACTAATATAAATAAAATCCTGCCAGTCAGTCAGAAGTGATAAAGGCAAAGAATGTGTCGCAAAAGCATTACGGTCGTACAATTAGTATATCTAACTATTATTAAACATACGTTAGAAAATAGCGAATATGTTGCGGACATGTAGACATGTTATAGCTTTTTAGAAAATGTTTTAATGATAGCATTTTAACAGTGCAATATTTTTCAATGCATGTTATACATATTGTACTTACATTAAATAATATTTCCTTTAGTTTATTGTAAAATTCTTATGATGTTAATTTGATTAGGCTTTTATAAATTTACTTTAATTGGTGCATTTAATTCAGTTATAGTACTAACACCTGAAGAATATTTGGTGGTTCTGCAATTGACAAATCAGCCTCCATCCAAGGTAATCTGGGTTCGACTTGCGGTGGGGTGGACATCGGAATTTCCAACAAGAGATAGTGGCGTACATTGCCGGTGGTCGGTAGTTTTAATCGAGATACTCCCACGTCTGCCACCCTTATGATCCACCATTGTTAAATTCCCACCCCGTTTTATCTTTATTGGCGCTGATTATGTCGATTAAGTAGGTACTATAAACCTCACATTTACTAATGTATGCTTTAAAAATAAAGGACTTCATTGTTGTGTACTTCTATGCCATGTTTTTGTTAACATACAGCTCAGAATTATAAGAACAACTACTGAAAACTTCCTAGAATATCAGTGCAATGTGACTTACTTTCCAGTGTTAGAAAAACTGCCTCTGGACTGAATTTTAATTTGATTTATAACAACTAACCTTTAGCTATATTTATCTTATTTGTCTATATTTAATTTTTTTCAGGCAGTTTTAATAGGCCAGGCTATTGGTAAGCTGCTGTTTATTGGTGTCCGAAAACAAATACTGCTGTATAAGTGAGTAAGCAGCCAAGAACGGATTTAGATTTTTTTGGGCGGGAGGGGGGGGGGGGGGACCACGATTTGGACCTAGTATATCTATGTATAACTGTATAAGTCTTGTGCATATTTTACCCTTCTAGGAGTGAACTTGCACTCAAAAAGAGTTCGGTTTTCATCCCCGGTTCGGTCATATTAATTTCGGTTTTCCATTATTTCTCTATATCACTCCAGGCGCATAATGGGACGGTTCCTTAACAAATGCCATGCTTGATGATTCCTCCCAGCAGTCTCTGTCTGATGTGTAAGGTGTGTGCGCAATCATCTCGTCGCGGAGACGTAAAACTGTAGGAAATATTTAAATGCTATAGAGAAATAACTTTTTAGATTAGAAATAGAGTGCGAAAATTACTCATAATAAGCACAGCTTTAAATTTGAATTTATTAGATTAAATAACAGTGATTAGGCCTAAATTACAAAAAGGTAGAAGGTTAAAATGATGTGTGCTTTTAAAATTTGCAGTTAAATAGATACTAAACCAAATATTTGTCGGCAAAGGTATGAATGCATTTTGCTGTAATATTTCAAATTTTTATTACCTCTTGGAACAAAATGTTTTAAAATAGCGTGAGAAAAACAATCAATTGTGCGACATGAAGTCAAGCAAAATCTGAACTTACAATACAGCATGAATCGTAATTTAGTTTCTGTAGGTGTTGTATATTTAACATACTTACATGTAAATCACATATTTTATAAATATTCCGTGAAAGTTGAAAAAAAAAATTCCTCGAAGAACTGCCTTAAGTAAAAAAAAAAACAACTTAAAAATTGAATATGACTTGTCCCGAACCAAAATTAAAAATGACCACAACAATTAAGTATGTTGCTAATTGAAGTCAACCAAACACTAAAAAAAATTAGCTCAATTAAATTTATTTAACATAACCAAATACTTAAAACTAATTTACATTATTTTTATGTTGAAAATTAAACATAAAACTTTTGAAATCAATAATTTTGGTAAACTGCTTGAAATACTACAGTGACAACTAAGTCATTCAGCATAATGAGAGGAGTGCAAAAATAAGAATTTGAAGATATTTAAAAATATACAATGAAAATTTAAAAACAAAATTCTATTAAACATAGGTTAAAAAAAATATTTCAAAACATTGAATGTTGAAATATGTATCATTGTTTCCAATAAGGCACTATCATTTTTAAACAGTGGAAAAGGAATATTTGATGTAAACCATACACAAGTAAACATGGCTATAGCAAATATTGTAGTTCCTATTAAGATATTTGGCTATAGTTTCAGCCTTCGGAAAACTAAAAAAACAAATTCTAACAGCTAGATACATCGTAATTATTGCAACCAAACATTGCACAAACTTTCCCAGTCATTATAAATAACTCAAACAGGAGAAAACAAGGAAAAAACGTCCATTCAAAATTAGCAAAATAACATTGTCTCAAATGCGCTTACAACGTAGGTCCAGGCTAGGCCGCCAGAATGCGCTGCTGAATGTGTCGCCCGTTTTTTTGACGACTTTCCTATATTTTTCTTCTAAAATATTTGGTTGAACCATCCTCACACTACCATAAACCTGTTTAGGGACCTAAGTGTGGGGGAGGAGGTGGTACACGTCCCACATTGTAAACAAACAACGTCTACCATCAACTACTAAGTACTATAACTACTATTATAAACGTTCATTTAGTAGTGAGTCAACGATGTGTGGGATATTACAGACTATAGATGATAATACACACAGATTTACGCAATTACCGAATGCTGGTTGTGATCTGTCATACCACTGGCGCTAAACTACTAAATTCTTCCACCCTTGGTAACGTAAAAAAAAAATTGATTTTCATATTTGAATTATTATCACCTTGTAAACACCGCTCTTAAAGTGACAATAGATGGTTAATACCACTATGCAAGACTAATTTATATTCAAAGTCATCAACTACTGTCGCGTCATAAGCTTGGAACAGTTTACCGACATCAGATTAGTCATCCCATGGCTGAGGGGATGACACTGAAATTCCGCAAAATGTTTATTCAGATCTGTATAATTGTGGGTGTGAGTGTACATGAACGTAATAGAATTGTAATTTTTTATATTAGCACTAAGTCTGCCACTTAGGAGTGTTTTTGTGTATTTGTAACATTTATGTAATTGTATCGTTTGAGCATTGATTTTTAAATAACATATCAACAAAATGAAAGTGTATTTTAAATGTGTCCAGTGTAAGGAACGTTAGCATGCCCTCTGCGCTTTTAAAGACGTTCATAAATGAGATTGAATCACTGTAAAATCAGGTGTTGGAGTAGCGATATATATACACAAAATCATAAAAGTGACTGCCTTAGACTTTCTCATGCCAGGTAGGCATGAATACTTATCAGCAGAAGTACGCCATAAGCACAGGGATATTGCCGTTAGGGTCCTGTACAAGCCAAAAAATATATATGTATGTATATATGTACATACATATATATATATTCCATATACTAATTAAACTGAAGACTGTTCACGGTAAATTTAACACTTCTGAGCACCTGGTTACTTTTTTCTCTCGATCAATTTGTATCCTTTCACTACTCATTTATGCTAAATATTTATATTTTTCTATTCAAGATAGTCTGTTTTTTCAACCCAACAAAAATTATATGTTCGAAACCTCCACGAAATATAATCTTGGTTGTTATTCAAATATAAGTTATTTTCAAAGTGTCAACTTTACCGTGAACGGCCTACCTTGAAAATGAACTAACAGTTGTACGCAGGAATCCTAAATATTGCGCAACGATTTAAGGTGGCCGCCTGACAGCGGGTATTTTTTTAATGTTCGAGGCGTGGGAAGGGCAGGACAGCTAAGAGCGATACAGTCACGCGCATCAAGGTCCTAACGCCTATATCCGCCAGGCGGTCTTCTGACATGCAGCAACATTGTCGAAGACTCCCCTCTAAGGCAATTTCAGTGGGTATCCTATCATTTTATGACGAAATATTAAATATGAAGGTTTGTTGTACGTTCCTAAACCATTTTCAAGTCAGTGAAACTGTATTTTCAAACCTAAAATTGACTGTGAAAATAACCATTTTAGCCATTTTAAGTTTCCAAAAGAGGTTATTTATATAGAGGATTGTATAAGCAGGCAATGGTCTAGGAACACGTTTAACATATGTTAAGTGGTATTGGTAGCAAGTGCCGAGCACAAACGCGGTACACTTGTGTGATACGTGAACTGCTGAAGCTCTGCACAGTATTTATAGCGGCCGGTCTAAACGACCACCTTAAATAACTTCACGTAACTGGATATAATAACCCAAAGATAGCTATCATATGAATACCAGAAGAACCTCGTATTTTACAAAAAATTTCGAAAACGCAGCAATTATAAAAAAATAAAGAAATTATATTGTTATGGGTATATTTCAGCATATTGTCTATCGCACGTAATTTCATTCTGAATAATTTAATATTTTTTTTACTGATTGTATGCTCCTGTAACATGCATATTTAGTGTTTAACAAGCTGTTTTGACAAAAATATGCAAACTGTGCTTACAACTAATGTATACAGAATTAACGTTATTTATAATAAACATCAAACTGTGAATTTTTCACACTTGAACGCATTTAAGGGGCCCGCCTATTGCAACGCCCTTAAGTAGTTTCATTTGTATCCAGATAGTAAATTTTCTGAAATAGCACCCTAAACACCCCATTTTTGGCTATTTAGACGCGAAGTAAAGGTTTTTATATTGCGCCTGTTTTCTTGAAAGAAGTGTAGGTTTTTTCGTAGATAAACAGCATAAAGACACTTAACTAAATCTGTAAAAAAATTACTCTGACATGCTACAGTGCAGTTTAGGCACATGTAGGCGAGCTCCTTAGGGAAATGCCAGGTAGTTTTACAGTAGTTATAATTTTTTTAAAGAAAATATAGTAGGCTTATTGGTATTAAAGAATCTCTTATTATTTCTATACTATTATACAATTATGTATAGCCTATCTACATTATTTTATAACAATGAATCAAATAGTGTTTAAATTTATGCACCTAAAGAATTGTAAATATTGTTATGAAAATAGCCTAAAATGGTATAATACTTTTTTTGCAGACAAGTGGTGCTCTATTTGCAAAAAGCGTACATTTTAAATAAATACTTTATGTGTAAATTACGAACTACAAACTACTACACTTATTGAGACAAATGTTTAAGACGCTCGTCCACTCATAGGTTACTTGTGTGAATGAGACACTAAATCTATATACCGTCCTTATCCACGGTGCCTCCAACTCTGAGTCGCCCTTCACGTACAAGCAATTGAACGAGCATGCAGCGTTTTCATTGTGCAGCGTGTACCTACGGGACTTTAAGCGGTAACCATATCATTTTTGTTATAACTACGTAATTCTGAATCGAATAATATATTAGTAACACATCCGCACTGCAAGAGTGGAGGTTAGCTACAGCATTAGCCTCCCACAAAATCGATCCGGGTCCAATTTACTTCCAGATTTTCAACGAAAGTTGGCAATTTTTTTTCGGGATCTCGTGTTTATCCTGCCCATAATTCCCGGCGCTACTTCATATTTAATTTATTTCCTCAAATCAACTCTAAGGAGCTGACATTTCAAAGGCCGCCTACTCTTCTTGAAACCCTTGTAAAAACGTCGCATTTTCGAAATAAAAAACATTAAACCTGACCTTGAATTGTAAAAAAAAAATTATTATTTAAAAAATATATTTTATTTCGATCAATGTTCCATTTGCCCTATAAAAAATAAGAAAGTGTATAATTTTTAGCTTCACAGTTGCAAGAGAGTGCGCTTATCTTACGAATACAGCATTTCAATGCCTGGCAGGTAGGCAACAAGTTATTGTTTCGGCGTTATGGTCATATTAGAATTTCGGCGTTATGGTCACATTGAGGTTTCGGCGTTATGGTCATATAATGGTTTCGGCCTTATGGTCATATAATGGTTTCGGCGTTATGGACATATTGTAGATTCGTTGGTGGAATTCGGCGTTATGGTATTTCGGCGTTTTTGTACATTTAAATTCTCTTTCAGTATATTTAGTGACTTTCTTCTGAGTTTGTTTTTGTGGCAGTACTGCAATGAAATTTTTCGGCGTTAATGTATTTCGGCGTTGTGGTCATTCGGCGTTGTGGTACACAGCAGTTTTCGGGTCGTCGGCGTTGTGGTCAATTTGGAATTCGGCGTTATGGTATTCGGCGTTATTGTACGTTCGGCGTTGTGGTATTTCGGCGTTGTGGTGCGTCCCCAAGATGGACTCACAATGATCCGTCTCACCCATCCGTCACCCGTCCGTCAATCACGTGACATGCAGCCAAACAGATGGCCCGAAAATTTCCATCCGTCCGTCCGTCAAAACCTAGACAAGCTTTTTAACTTTCGACGTAATTATAACCTCTAAAATGTGTGAAAGGCATTGTCTTTATTTTAAAAGATTTTTTTTTTAAAGTTAGTTTATTTGTTAAGCTGCTTCCCTATTTATGTTTTTAACTTTCTTATGAACACGTTTTAATAGTGTTATTTGAAAAATGCACGGTGAAAAAAATATTTAAATAAATATGGTATAGTTTGTTTTTATCATTTAAGCCCTATAAATGTTTAGCGTACATGGTCATCAAACTGGTAAACCTTTACAAGATAACTTTCCTCAAAAAATTATAAGCCTTAAACAGTTGGCAGCAGATGCGGCGGATCATGATGAGTCCAGCTCAACTTAACATAAACAGATAGATTCGTAGCCTGTGCCCGGTGTCAGCCGCCTGGTCTGAAGGCCAGCGTGTGGAGAAACACGAAACACGTGTCGCGGAGGTCTCAGGTGGTCACCACGCGCGCGCTGTGTTGTGCGTGTGTCCGTGTGTGTGTGTGCGCGCGCGCACGCGCGGCGCGGGCTCTTTCCCAGCCGACTTCCGGCGGAGCTGACGCGCAGGCCTCCGTCCCCCCCCGCGACTTGTTGTGATGTTCTCGTTCCCTCGACGTTACAGAGCACTCTACCGGACAGCTCTCTGTACTAACAAGCACAGGCGAGTGCGTCAAACATCACCTGGCGGCAAAAAGGTGAGACTGCGTTTATTTTTAAATTACCTATATTATCTGGTTTCAAATATAATTATCTTGTTTTTTTTTGACGTAACAACGTCTAACAAATCGATGAACGCCGGCTGCACGCAGGAAAAAAAGTGTCCCGTTACGCTCATTGTACGCTTGCGCCGCATCTATCTCTCTTCCACTCGATTGGAACAACCATCGATTTGACTTTTTCGAGGCACATTAAACTTGAAACACTCCCATTCGTTTCTTACTCTTCCTATCATCGTCCTATCCTTAACAGAATAACACAGATTGGAAGAAGTTAAATAGCAAACATGCATACAATTTATAGTTAAAATAATCTCTTCGTTAAAGTAATAAACATATTTGAATTAATGAGTGCAAATAGAAGTACATTTATCAATTAAATTGTAGATTTCATTTCACTCCTTTGTATCCATACAAAATAGTGATAATTCAATAAAAATGATTCACTTTTATTTATAAAAGTATGCAATCATTTCATCAATGTTTTGTTATAACGTTGTCACGTTAAACTATCGTCCGTAAACCGACTTTACAGACAACCAATTTTTTTATTACATATTAAAAAATTTTGAAGTATGGAGGATTATTTTCTTCCCCCCCCATTCCCCCCCCCCCCCCCCATAAATCTGTATAATAGATGAAAAAAATTTCCTAAGAGAAAATAATGTTTTTGAAGTGAAACTTATATTCTGGAGGGGCTACAATTTTTCGAGCGTTACGAAAATTCCGATCGCAAAAGGGAAAATAGTAAGGTACGTGGTGGGGGAACCTCTGGAAGAGGAGACGGCAGGAGAGAGGTAAAAATCGACGCAGCATGCTTGCTCTCTTGCACACTTTCACAATAGCATAATTTAGCATGCTTGCATGTATGTTTTTTTTTATCTGCGACTTCAACCAAATAAAATTGTTCCTATATCTAATAATATGATAAACAAGAAGTTTCGCTTCTGTCGCACGTGGACTCCACTCACACTTTTTTTTTTCTTTGTCACTTGTCATAATGTTGGTACCATGTGTATCAAACTATGCACGGTTCATACTGTGTAATCCGCTTGCTATCTATCGGACTGATGTGACAACAATGCCAAGCTTTCACACATAAAAATCTGGGAGCTGTCCGGTATTAATCTCTAGTGTATTTGCTGTTACGTAAGGGGATATTTTTTGTAAATATCAACACTATACTTCCTTTGCATTATTGTTCTGTCGCAATATTTTCAACAGATATTCACGACGTTTAGTATCATTAAGTGTAAAAAGGTCGTGCAATGTATTCAAAATATGTATCATTCGCGCAAATCTTTACACATATTGTATTACACTAAGTGAATATCTTTTTAAAATATTTGAGGTAGAGCAATTTCAAAAAAAAATAATAATGAAGATAAAATGCATTGAAAAACAACACTATCACCATATAATCTTCAACGCGACGAAAGGAAGATGAATTGCTCCTTATGTTTTCGAAAATTCCATAGTTTAGTCAAAATTCCACGAGCTCACGAACCACCGCTAGAGCGCGCCATATTTAATGTATTTTAACAACTAATGTAAAGCAATGTTAATCCAACGAAACAACAAAAGTAAGGCAAACAGTCACTAGATGAGTCGTGTGTACAGAGCACACTATATACACACATGTACACACACACACACACACACACACACAAGCATTCGGCGAAGCTATGTTCAAATTCGACCTAACATTCTTGTTCGTGCGTTGTTACCGCGTCATTTGGCATATTAGATATGGCCAGTCGTTTTAATTATGTTCCGTTTTTGCGTCCCTGTTAGTTTGTCTCTTTTCCATGATTAATTTTGGTTCGTCGAGTGTCTTGTTACCTTGGTGATACAAATTATATTTCAATGGCTTACCCCGTTTTTACGACTAAGATTTTAGGCGACTGTGTGGGACTCAAGTGATGGCCAGCGACGCTTCACGTCAAGCCACACTTACACTTGCTTGGATGATTAAGAGCACTAATAGGCCCGTGGTCAGTATTTTACTAAATTTTTGCGATATCAATCGTGCGGGTTGTGATCTATGATTTTAGCCAGGTGTTTATAAACTTCGCAACGAACATAACACCGCGACACAACGCGACAAACGTTATAAAACAACAGTAGTTTATAAACCACGCAAGCCATCGCCAATCCCACAACTTGAAACTGTAGAAACAAATTTCAAGGAAACGTGTAGAATTATCAATAATATGATGCAAAAAAAAGTCATTTGCTCTCTCTGTACGAAAGTTTAATAAGTGAAAAAGTAACACACGTGATAACAACTAATGAAACTTCTTGCTTTTTTAGGTATAGATAGAGATAAATTATTTTCTTTTTCGATCACACTATCCACATGAAAATTAATGATAATTATAAACTCAATTGCACAAATCAATAACCTTTTTTTCCCCTCGAATAAATAAATTGTAGATTCTTGAAATAAAAAAAAAAAATATGGCAGCTTCATCCGTCAGCCGTTACGAAAACTGATGAGTAGACAAACACAAGCAGCGTTACGAGATATCCGTAGCATTACTGCTGCAACATTTATACTTCTCCCCCTGCCGTCCCTTGAAACTAGCATATAGCATGCTACGCACGTATCTAATTCCCCCCCCCCCCCCCTCACCGTCCCATTCTACCGCTAGCGCATGCCTTGTAGTGGCACTGACACACTCTCCTGCTCTACCGGTTTCCCCACCACGTACCTAACTATTCCCCTTATGCGATCGGAATTTTCGTAACGATCGAAAATTGTTGCTGCCTCAGTAAATAAGTTTCTTTTAAAAAAATAAAATCATAGCCTTCTACACACGTAACGCCTGCATCTTTAAAAGTTTTCGGAAAACTAAATTAAACATAGAAAGAGAACATTATGCGAGCCGAAACGCAAGAAGATAAAAATCTCGGCCGATTCTTTTTGCGTCTCTCGTAACTTGCGTACGTGTATTCTAGACGTTATTTGACTTTGTTTTCTTTTCCATGTTGCGTTTCTTTGGCTATGTTAACCAACTAGGCCTCCGTGCTGTGAGCTCAATGTGTGGACGAAAGTAATAAGGTAGTATCGACCCCCCCTCCCCCTCCTTCTATATTTCTCCCCTCCTCCCTCTCTGGGAATGGGCGTGTCCTTGTTAAAGGGGGAAGAGCTGTAAAGGTAACAGCCGGCGCTCCCCTGCGCCATTCTGTAGATTGCAGTTAAATGCGCGCGTGTGGCGTGGATGCGTTACTGGTCACGTGCCGTACAAACTAGTTGTTCCATTTTCATCCGCAGCTTACTACTGGCGCTGGCGGTAGGTCCGAGCTTCGTTTGGGAAAAGGGTGGAAAGGGGGGAAGGTGGAAGAGGATAACCGGAGGGTTTTAGGTGGCATGAAATACTATTTCCCAGTTAATGTGTGTTCCAAAAGTGTTCCGAATATAACAACCCCTTAAAGCTCATTGCAACACATTTCTGACGGCATATCAAAAGAAGTACGTCCCGTTCAAAAGTTTTTATATTTGTGTTCCTCACGGTTAAACATGCAGACACTTTTTAAGTAGGTGAAATTTCACAAAATAAAAATAAATTATACATCGTATACTGTTTGCATAAATAGCTGGCAAAGTTGCGTTTTCAACTTTTTTTTTTTGTTAGGTATGGATAAGGAAAATGAAATGTTATTGAAAAAGGCCTCTTTATAGGTTTATAAGTCAATTTTACTGGCTGATACGTGACATGGTTTAATTTATTTCAGAAAAAAAAATAATTTATTCATTATTTTGAAGATTTTAAAAGGATAATATAATTAAATAATTTTTTTGTGAAAAAAAAAAATTAAACCATACCACGCAGTACCCTCCAGCATTGCCTTTAAACATGTTCACTTATTTATTCAATTTCGCTCTCCTTATCCATATTGCACAAATATTTTAACAAATGGCTTAGGCAGCCTGCTGTGTTCTTCCGTGCTGCCATCGTTGCGGTGTTAAGAACTCAAGAATAACTGTTTTGTCACATCGCTGGGTTTCGTCTGTGTGTTGTCGTTGTGTTGTCCACATTGTCTGTTTAGTATCATCGCTGGGTTCGTCCGTTTGTCGTTGTGTTGCACACTGTCTTTGTTTGGCTTTATTTACTGTCCTTGATGCTGCTGTCTCGTCTTTGTTAGCCCGCTGTGTTCGTCTGTGCTGTTATATTGTTTTGACTTATCACTTCCATGTAATTTTCTGTGCTGTTTGTTTTTAATTTTTTTGTATGATTACCTTTTTTTTTTTTTGTCCGTTGTTGAGTTTTCTTATGACATACAGACAGCATAACCAGCAATGGTTTTATGTCCAAAATAACATCGTGAAATGGAAATAACTTGAAAGTAAACAGCGGAAAAAAATGGTTTTCTCTGTCTCTATTTCTCTTTCCCCCCCCCCCCCTTTTTTTTCCATCATACTTGGAACGATCCGCCCATAAATGCATTACCACATGAATACTGCTTACAGCAGCTTTTTTTTTTCCCCAGCTGATCGTTAGTGCCATGTTTGCGGGGGACAACCGAAACATTGGGAGAAGTGTAGTGAGGTGTTTGCATTGTGGAAACAGTTTCAAAGGACTATATTTTACGGGAAGTGCCCGTGTTAAACGACGTAAAGTAAAATGCATACTCATTGGCCATCGTCAGGCGTGTCAAGCACAATTATCGCATTGTTTTGGGAGTTAATAACGTGGCGGTTGTGAGGTAGAAAGGGACTTCAACTACGTCACAGCATTACATCTTCTGACGATTCCTAACTCCATGGTATTGTGTTGGGAAAAAAAAATCAAGGTTAGAAAGTCTTGACGTAAGTGATAAATTTGTGGTAAAGAAAGTATTATGTTTATTATTGAGCTGCGTATCATGTTTAAGTATTTTTTTTTAACGAAGTTCCTACACAACATCGAATATGAGGCACAAAATATTACGGACATGTGTTTTTTTTTTTAAAATTCAGTGAATGACGAAAAAATAATTGCGATGGAGGAAATAAGATGAGTTATAAAGAAGTGTTCACTCCCTGAAGCAATGTAAACAATGATTTGGTTTTCCATATTATCCATCATGTCTGTATACGTCTTTCTAAAGTTACTTTTTATTCGCATTAAATATTATTTATACACCCAGTCTTTTAACGGAAGGAACTTTTTTTTAAGATTATTTTTCTTGCCTGGCTGTAAAATAATACGCGTTTTTTGTTATTATTTTATACCGCCGCTTTTCCACACCAGAGCCCAAGGAACGCCCGGAAAGGAAATAAGAATAAAACAATAGCAGTAGTTTTTTACCCCCTCCCTCTAAAAACCTTTCTGTTCATCCAGAAAAAAAAAAATTATTTGCACGTTTTTTTAAAATGGGTCTTACAATGAGGAAGACTGATTAAAGATTTTTTTTTTTTTTTAGAAGTACACCTTTGATTGTTACACTGTATGCCACGAGAAACATAAATGACGGACAAATAAAGGTGAAAATTAAAAACAAATATCAACATTTAATACACATAAAACAGCTAAAATCAGCATATGTCTTATTAAAACCTACTGTGTGTTCGTCTGTGCTGTCGCCGTGGTGTCCAGAACATGTTTGTTTTTTCTTTCTTTCACATCGCTGGGTTTGCATGTGCGTCTCTCTGTTGTGTTGTCCACATTATCTGTTTAGTATCATAGTTGGGTTCGTCGCTTTTTTAAAACCAAAATAACTTTTTTTTTGTCTTATTTACTGTCGTTACTGCTGTCTCGTTGCTTTTTTTTTTAACACACTGTGTCCGTCTGAGCTGTAATAATTTTTTTGACTTATTCCTTGTACGGAATTTTCTGTGCTGCTTATGTTTTTTTTTGACATCGACTGATTTTAGCAGTGTTTTAATTTTTTGTCAGTTATTTAGGTTTTTTTTAACGAAATACAGAGTCATTAAAAGAAAAACGTAAATTCAGTGAAAATTCCACATAGTGTCATTAAAGAAAACCTCAATAACGGACAAAAAACGAAATGGCATATGTCCAAAATAACATCTTGAATGGCGTATGCCAGCAATATCGGCGATGGCGTATGTCTAAAAGAACATCTTGAATTACATTATTTGCGTAAAAGCGAAAAAGTGCTAGACTCTGCCGTAGCTACCACCCTTCTCCCCCCCCCCCCCCCCAAACACACACACATTCTGCCCCGTCCCGTGGTTCGACCACCGAGAAGGGGTCTTTGTGAGGAAGCGAGTCTTCAGCGACGTCCTCGCTTCGGAAGTGTGTGAAAATGACGGGGGGGGGGGGGGGGGGGGGGGGGAGAAAGAGGGAGAGAGAAAGAGAGAAACCGGTGACGGGGACAAGACAAGGACGCGCTATCTCCCTTCGGCAGAAGCTGTCCGCTCCAGTATGTAGTAGTACTCCGCTTTTGTGTTGGGAAGGAAGGGGTGGTCGACCAGGCAGGGTGTTGCTTCGTGAAAGAAAAGATAAAAGAGGCCGGGAGGGAGGCAGAATGGTCGGGTTGGTTGCGAGGCGTTTTACCCTGTCTTCATCCGCCGGCTGGGCACCCGCTACGGCGGGCCCCCCCCTCCCCAACCTCTTCATCCTCCTTCTAACGTTTCCTTATTTTTTTTACGACTCCTGCGTTTAGTAAAAAGAAGGAAGATAAGATTAAAACGCTGCTGAGAGCGCGCTCCAGGGGCTGCGCGCTGTACCGCGACCGGAAATTGCGCCGACGACGGTGTAAAAAGAAGTAGGTCCCGCGGTTTTCGCGCTGTTCGCGGCTTGAGCAGGAAGCCCCTGGGAAAGGGGGGGGGGGGGGGGGTGTTGCTCGCCAGGAACAGAAAAAAGAACTGAACAGCTGCGGCCAACTGTTCAGTTAATGTGTAAAAACCTTCACCTTCCCCCCCCCTTCGAAGTCTAGATTCCCACGAATGTAAAGTAACTTCCAAACGTCTCGTAAACATAAACTTAAATTTCACTCATTACCACGTTGGAAAGTAATTAATAGCGATAAAAGTTCTCAACTCTAATTCGCCTGTAATAATCCCCCCCCCCCTCGAAAACTAATCATTATAACATATAATTTATATGTAGGTGAAAAAAGTAGGTTGTGAGCAGTTCTCCGCTGCCTGGTCACTGCTATAACCGGTCATTACAGCCACGTACTTCAACTAGGGTCTTGCCAAGGAGTTGGGAACTGTCAGGAGAAGGCATGTTGTGATGCAGTTGTCACTTTTTAACCTCGCCGTCGCCATATTGTCCCTCTCAAAACTTTGCGGGAAATGGTGCTTGACCACGTGTGATGATGATGGTTAGTGAGTATGGATTAGAATCTTCGTCGTTAAAAACCGTCACTTCCATAAACAAAGTAATTTAAAACTGTTTCCACACTGCAAAAATGAAATTCCACTTCAGCCAATGTTTTTAGCGTATATCCAATATGGCGCAACAATTAGCCGAAGGAAAAAAAAAACAGCTTCACTCACCATGTAACCATGCAGTAATGGCCACCCCTTGGGTCCTGCACGTTAAAACTCGTATGATCATCGAGAGCGTACGCAGAATTTCATTTGTGGGGAGTGGAAAGGGGGTAGGGGAGGTAGAACCAATTTTCCCCGCTGTTTGCGTTCAAAGTACATATTTACATTTGTTGGTGGGGATAATATAATGTTAGCTTTTTCTAAAATTCACAGGCAAGTATTCTCATGCGAAACGTTTTTTTTCTTTTTTTACTAATTGCGTGATGGTCACTTTTCCAGAAAGTTCATTTTCAATGTCTTCACAGGTAGGCAAAATGCATATCATATAAATTTTCTTGCTGCATTAAAGAAATAAAATATAATAAATAGTTGCATTTACTAATGTACAGTATATCCATTATCAAAACCGCATGCATAATTTCATTTTGAAAATTGAGTTGGGGGGGGGGGGGGGGGGAAATTGCAGCTGTTTACTTTAAAATTCTCTTTCCTTTCCTGATTTGAATGAATTTTTATAAAATGTTTTAGTATTTCGGGTCATGGAGGGGGGGGGGGGGGGGGTGTGTTGTATATAAAACATTCATTATTGGCCAATATAACATAACGTTTTTATAGCGCTAGCACAACTAAGAGGTGATTATGGTATCTTGTACTAGTGATACAGGTGTTAATAGATGTTTATATTACAAATGCTGTAAAAGAAGAAATCCCATAGTATCACTTTTTAACAAAGCGCTGTCAAATACCTCGCTCTCACAAACAGCTCTAATGAAAGGAAGGGTAACATCTGGTCCCATAGATTCATCATTTATCTTTTCTATAATGTCGGTAATGCTACAAAAAGAACGCTCTATTCTTGCCAAAATATAATAAATCCATTTTTAATTCAATTTTCAGCTGTTTTCCTGAAAATATTTTCATTAAAAATATTCCTGAACTGCACCTCACTCGCTGATGGAATTGTCACGCTCAAACGATCAAAATATTTCAGGAAGGCGAATATTTGTGGTTTAATATTTAATTAGTACTATTTTGTTTTGCGAATCGTTATACTAGCTCAAGGTAAAATAAATATTTATTGTTCAGCTGTGAAATAAAATGTCACATGTATACAAAATGAAAATTGTTGGTAATCGTGGTTGAAATTATACTCAAAGTGAAGCCTCGATTGCACGTTAATTAATATTTCTCCCAAAGCAAATGTGTATTTTATTTGAATGTGCAGATCGCCGCTATTTATTCACTCGCTCGCACACCTGCGCGGTTTCGAAAGCCCCACGTTACGTAAAGGAACATGGAAAAAGAACCGCGGCCTTTTGGTTTATTCAGAGAATTTCACTCTTGTTTTCCATGTCAGTGCAACACACAAATTTAACCTCGCCATAAACGCTGTCCTTGAATAAATATTCAACTTCTTGTCCGGATCAGATTTGAAAATCAGTAATGACCTTTGAACATAGGAACAAGAAGCAGTTACAAATTATTGTTCAGAAAATCAAACCGATCAGTTTTTGACGTGTAACATCTTAGCTCTCGGCATTTGGTCGGAGTAATTCTGTGAATGGAACGGAAATTTGTAACCACGGTGCTGCCATCTGTGGCGGATAGCACAAACCAAAGTTCACAAAGCCAATGGAAAATTTTATAGTATTAACTGTTTAATGAATTTAAATAAGATAAGCATAATTTTAATAAGTTTTGTGATCTAAAATCAAGTCCAAAGCATTGTTAAGTGTTTTTCAAGGTTTTATTTTTCGTTTTTATGGGAGTCTTTTTAGTGTACATATTTTTAAATTTCGCTTTGCAAATCGAATGATTCGACAGTCAACGTAGCTGCTCCGGCAGCGAATTATAGCGGCGGGAGCGGAAACTACGTGTGATTCGCGTCAAGAAATGTAGTTGTAAACACAATTTACGTATATATTTATCACGCCCAGCATTATTTAAAAAAAAACAGTAATGTTAAATTTTGTGTCAGAGTTTCTTATTATAAGTGTATTTGCAACATAAGAACACGCGAATTTTCCTCGTCACCAATGTTAGATGGTACACATCTCTGGTGAGTACTGAAAAACTTAGTTACGTGTTTTATTTTTTAAGTGAAGCTTCTTTATTGAGGGGCTTACAATTTTTGAGCGTTATGAAAATTCCGATCGCATAAGGGGAATAGTTAGGTAGCCTATGTGGCGGGGAACCGGTAGGTGCGTCAGCGGCGACGCCACTCCAACGCATGCGCTAGCGGTCGAATGGGATGAAGGCAAAAAGGGAGGGCGGTAGGTACTTAGCGGAGCATGATATTTGCATGCTATGTATATGCTAGTTGTAACCGCCGAAGGGAGATTGCAGGGGAAAGGTAGAAATGACGCAGCAGTGATGCTACGAAATTCTCGTAACGCTGCTTTGTTTAGTTACTCCTCAGTTTTTTTATTTGAACTCATACACCCGCATTATTACATTCTCAATTATTATCTCTTGTTCAATAAAAAAAATACTATTAATTTATCTCCATTTATAACTAACTAAGCAAGAAGTTTCACTTTTGTCGCGCGTGAACTCCATGCGCAGGTTTTTTTTTTTTTATAATTTAATACGAAAATTGAAATTTGGTTTCATGAAAATATATTCGAAACCATGACATAGTTATTATCGATTTTATTATCACAGTTGGAGTCATTAACAAAAATGAATTCAGTAACAAACGACAGTTACGTTACAGGGTAAACTACGAGTATTTGTAGTAACCAGTAATTACAAACATAAGACATTCCACTCAATTATCTATTATGCCTGTGAAGTCAAATTTTGAAATATAAAACATAAAAACTTATTTGTTATGGCTTAAAAAAAATTGAAACCAGTATGGCGTCTTCCGGTTACTATCGCTCTGACTAAAGTACATTGTGATACTAAAGATTTTTCGAATAATATGAAACAGTACAATTTTAGCTAAAACGGGTAAAATATATTTACGTACTAGCGCTAGCACAGGTCCCCCCCCCCCTTCTCAAAAAATTGGTTTTATATTAGGAACACTCCTTGCAGTTCACAAACTAGTTAACAGTGCCTAGTGCAGGCTTGTACTAATCACGCAATCAGAGTTTTCATATACAATGTGATACTGAATCTTCTGTATAATTGTGCATGGGAAGTAAGTGGTAAAATGGACCACCAAGGTAAGTACTGAGAGTTGGATGTAAAGTAAAACATCACAGATGAATAATATTTTACATTTTCGGCAGTTATGTGCTATTAATAATATCCGTTTTGATCGCTGTATGCAGGTATAAAATTAGAATTACCCTTATTGTTTTATTTGAAAGCTTGGGGCAGAAATAACGTGACACGTGAAAAAACTTTCTACGTATTTACTTGCAACTTAACTATGTCAACGGGCAGCAATTTTTTTTCAAAAGGATTTCATCCCCTAAAAAAACCTCCCACGACATACGCGTGCACAAAGTGACACATGTAATTTATAAGAAAAAAACTAAAAAAAAAAAAAAACCCACACTGATAAAGCAATTGGCTAACTAGCCACCAACACACAAAAAAATGGAAATTTGCTTTTGGACAGAAGGTATGTAGACAATTATTAATTTTAAAAAAATGTGCATGGCCGCAACGCGTTTTAGAAGGGAAACTTCACACTTCAATAATCTACTTGAAAAATAAAACAAAAATATGCAATATTTCACGTAAGCTATGTATACAATTAAAATATGAAGTTCACAATGGAGGTTCCCAATTGGAACAAACATGGAGATGAAAACACCGAAAGGGTCTGACTAGTTAATTTATTCGTTATTCCTCTTCCACACAATCGTGCGCTCCACTCCTGACTGTTGCACTTTTCATTGCGTTCTAAATGGGTCATCGCCTCGACTTACTGTAAATATTTTTTACATAAAAATAGTATGTATAGTCTAGAGTAGGAGCGCAAACAAGTAAGATTCGCAAGACAGGAGGAGGGGGAACGGAAAATCGCTTGTTTTTGGGGGGTGGTGGGTTCCAAGAGTTTTGCGCGTGTATTTTAACCGACAGTCATATATGGATAGGGTACTTGTATGTTGTATCCTGCCCATATTTTAGCCCATATAGATAATAAACTGAATACTTTTAATATATAAACAGAAAATTTTCCATAAAATATATTCTTGACGTTTACATTTATCATACCCATTCCACAGTCACGCTTTTGCAAGCGTGTGAGGAGCTTCTTAATTACAAGGGGGGCCCGGACACCCCCCCCCCCTTGCCACCCCCACGAATCAACGCCCGTGGCGCAGAATAAAACAAAGCTTTAAAATGATGGCACACGTGAACTCTTTTACTATCTGCCAGAGTTTTAAATGCGTTTACTAATAATTCACAATGCCTTGCTATGTTTTCTAATACTACCACGCCGCTGATTGAACCATTTCCCTCCGACGCGACGCCGCGCCGGTTAGAAACAATCATTTTTTTCAAACGCGCGGTCTCACGGGATATTGCGGTGTGGATGCAGATAGCAGTCGTTACAAAAACCACGAGCACGGAGGCTCTTGGAGGGAGCTGTACACGTGGAGTGTCTGCGGCATACACACATACATATATATGTTGTATTTTTTTGTGTGTCGGTGCGTGCCCGGCGTCGGGGAGGGAGGCTGGGAAGAGGGGAAGAAGAGGATGTGGCGCGGGCTTTTGATGGGGGGAAGGGCGGTGATTGGCTAAACATCGCGGCGGTCAGAGGGGTTAGGGTTCTAGGACGTCTGCCTCTTGCCGAACCGCGCGACCCGGCGTTCAGTTCAGTCGACGAGCGGCGATGGGCGGGTGGTTGTTCGTGAGTGTTCGTGCGTCTCCGTGACCGGCTGGGGATTTTTTTTTTTCGTTAACCTGACGCCCGATAACGAGTTATCGTCTGCACGCAGAGATACGGGCGTTTTTTTTTTTCCTGTGCCGCGACCGACGGCTGAGATTCATTTGAATCGTTTCCGTGTTAACGATACGATCAGAAGATTTCGATTCGTTCTTCAGTTCTGACCACCCGACTTGACAACGCGATCCGGCACGTCTCTTTAATAGTCGTAGTAACTCGTTCAACCATTCGAGATTTTCGTTACGCCTTGGCGGCTGGGCTTCTTTCTTATCGTAATCTGGTCGGTTCGAGTAGCTTAAATTTCAAGTCTTCTAGCTTTTATTAAATAAAATGTGCGTGAACACATTACAAAGATCTCTCAAATAAATTTAGTTAATGAACCTATATATACATGAATTATAATTGTACAGCGATACTTGTTCAGTCGCTAACCTCCACTCTCACGTCTTTTCGTGTTATCCTTTGTTTAAATTTAATTTTAGTTATCGTTTGCTCTTGTGAAAACGCGCCTACCTACTGCGACTACTGATTTTGACTCCCGAAGTAACTAGTCATTTTACGAACGAATCAGACTGGCTTTCGAGTAATCGACTATCGAAGAACCGATTCACTTATTAGCGAAACGAATCTTTCGCGAACGATACATTGCTATAAGACAGCCGATTTGTGCAGTTTTTGCGTGTGCTCCAACTGCATCTGAGGGAGAGAGGTGATGCACCCGGAGGTGAGTACTATCCTAGGATTGATTTTTTTTTGTCTACTTACCCAATATCACATTGTGTATAGTCTGTCTCAAGCTTAGATTGCAGTAGAGACCAGTGTTGTCAGATACATTTTTCGAACACGAAAGACGTACCTACATTTACCCTGTAAACAGCGTTTCTTAATTCCTTCTGGTTTCTGAGAAAGTTCAGTTCCTAGGTCACGTTAAATAGCATATGCAGTGAAGCGGCCGTCGCCATGTTGTGCTTTGATTGCGTTTTCGATCTTGTGGTGTTTAGTACATAAGAACGTGTATATTTTTGATTTGGATATTGTTACTCAATGTAAGCAAATAATAACTAAACACAAGCGTCAATCCTTCACAGGGATTTTTTTTAAATACTAACTTCACGATATTCTTTCTCAAATGTTTGTGCTCTGTGGTTTATATCTGGCAACAGCGCACACCAAAACAAGGATAGAGCTAACGGCAGAGATCGTACATCGGAAGGAGAGAAAATGCTCATATAAATACACTGTAAAATTCAGACGTTTCGAACGACAAGCAGTCTCAATCGGGCTAGCATTTTATCGACGTGGCACAAGCCAAGCAATTTTTCGTCAATTTTCTTGAAAGCTTGAGATCTTTTATTTGGAATTAACCAAGTAGGTCGGCGCTATTCATGTTATCTTTTAAATCTACCAGCCTGTGTAGTCTTTTCATTTAGACGTAAACCGCTGAGTTCGATCCCTCAAGGCAGAGAGGATGTTGGTGAATTCACAAGTTAACCTACTCAATTCAGATTTAAGTCTTCTAATTTTCGTAAACAAGATTTTTTTTACATGCCGTGAATTCACAAATCGCGAGTTAACTCGCTCAGGTCACAATTGCACTTTTTTGTAGGTTAATAAGTCATTCTCCACGATTTCGTAATATAAAATAATTTGGATGGAATGCGATCTAGGCAATTAAACCATCATTTATTTCACAGATTTTGATCTTTTTCACCGACATTTAAGAAAGAGATTAGCGAGAAAGATTTTTTTCTCCTTGGAAAATTGAAGCGAGCGCAAGGTGAAAAGTTGTTTAATGCTTATATCATGGACTTTTGACAATTTTATTTTATTAAACAATATGTATAGCTTAACTGTAAAGGTTTTTTTTAAATTTATAAACTTTTTAAATAATTGCGTGTTTCTAGGAATCGTCTCATGTTTTCACCTTAACAGTTTGTAATCTTACATTTCAAGTCCAGAGAAAACTTCCATCCTAAATTAAATTCTGTGTACGGTCTCTGTTGGTAGTGTGTAAGTCCAGGCGACGACTTCAGACCGTAATATTTGAATAAAGTGAAGATATATCTGTAATACTTTGCAGGTTGTTCGTCGCTATGTTAACCTCCATTGTGAATGTATGACTTATTTTCTTTTATCGTTCAAGAGGAGTCGTTGAAGAAACAAAATTTCACATTATGCAAGTAGCGGTCACATATTCAGAGCTGCCAACCATTACGGATTTTCCGTAATTATTACGGATTTTAACCCCGAATTACGGAATTACGGAACATCGCTAGTTTATTACGGAAACGAGGCTTTGTGCTGCATGGTAACGGAAAAATTTACGTTTCTGCTGTGCGTGTTTCGTGAACGCTGTTTGAATACTTCGGTTGGTTGCTCAAATAACGGAACTAGTAAGTGTGCGCATGTACGATGTACTGTCGAAATAAGTAAATTAATTCTCGTGTTTTCAAATAATAATGGGATGGTATTACGTCCGTTGTACGATACAACTAGTACATATCCTCGGACTTATCGTTTGAAGGCTACTTACATCACGATAATTTTTGTACGGTACTTTGGCTAACCTGTGTTGTATTAATTTATTTCTTGAAAGCCATTTTTTTCATCATAGTGTTTTTGTCCGGTTTTTGTCGTGTCTACAGACGTGAAAATGTTTTTATTTTTTTCGATAGTGTTGTGTTCTTCAGTGCCGGTTGTAGAAATGAAGCGTGAGACAGAATAATGTGCATCTGTGGGAAAAAACACGCAAGACTTCAGAACTTTCCACTTAAATATTCAAAAGAATGGCCATGATTGTCGTTTTTAAATGTTTGGAACGCCACGGTTTTGTAATGTATGCGCGTGTGACTTTTCGATTGCACATGGTGAAAGGGATGACTGTAGACGGCATATTGAATCATAGAAACATGCAGAACATTTTAAAGCCGTGACTAGCAATAAATCTATATTTTCGTTTTTTCGCTACATCTGAAGAAACGAAAGTAACGAACGCAGTTATTGTTTACAAGTCCTTGTGTTTGTCTTGTTTGTTTACATGACATTTCTTATCGAACCAGGATAAAAGAAGCAAATAAAAAGACAGTTGTTTTAAAGTTTAACTTTGAATACATTGAATTGAAGATTCAAAATATCCAGTAAAATTATTAATATTTCTTACATATTCAGATGATTGTATTGTTCAAATAGATTTTTTTATGTATTAATTTGCATTGTATTCATATTTTTCTTTTTCTTTTGCATATTATTGTCGTTGTTTTATCTTGTGAGTGTGTTATAATGCCCCAGGAAAAATTTATCGTGCATGATTTACGCGTACTTTTTTCATATACCTAATTGCCATTACTGATGGGTGTGATTTGAGGTTGGCAGCTCTGCATATTAATGGATATATTTGTTAAAAAAAACTAATGTTGGCATTTTATTTCAGGATCTTCAACTGCGTACATTTTTCCGATGCACTAGTTGCTTCTTCACTGGTGGGACGCGCAAGCGCTCGTAATGGGACTAAGGCGTCGGGATTGATTAATGCATGCGGCCTTGAGCGTCGCCTGTATAAGCAGGGGGGGGGGGGGGGGGGTTTGTCGATGTCGGAACTACCGGTGTGTCGGGGTCATCCGAGCCCTCGACAAAACTTTGCATGCACTGTGCAGGTATTTTTGGAAACTCAAACGTAACTGTTTGGAAAAGTAAGCACTTTTTACCAGCAGACCTGAAAACTTGATATAAGGGTATAATTCGATGACGCTAAATCGATTGGTTCAAATTTTTTTTTTGCAATCGGATGACGTTTTTAGAGGAAAGAGTTATAAATTGGTTTGAATCTGTTTTTTTTTTCAGAACTCAGGCGTTTAATCGAGAAACGTTTCAAACAAAAGTTGCTGAGAAATAATACATTCAAAAGGTTCTCAGGTCAAGTGGGTTAGTCAAACCGACGAGTGTGCTCGTTCCGTTGAAACTAAAAAGTGGACGTATGGAGTAGCTTTTCCCCCCGCAAACACCTCACTCGCCACTCCCACTTAACTGATGAGGTATTTTTAATTAATGGATTATTTTTTCACCATCTCGACACTCTTGCACTGAGCTCCCTTCTAGCGTTGTGTGAACGCCTGTTCGTCTACTTGCCGTTCATCGTCCACTCACCACTTGGCAACGTCACTTGGCCTAGTGCAAACAAGCCTCTTGACTGTAGCTTCCTACGAGGGCCTGTGTCCTTTGGTTTGATGTCCGATTTAGATGTTGCTTTAAATGTTGCTGTTTAACTATAAAATATGTGTTTACTGATGCAGCGCTTTATTTATAGGCTGTGTTCAATGAGAAGTTAGCCGTGTTGGGATATATTTTCATGTTTGAACAAACAAAAAATATTATGCTGTAGACATCTTTTCATTGGCAATGTAACTGATTATCTTTAATATATTTACCAAAAATTTGCTTCTCAAATTGTTTTTAAAGACCACATGGATGAAAGGACGCGATAGTCTTTTCACGTAAGTTTACGTCGGAGATTCTGTAAAAATCGTTGCAACTGTTCTGAAGACTCAAAATTGTCTACCACCATATGCGATTTTAGGCTGGCTTAAGGATTTTCAACGGTGATGTTTATCAGCCTATGTATTTTTTACACACGCATTCGACCTTCATGACGTCTGATTCAGATGTAGCTGGCATCGGGTCGTTAGACTGATTGTTGACGAGTTGTTGGAGCGCCGACGGAATGAATGGGTTTTGGGGGAATGGGAGTACATAGAGGAAACTCACTAGCTCATGGAAACTTTCGGCTGGTAAAAAAAGAAGGGGGGGGGGGGGGTGTTCAGGTGTTCAGAATAATCAATATTCTCGTTAAAATTAATTTTGGGGACTGTTTTAGATCGTCTAAAAGGTGATCATAACAATGCAAGGTTGATTTGGTTACGCGTTCACTTTTTAAAAAGTTATAAAATCTTTAAAATTGATGAAATCTCTCAAAGTATGTGTTGTCACTCTGCTCCTCGGTGTTAGTGTAATGTAGACATTACGATGTGGTAAAAATCGATACTTAAATATCACAGAATATTTGATTTTTTTGTGATCCGATCAGTCAAAGCACTTTTGCTCTAATCCTGATAGTAATAATTGTATAAACGGCAGATGCTAATGTATAACTTAACAATTGGGCGTAGTTTCAAAACATACACAAAATATACCATTTAATGAATTGATAGTAACTAATATAATTTAAGTATGCCGCGAAAATATAGTTAAATATGCAAGTATATATACTATATAGGTTTTGTTATTGATAAAATTTTGATTTTAAAGATCGCAGGCTTTCGTGGCCATTGTCTGAAGTAGCTAGGCTTCTGGGTTGTAGCCGCGTCCAAGGCGAATACACGCCGATGTTTCGGTTGACATCGCAGTCGCCATCATCAGGGTAGTCAGCTACTGAGTTTTTTTCTTTCTTTTTTTCTTGTTTGCTTGAGTCCTGTGCCAGCTCTCGTGTAGAGTGCCGCCCAGAGACTCTTGCAGTTTTGCTTTGGAGTACCTGGTCCACTGGACCTTTACCTCCTGCATGTGGAATTGAATTTAACTTAAAAGGTTCCTATGCTTCTATTAATGGCTTATGCCTGCTTGATAATAATTAGTCTCTTACTCTGCTGCCTACCACTCTTTTGAATGGCAGGCCATCGAGTAGTCGACTTACTACATATATTTATTGCATATAATACCCTGACTGAGGTTATTAAAAGTTCTTCTGCCTTTAAGGGGCCCGCCTCGTCAGGGGTGTGTGTATGTGTGTTAGTGAGACGGGATGATAAGCGCGACGCTCGCTGGTGCTTCCAGCGCGGTATAGCCTCTAAGCGCAAGTCTCTGAACTGGCGCGCATTCGTCTACGTCGTCACAGGATAACTGTGAAATTTGAGCGGTGACCGTAACATTGTATGGCGGAGAAATGAAGATAAAGGTGTTATGCAAGCCCCTTAAGTGCTTTCAAGAATCTGTACTGATTGTTTTATGCCTAAAAATTATTCTGAAAACACGTGTTTTAGGCATTTTAACGCTTCTAAAAATACAGTTTAAAAACTTAATCCGAAATTAAAAGTACTTTTCGGTCCTCAGCGAACTCTTAAATGCTATTCGTAAATAGGCCCCACTCGGATATCTTGAGTAGTTTTGAAATCGCGTTGTTTTTTCTGAAGCTCTGCACACCGTATGTGTGCCCAGGTAGGCGGGCCCCTTAATACTTCCCGATTGGCTGCAGCTGTGGGCCGACCACAGCCTTCCTTTCGTCTAGTTGGCCTGTTGGTTTTGGCCAATCGGAGCGGGGATTCTGTGATTGGCGGAGGGTTCTGACAAATCAGTGGCCTCTTCTCTAATGATTGTCTGGGCTGTTTGGCCAATCAGGGGCGACCTTTCTTTGGTAAGCAGACCTAGGTTTTGAGGTTTTCTGAAGAGTGGATCCCATATTTTGCTTAATTTGTAGCCATCTTCTCTATTCATGTTTGCTGGGTGTTTTAATATTTCTACTGATTCTCGAGTGTGTCTTTTCTTGTGTTGTCGGATGTTGGCTATGGTGTGGAATTGGTCGAAATCAATACCGTGTCTGGTTGCCAAGGAGTCTGTTTTTGTCACATGGGCATAAGTTTATAATGCATGTAGTTTTTGTGATAGCTTTATGTTAATATTATGTAACCAATGATATTTTAGATGTCTAGTGGTTTAACAATATATTAAGAAGCAGTATTAAATACAGCAAATTTAACCACCCCACTCTTCTATACACACTATGTTTTGCTGTCAGTTACAGCGGTAGCTTCTCAAATTATTATGCGTTTATTTCGTGTTTTTGCACATGACTTGAAATAAATTAATAATTAACGTTTATTTTCTTAAAAAGTTTTTTTTCTATTAAACAAATCCATTTTTTTAAATGAACTTTAAGGACAGTTGTCAGTACTAGCATGTACTGAAAACATCAAATCATGTGGTAACAGTTTTTGATTAACAGCTCGTATGAAGCCTTCGTCTCAAAATTTTTAATCACATCATTCATTACATCAGTGGACATTTGTTGTTCCCAAAACCATAGAAATAGGTGTGTTTTTATATGATTTATGATATTACTAGAAATACAAAACTTAAAAATACAAACAGTTAATCCAAAGCTGCAAACCTCACGATATCACGCTTTCAGTACAGTTAGGACTGGCATGAAAATTTGCTTTAAAGTTCATGAAGTCCAATTAAATGACTATTTTGTACAAAAGTATTTTTTACAAACATTTTAAATATGATTATACTATGTATTTATTTAAAATCGTGTGCAAACTCACGGAATATTATAAGCAAAATAATTTAGGATAGCACCCCCTTTGAGCCGGGAGTGTCCTAGCGAAGTGTGGCAGGTCAATGTGTGTCTGCCAGTGGTGCAGTTGGCGGCACTGCGTGCGGGGCTAGCAGAGGTCCTGTGTGATTCACGACGCGGCCCTGACTCAGTCTCTATATTTCCCTCGAGAGATCGGGGCCCGGCTCACACGACCAGTCCACATCCCTCCTCACACGATCGTCTCAAAGAGCCGGAGCTTCCCGCGCGGTGTAGATACAGACTGTTGGCGATGTCATGGTATAACTGATTTAACAAAAAATAAATACTGAGAATACATTTAAAAAAATATATCGAAAATGATTTTTTGAAATTTTACAGTAGATATATATATTTCACTTGTGTATTGAAACATTGGCTTATTAGGTACCAAACTCCCATGAAACCCTAGTGAATAACACAGGAAAGCCACAAAAACTAATAATGAATGCGCGCCTAGCGTAACCAAGGTCCTCAATTGTGTCATTTCGAGCTTCTGCGTTATTTTGCACTGAATGCTGTACAACGATAACTGTTTTTTTCAGAGCCATATATTTTTCAGAGTTAAAAATTAATCCAAACTGCTTAAAATCCGAAGCTGATAATTTTATTTTTTTTCGTGATCAGCTCCCGTTACTTCGAGCAACTGCACGAGAATTTGTAGAGTGCAACATTTTACTCTTTAGGAACTCGTTAATTTTACTTGCCATTTTGTGCTGATATGAAATTTTTTAAATGTAAATGTTACTATTAGTAAGGAAATATTTAGAAGCGCGCAAAAATTTTCGGTGGGTGCTAGGGATTGTATTTTCATAGCGACGTTTGTCCAGAAGTCATTCAGTTTTACCAAGCTTCTTTAAAACCACTTAATAAAGACTGATTATTTGTACGTAATGGATAAATGTGCGTGTTTTAATGTTATTTTGGTTTTACTTGTGCATTTTAGGATGTTTGATATATTATAGCTAACCTTATTAAAAAATGTATGCGTTACCTTTCATTAAACTTATAAACTAAATGTAATTAGTGATCAAATTAAATGAATGTAAAGTCTACAAATTTCAGATTGCGTTATGTGTTTTCAGAGATAATTCTGAATAATAGGGGCTTATCTGAAAAAAATGGAATTAAATAGGTAAAAATAATTCTATATGCATTTACTATTTAACTTTGATTTTATCAAAGGTCTTTGTGTTACAAGTACTAGTTTTCTACCTCTTAGTGGTGGAGGTAATGATTTTTTGTTGTGGGGGTGGGGGGGAGGGATCCGTATAAATTACTTAATTTTCGATTGCATAAGATGGTACGAACCGTGTATTACTAGAACCGTTAGTAAAGGTACCAACGTAGCTTTGTTTACAATAGATACAACAGATGAATTTGACAGTCAAGTTTGGCAAATCGTCAACTCAATGACTGCCTCAAGCCGGTTGGACAGACGTGACTTCAGTCAAAGGCGTTTCTCCATTTGATTACTCTGCGAAGTGTTTGCCTGGATTTTCCTCGTCCGGCTTGGCAGTCTGGTTCAATAAATCAATATGATTGTGGAACGAATGTCGTATGCGCACAAGGCAATCATTGGTTTAAAACATGTGCTAGATCCACGTGTAACCGTATTCGGAAATGTTTGCTGGATTTTTTTTATGATTAAATAAATATACATAAGCAAAACAGAAAATTGTTTCATATTGCATAATAAACTTTTGATCTCATATTTTCCAACTCAAATATATTTTTGTTATGGTACAGATTCGCATCATATACACACACATTCAACTACTTACTTTATTTGAATATTTTATGTTAGTGTTATTGGATACGTTACAAGAAACAAATGCCCCAGAGAAAAAGGTTCCTTATTGCGTATCCAGTTCATATAGATATGCATATCTTCGAAACAAAATTATGTTGGTAATAGTACAGTTTCAGTCAAATCTTACACGATTGATTGCTTACTTTAGTTTGATGTTTTACGTTAAAATACAACCGGTTACGTTACATAGAACAATTTCTCACGCGTCAATTTTAGTCAGTTTTATACATTTTGAAAAATAAATTTTGGCAATTATACAGCTTTGCATCACGCACACATCCAATTCCTTTTTACTTTAATTTTAAAATGTTACTTTTCAATAAAACTGGATACACAGTAAGGAACAATTGCAGTAAAACATTTAAATGCAGTAAGTAGTTAAATATCAAAGCACTTAACTATATTGAAACTGTGACGAGGGATTACATAATCTCAAAGAAGCACTTTTTTCTTGTAAGTTCTCATGGCGAATAAGAGATACCGCATGAAGACAAGATTTTTTTTTTGTCCAGCTGACGTTCAGCGCTATGTTCGCGGGTTACAGCCCAAGTACAGTAGTTGAAGGTAGGGTTTACCTCATGGAAACATCGTTGCAGGACTTTTTTTTGTTATATAGTTTGTTAACCTGAAATTGTAGTTCACACCTTCTTAACCATCGGGCGTGGCCAAGCACCATTGCTGGAAATGTTTAGCGCGAGGCGATCTGGCGTTATCTATGGCGTTGCTATCTCCACGTGTACTGCCCGGGCACACACAAGGTGTGTTCATAGCTTCAGAAGATACCACCGTGTTTTGAAAACTGCTAAAGATATCAGATTGCTGTCTGTTTAAAGACAAACAATCCAGAATGCCGTGAGGGCTAATGAGTGTTTTGTTTCCGTATTTCGTTTTCTGATTTAGTGATTTTTAGAATAATTTTTTGGGCATGAAACTCCCTGTGCAGATTAATGAAAACACTCGAGGGACTTTCATCACACACTCGACATTTCTCCGCCATATAATTCTATGGTTTACCACTAAAACTCGGTAGTTTCCCCTATGCACGACGAGAGGACTGCGCGTCAGTTCAGAGGCGACACGAGCGAGCGTCGACCTTATTTACCCCGCTTCACTAACACAGTTACACCCTCTGGGTAGGCGGGCCACTCAGTAACGGATGTACAGTTGTCAAAAGGTGAAACTTGGTCTGTTTAATGGCGGGTTCCTTCGCGCTTGGGGCAGGCTGCCCATGCCAGGAGTACGCTTCACCGCTCGACCGGCAACGTGTTAGGGGGGGGGGGGGGGGGGGGAGAGGGTGCAACTGTACAGTGTTAACGAGCCGCGGTATTCCTCAGAGGTTGAACTTTGCGTATTCGGCCTTAATTAGCTCGCAACTTTGAAACGGCCGAAACTTTCTGTTAGTTAGTCGCAGTGTTTGCACGTTGCGCGTGATTTTTGTGCGGAGCTGATGACAAGATTCATAGCTCTTTCCAGTTAACTCCTGCCGTTTCACGGGTTGGAAGGTTGTAAAGGCGAGTCCCATGCAGGCCTGCAGTGTAAATATTTAAACACGTGTACATTTCTGCTCGGGGCTTTCAAAACATTTCTGTAACAATATTGTAATTTTTTTTTGTGTGCCACGGTAGAGGGGTATGAAAAAAAATACATATATATATATATAATGTCAATTAAAAAAAACTTATTATTTTTGCCAATTTATGACAACACATTTTCGTTTTGAAAAGTACACAAACGTTGGATATTTAGCGAGGTCACTATCACGTCACTTGATACTCCTTACTTTTTTAATTGTTAGTGTGGTTATAAATTAAGGCATTTTCTTTGCTTATTAAACATTTTTTTTTTTGAAATTACGTTGAGTATTGTAGCTAGGTTTTCTTGTGAAATGCTTACATAAGAGAAAATGTACGTTTTTTTTTTGTGTATGTATCATCTATGTTTGTCAGGTGAACATGTCACTTGTTGGTAGGTACCGTAGATACTGGACCAAAACAATTGAGACTCTTACTTGCCAGAGATGTGTGACCTCGGTAATGAGCAATGTTGTTATGTTGTAAATACACTAATAATACGAAACATAATGTAAAATTATTTTCAAATAATGCCTGCTGTGATAAATATACACAAATTGTTTTCAATAAAAAATTTTTTGGACCAGTAACACGTAGTTTCCGCACTCGCCGATAGAATTCGTTGCCCGTAGCAGCTACGTCCAACAACGGAATCATTTTGTTAGACCGAAATTGTAAACCCAAAATGAAAGGGCTCCGATAAAAGCGGCAAAGACTGGGAGAATACCAAACACCGGCCTTGTGCCTGACTTTCGACAAGGAACGTTGTTGAAATACTGGCCATTAAAATAATGCCAATGTCACACAGCAAAAATTCCCAGCTGCGCGGTCGGAACGCGGGCTCGTTGGAGGGGGGGGGGGGGGGGGGCATCATGGAGGTTGCGAGCCAAGCCCCTGTCTTCACAAGGAACCGCCGACATTCACTGCCTGGGGGGGTTCGCAGGCCTGCATCTTTGTTGACGCAGCGATAACCGCCGGCAAATACAGATAATGACGGGACAAAGCGTTCGTGTGTGCGAGGTCTCCCCCGTCAGTTGGGCGCAACTGTACAGGCGGGATATGGCCAGTAAAATAAAAACTGCACGGTTGAGAATTCCAACGTCAATTTTTTTTTAAAATATGAGGAAAGCAGAGAGATTTCTTGAACATTATATATATATATATACACACACATGGGTGTGTGTATATATATATATATATATCTATATATATACACACACACATGCGTGTGTGTGTGTATAATTTACGAACATTTAGTTCAGAATAAGTGGACTGGCGTAATGAATACAATGGCAAAAAATTTTACTTTGGAATAAACTTTACCAGTGTTAAATTATTTTGGTAGCAATAAAATAATCATATCTGCAGAAAAAATCTTGTGTGCTCTTTTCTTTATTTTTGTGCTTTTTTTTTACTAATCGCAAATCTTTGTGCCTATGCAGTTTTTAATATTTGAATTTGAAGGAAAATATGAAACATTTTCACTTAAAAGAGTTTTAAGTGTAATGAAAAATAAATAATCTTAAACGTAATACCGTTAGTATACCCACGTTTAATTTCGATAAGTTAACTACTTGCAGGTTGTTAAGTTACCTCTAAATCCCGCACAGCTCTCGGATTTTTGCAAAGAAAATTAGAGCGTTAGTTATCACTTTAGTTTCCACTCTTCATGTTTCTTGTTTTGTGGTGGTCCTTTAATCCGGTGTGCCGAGCACGGTGTGTACCCCGCTGCCGATGATGGTTTATTCAATGTCGTTCCGTACACGCGTCCTTTGGTAATTGTTGCTTATTGCGTATCCAGTTTATATGAATACGTATCTTTAAAATCAAAATATTTTGGCAATAGTGCAATTTCAAATCTTAAATCACAGTTAACTGCTTACTTTAGTTAAGATAGTTTGTTAAAATACAATTGGATACTTAACATAGAACTGCTCACAAGGAGCAGTGTTCCTCAAAGTTTTATGCATAATTCAAAATCAAATATGTTGGTAGTTATACAGCTTTGTGTCACACATCCAATTCCTTTCTTTATTTTAACATGTTATTTTATAGTACAACTGGATGATGATAATAATAATAATAAGAAACAATCACAGTGATTTTAACGTAATATGTCGAGGGTGTCAACATTCTGAAAGGAAGAATCTGGGACAGTCAGGGAAGTAAGGAATTGTTCAGGGAAAGTCTGAGTATTGAATTCAAATCCTCTGAAGTCATGGAAATTTTCCAGTGATGGTGATTTGAAGGGGAAATGTCATGCTCCAATCTGAAATCGCCTGGACCGTGTAAAATAAATTCCAGATTGTGTTTTAGTGCAGTCGAACATATAATATTAAATGTAGTGTGCAAGGTTATGTTTGAAATAAATTAAGTGAAGAGAGAACGAGGCCAGTTATGGGAATGTTGGAGGCAGAATTTTCTTTTTTCACAATATTGCAAAAGGATTAAATTTCTGTTAAAAAAGGCTCTAAATTTTGGCCAGGACATGTTCACATATTATTACAGAATTGTATGGACAATCTGATGTTCAACATTACGCCATGAATACTAGTGATGGGCAGAACGGTTCTTTTGATCGAATCGGTTCTTTTGGATCAGTTCCGTGAAATGATTCGTTCAGAACGATTCGTTCATCTCGGTCAAATCGTTCTTTTCTGTGTATGGGATCTGGCTCTTTTATCAGGTGTCGTAACTCGTTCATCCTTTAGAGTATTAGGTATGTGTTTTTGTATTTGAATTTGAACATTGCTTTCCGTAGCCAGTGAATCACAGTTGCGTATATGAAACAAGATTATTTATATTTTATTACTTTTTAAGTTACAAATATTAATATATAGGCTATTTACACTCTAGTGACAGTAAAGTGTTTACATGTAGACCAACACATTTAGAGAAGAAAAGACAAAAAATTAATACTACTACTGCGATTCAGTATGAATAGAAACAAATGAAGTACATTAATTAACCCAAAAATGGTAAGTGTGACAATTGTAGTTACTTTCCCTGTTATTTTTAATTCATACGTTTTTTTTTTTAGTTTTTTATTTCCAAATTTGTGTATGTGAATGTGAAAAAGCAATTTTAAACCACTACTTAACAGTTGACATTTTCAGGTATAGATACTTTTCATGTTACACTATTTTATTTGATCAGTTATCGTTTGCTCTTGTGAACATGCGCACGCTGTGAATACTAATTCTTCAGACTCCTGACGTCATGAATATTTTCACGAACGAATCAGACCGGGCGCGTGGCCGGTTCTCTCATCTCGTTCTCTCGTTCTCTCCGCGTTTTCGTTCTACCGAATCTTTCAAGGTACCGGATCTCAAAGAGCCGGTTCTTTACATCGCGAACGAATCGCAAGATTTCGTTCTCTCAAAGATTCGTTCTTTTTGAACGAATCGTTCACGAACGACCCATCACTAATGAATACATCAACACACAGAAACAGGCCAGTACTGGCTGACGCCAAATGTGATAACGCTTATAAAAACTCAATGTTGCTTCGTTTTCAGCATATCGTGTTCGTCTGTGCTTTAATTTTTTTTTTAGACTTCATTCCTCCCACGGAATGTTAGCCCACATGACGTAGCTGACTAGTAATTTAGCTGTTGCGTATCTTGAAGATAAATTCATGTCAAATGTGTGTTAACTGCGTTCTAAAGGACCCGTAAATTTATTCAGCTTTGGTCGATATTATTTTGTATTTTATATGTTTCCTCCCCCCCCCCCCCCCCAATCAAAGGAATCACTTTGAACAAATTCTGGGGTGGTCCTTCATAATAAAGGCTATAGTCGAATCAGTACGCAATAACTCTGCTCCAAGTCACATTTACCGCCACTGATGACTTTTGATATCGGCTAGTCCAATTCAAAGGGAAAAAAAAAAGAATTTGCTACTCACGACACAGGGTTTTCGTGGTGCAAGTCATCATTCACTGATGTTCTAAGTTTGCGGTCTGATATACCGTTTTCCTCTTTCACTCTGCTGTACACGTTCTCTTTTGCTTTTGCAAGCCTGCTTCCAATTACGTCTCCAACGCCCGCCGTTTGCTTTGTCTTCTTTGTGACCTCTTTTCTTTCTTTCACGCGTAGGCTCAGTCAGCCTATTGGCAGTCTCTCTTTCCGTTGCCCGGGAATGACCACTTCATCGTATTCCTGCTTTCTCTATCAGCAATTCAGGTCCTCGACACCTGCTGAAGTGTTTTGTTAGGGACCCACGTGACCTTTGGGAATATTTCATGTTGTGGCTTGCAAAAACTATTAAAATATAGAGGCCTGTGTAAATTGTAAATTCGTGGGATTCTGGCGGTCCTTTACTCTACTCTGAACATTCGCGCATCCCTGGAAAGGCTAATTTATTGTAATTCTCCCCAACAATTATTTTGCTACATTTTTTTTGCATCTTCATTCCAATACAAACGTTTAAAAATAACGCTGGTTTTTTGTCTATTTAAATTCTTTAACGCCAACTAATTTTTTTATCCCCTTTTTTATTTTCGTATTTCTAGTTACACTTTTTTGTACTCCAATTCTTAGTACATGCATCAAGTCCCTGAAACAATAAGTTTCCTTCACGTTTTCTTTTTGTCTTTTCTCCCTAAGCTGCCAGTCAGCTAATAGCATGGCCTTGAAATTGATTTTTTTTTTTAAATTTAATATATCAATGTGAAGAAAAATGTTGCTAGTGCTAATTAAGGATAGTTCAGAATAAAGGGTTATTTTTACCAAATAAAAATTCTTGTGTTTCCTGAAATATAGTTAAATATTTGATTTATTAATTACAATAATAAACATTTATAATGATAAACTGACATTCTATAACTAAAAGAAAAAATATCAAATGTTGCTCAAATATAATTATGTTTATATTATGTATCATTAAATTATTTTCCTTTGGTTTCAGATTGATGAACAGCTCGCAGATTTTTAACAAAGGCTGTTGGATACGAGTTAAGGTAAGTTGTCGCAAATGTTTTATGTACTGGAATACCAATTAATTGCTAATATGAATAGTTTGATATTAACAATGGCGTTCTCAAAATAAGTACTATCCACTTCAAGGCTCTTTCAATGTTCGACTCTCGGCTGGTGTCCATTACAGGGTTTTTCTCTCAATGCTCTGAAAGCGTGGTGTATAATTCCTCGAGTCCTGTTGTGAGTTCTCCCGCCTTCCCGCTACGTACAGGCAGCGCAAGGCAAGCCGGGCAATTACCCAATGCCCCGTGCCGGTATTTAGATTTATAAAATATACTTTTGGATATTAATAGGAAAAGGAAACGTGTATATCTTTAAACTTAATTTTCTGCTAAATACCCATTTAAATTTATGATTTTGTATTGTAAGATTTTACTACCACGTGTTATATTATACAGGTAATTTTATCTTAAGCATTTATAAAACAAACCCCCGAGGATAATTTATCAGGGAAAGAATATCGAAATATCCTAAAATAAATTGGCAAAACCATAGGCTAAATGTTAAAGTCCAGGTGTAGTTAAAAAAAAAGAAAATTAAAAAAAAAATTCTGGTTGAGGGCCTCCAAAAATTAAATAATAAAGGGCCCGGTAAGTCCATGGCTACTGCTGCGTACCAGTCGCTTCTCCATATTAGTCATCGCGTCTGAACTCACCCTTTTACAGTAAACTCGCATCTGAACTATTGCGTTCACAGTGATCCTATATGTCCAAGAGATATAAAGTCCTAGGGACTAAAGCAGTAACCTTAAATATTTTTGTTGGTCAGAAATAATCATGACTGTTTTTATTAGTTGGGTTTTTCCGCGTTATTTTTATTTAGCTCCCGCACATGCATAGGACGCGAATTATTGATAACTTGCAGCCTTGTTTAGGTCTTTTTGGCATGGATATAACCCAGGAGCATACTCAGAATTTCATCTCACGGGAAAGGACTTAACTCTGCCTGCAATTTGCTTTCAAATTCTTTCCTTATGCTGGTGGGAGGGGGATGGGGGCTATATTTCCTTGGTACGCCCTTTTTATAACTTGCTCTTAACTTCATATTCGTACTTCTGCAGCACTTAATCACCCAACACTTTTAAGTATTAATATATATTTATTATAGTGTTCAATCAAGGAAAAAAAAAAGTTTTTTGAGAGAGTCTTGTCAGACAAAACCAGTGGAATCTGCTTTTATTCAAACGTACGTAATCCAATCCTGTGTGAGTCTTGTTCACTTTATTCCATTATTTTGTGCGGTATATATACTACAACTCAATTTTGATCACAAATTATGGTGGGGTTACAATAACCATGGCGTGTTTCTTGGGCGGAATTATTTTCTTCAAATATCGCTTGATAAACAACAATCCCACTAGAAACTAGAGTTTAGAAGAGTCGCTCCACCACTGTTTTATTTGATATATATATTTTTTGTAGAGCGAGGTAAGGATAAATCACTAGTGAAAGATGAAATTGCCTACGAAGGTCTCTGGCACGCCAGAACATGTAGCTGACCGTGAGACAAGAAATCCAAGATTCATTTACCCAAAGTCAGACGCCCGATTAATCACGTTCGTGCGTATTTGGATTTTTTTATTTTATTTTGTAGAAGGTAGGTTAGGTCTATTACGTAAATAAAATAATCGAAATATTTTTTTTTCATCCGGAGGGTAGTAGCCCAGGAACAAAGCAGGGGAAGCATGTACGTATTGTTGGGGATAATTAATTGAAGAAAAGCTGGAATTTAGTAAGTTGTTTGACTATATAGATAGTTGCGGACGCAGTGGGGAACCTCCCTCCCCGTAGTTGGGAAAAACATTTTGCAAGATCTCGGTGAAGGCAGTATGTTGATCTGGGTGATGCCAAAGCGAGCTGTTACAACGCTCTTAATTTAAACTGCTTGAGAGGCCACGTCGCCCATATGTTTCAGTGTATTTAATGTAGGTTTTTTTCTCACCTGCTCGGATTCCAGTAGCACATAAAACTATGGAAATACGAAAAACAAGATTACGAACTAAGCAATGGATTAGTGCATGTCACGTTGCATGTACACCATTGCAGAGGCCAACTCCTCGGTTTGGAGTCCATTTTGCCAATTCCTTTTTTCAAAGACTTGCGTGTATTAATCTAGTAAGAAAATTCAACCTAAAAATATTTTTTTATGTGCAAGTCAGCTCTCGGTATACGGCATTTGGTAGGAATAATTTCGTGAACAGAACGGACGTAGAGGAACGGAAATGTGTAACAACAAAGTGCTGCCGTCTGTGGCGGATAGAGCGAACCAAAGTTTACAAAAAACAAAGGTAAATTTTTATTATTAGCTGTTCAATGAACTTTATACCAAAGGCGGCCTGTATTTTAATAAAATTCCTTGTCTAAAAACAGGTCCAATATTCGTTCTTATCGGAGCCGATTCTTTATTTCGCTCTGCGAATCGAATGTAGCTGCTCCGGCAACGAATTCTAGCGGCGGGTGCGGTAACCACGTGTGATTCGCGTCAAGAAATGTGGTTTTAAAACAGTTTGCGTATATTTATCACGCCCGGCATTAGTTTAAAGAATATTACGTTAAATTTCGTGTCCGAGTTAATTATTATAAGTGTTATTTGCAACATGAGAACACGGCGAATTTGCTCGCTATCGAGGTTAGATGCTGCACAACGCTGGTTGCACGAGCGAGCTACGCACTTAGGTTATGCTCGGACCTGCGCGGGGGTCGGTGAATCACAAACTCCCCTGCGTACGCGACCGTGAGACTGCGCGTGGGCGAGCAGCGAACGACGCCTGCTGACGTGCGCGGGGCGTGACTCGACCGTCTGCCGTAACTAGACGCAGCAGCGCTCGGACGCACCAGACGGGCAGGAACTAGCGCTCCACCAGGCGGGAGTAGGAATAACACGCGTGTTCGGACGCATGTGGGTTTTGCTTGTGTGTTAATGTATAGTATTTTCATTAAAAAATATTTCGAATACTATTTTGACGTGACGTCTAATAAATCGATGAACGCCGGCTGCACGCACGAAAAAGGATGACTCATTGTCCCGTTACGCACATTGTCCCGTAACGCTTGTACGCTTGCGCCGCATCTATCTCTCTTCCACTCGATTGGAACAACCATCGATTTGACTTTTTTCGAGGCAAATTAAACTTGAAACACTCCCATTCGTTTCCAACTTTTCCTATCATCGTCCTATCCTTAACAGAATAACACAGATTGGAAGAAGTTAAATAGCAAACATGTATAAATGTTGTAGTTAAAATAATCTGTTCGTTAAAGTAATAAACATATTTGAATTAATGAGTGCAAATAAAAGTAAATTTATCAATTAAATTGTAGATTTCATTTCACTCCTCCTTTGTAGCCATACAAAATAGTGATAATTCAATAAAAATGATTCAATTTTATTCATAAAAGTATGCATTAATGTTTTGTTATGACGTCACGTTAAACTATCGTCCGTAAACTGGCTTTACAGACAACCATTTTTTTTAATCCTCCCATTAGTTATAGTTAAACATAGATATTGTCCTCGTAAATCGGTTTTAAATGGTAAGATTTACAATTATGAAATTAAAATCGGCACGTTCCTGCGAATTAGAAGGCTGCATATTATTTACAAAACAGGGTGTCCGCATTATGAAAAGTCAAATTTAGAAATGGTTATGAAAGGTAAGGGATTTAACTTGAATTCCTGAAAGTCATGGAAATTCCCTAGTGGTAGTGATTTGAAGGGAACTTTCATGATCTATGTACGTCTGCTATTACCCAAACTGTGAGAAATGTTTTTGGGGTGTTTAGTGCACATTCACACACTATAAAATGACTATGCAAAGGTGTATTGATTTATTTTTATATAATAACTGTATTTTTCGTTATTTCTTTATAAATCTGCATAATAGGTAAATTATTGCAAAAAAAAAAATTAGTGTCAGGGAAATTTAGAAATTTGGCCAAGAAAATTCACAGATAAGTCAGGGAAATTTTCTTGCAGATTTATGCGGACACCCTGATGAGCGATCCTTCGATGCAGGTAAGTTAAAGGACAATGTTTGGAAGCTACTGTAAATCGTGGACTTTGGTTCACCAAGGTATTTTCAGACGCGTGTTCAGTGGACTGAAGTTGTCTGGCGGGAGGATCTTAAATGAAATTAAAAAAAAAAAAAACCCGCCCCAGATGTGAGCCTTCAAGCCCGGAGGCCGAGGAATGCCGTCGGCAGCGCAAGAAGGTCCTCCCGAGTATTTGGTTTGAAGTGGGGAGGAGGGAGGAGGGAGGAATTCGCAGCTGTGCTCCAGGAAGCGTCGAGGCGACAAAGGTCGATGGAGGGGGTAAGGGGGAATGCCGTCCGGCGCGCGTATCTTTGATGCGGAACAATGTTGCCAACCCGCACGGTGGCTGTGGATACAAACGGTAATAAAGTATACGTATATGTGTTACGGGTTATGCTTGCGCGGTAATACGGTTGTTGTGTACAAAACTAGCCTTGAAAATGGTATTTAGGAAGTGATTTTTAAACTTTCGAGTTTGTTGGTGACACTGACCGTTTGACACCCGTTACCGGGTTCCATTGTGACTGTTCAGATCTTTTGGTTTAAGGCTGGGTTCACAATTAAAAAAATTAAGCGAGTGCATAGCAAGTCATGCACACGACCTGTGCACACGACCTTTGCGAACTGCGGAATCGGTTCAAAATTGAATTCTTACTGTTATATTATCTCGACATTTTCTTACCACAATATGGTTAATAAATATAAACATATTTCTAGTCCCGCCAAAAAAAAAGCACCCTGCTCTTCTCTCATTAGCTGTTGTGCCATGCGTACGCGACCGAAATAAAATATATTCATTTCACTCCTATGCGCACGACCTCGCTCCCATGCAAACGACCAACTTTCTGCTATTGTGAATCGTTAGGTTAGGAAACATGGCGTTCATATCCTATGCACACGACCTACTGTTACTGTTATTTTTTCAATTGTGAATCCAGCTTAAGAGTTGCAACGTTACGAAGAGCGATAGGGTACGCCGCGCGCACGATACTGGTTGCGGGATGCAGGACTGCTGCGGTGACGCGTGTGTGTGCGCGAACAAGGTTTCAACGTTGCGTCGTGAGAACAAAGAAACTGTGCATTGCGATGGTAAACAGTAATTTGACATTTGATATAGCCTATATTCTGCATAACGTCTTAATTTTCATTTATAACGCTTAATTTAATTTTTTATCTCAAAATGTAAATTAATAACTACTTCTGATTTCGAAATCTTACTATATTTTAGAGGTTGTGTACCATTGCAGAGATTAAGTATGGGATTTACAGAATGACATTGCGCCAGAAGAAAAAAAATATAATCATCAGTAACTAAATGTGTCTGCACAATAATTTCAAATAAACATGAGATATTAAATTTCTTAATTATGTGCAGTTACAACTTCATTGCGATTAAAATTATTTCTACCAATGTTTATATTATTAGATGATATCTCAGAAATGTCGCGCTTATCACTGGGGAAACCCCGCTGCGACCCAGTTATTCCCTATCCCTCCTCCTTCCCCTACACTCGGCGCCTTTCCAAAACAGTCTTGGCGCCTTACTGCCTCGCCTGGTACGTTCTGCGCGTCGCGAGAAGAGACCTGGTTAAGGGCGATATTCCATGGAGTTCAGGTAAGGTAGCGCATAAGCCACTGCCTTGTTGGGAAACAATCGTAACCTAACTCGCGGGCCGTAGTCCGGTACGTGTCCAAACCGAATCCCAGTAAAGAAACAACATCGGCAACAATTTTATAATAAACGGTGTCCTGCGCGAGGCAAAAAAAACTGCTTTAACGAACCTTTTTTCATCCATCGATATAATGGTTACGGAAAAAAAGTACTAGATAGCAGCACCATCGCACAAAAAACATAACGGCCTTTCTAATTTTTTCAAGTACTTTAAAAGTTATTTTTTTGTTATGACCGTTGATGTGTACAAAACGTATTCCAGTACAGTTGCGGTATCATAGTTTTCATTTGTCGCACCAACACGCTTGTGTGTCACAAAAGTGACTATATACGAGTTATGACGCCAGACGCGGGTCCGTCATCTGGACGAAACAGTGAGCTTGCGCATGCGCGGAGTTCGGGCAGTGGATAGGTCACCAAGAATTTAGGTCCTTAAAAATTAAGGGATTGGCCTTGACCTAACGTGCACTAGGAGTACGGTTAGCGCACAGGTGGAAGTTTATAAAAGTCGGGGATTCTGACGACGCGACACTCGGATGGCTACGAGACCTTTTCCAGCCCGGAACATCTCGGGTAAATAAGATGACGCCGACCACCGACTCAAAGAGTGGCCGAGGCTGGTGGCGACACGGGCGTGGAGTGAAAGATTGGTGAATCAATGAAGTAAAGAGGGTGAGTGACCCTTTGGCGAGCGACAAGCGACGGGTTACGTGTGCGAAGGTTGAAACATTACAGTAGAGAGGGCCACTGCCGAACCGAGCACCAGTGATGGGGAGAGTGAATAGTGGACTTAAAAGAAAGTGTGTGTGTGTGTGTGTGTGTGTGTGTGTGTGTGTGTGTGTGGAGTCCACGAGTAGATAAATTACGAGTATTTTTTTTAAATTGAACAAAAGATAAATAATTGAGAATAATAAGGATGTGGGCGTGATCTCAAATGGAAAAAAAAAATGCCTTTCTCCGCGCCCTGTATCTGGCATCCGTTCTTTGTCACTTTTTGGCACCTCTTTTGGCGGTTTATTCCCATGTTACCTTTAATAATACAACTTGTCTGCTTCCATTTTTATTTTAGGCATGATGTTAAATCACGATCTCTGGCTGAATAAAATGAAAGAAAAATTGCACTCCAATCGAACATAAAAATACTTATAAAATCTATCTTAAAAGTCTAAATTCCATTTTACATTTCAAATCACATTATTAACATACCAAAAATAAATTGAATAATAAAAGCTAACATCCTAAGTCAATGCATCTTTTTGTTACATTTTTAATCACACGATTCACATAAAGATGAATGATATTCATGAGGTTAATTCCAAAAATAAATCTCTTTCCACACGAAGAAATAAATTGTAGATACTTTACAATAATAAACTAAATATGGTAGCGTTTACCGTTCCACGTTACGAAAACTGAGCAGTAGACACACAAGCAGCATTATGAGAAATTCGTAGCATCACTGCTGCGTCATTTATCTCTCTGCCGGCCGTAACATCTAACATATAGCATAACGTCAGCAAAGTAGTTTCACTTCAAAAGATATTACTTTTTGGACGGACAGTTTCATTTTTATAACTTAATTAATACTGTAAATATTAATACATATAAGTGTTAATTGGACTATTCTTCAGGACTTTTTTACTCACTCATAACAATGCTATGCATAGCATGCATATTTAAAGGTAACTTACATCCTCTAGAAAGAAAAGCTAACTTAAAATGGTTTTGATTTGTTTATCGTCACTAATATTTAGCTCGAGTAAAATGGATGTGAATGGAATGTAATAGTATATTTTAGCAGTGTATATTTAATTTTCTTCAACTTCATCTTTCATTATTATTGATATGATAGTTTCATTGAGGATCGCTCGATGACATACCTTAGGAGTGGAGTGGTAGATATCGAGTAGAGTAACAGCCATGGGAGTATTGTGAGTACTTCTTATGACTCCCCAGACTAAGGCAATACCTAACCGATGAGTGCGAATATCAAGAGATCCACAATCACGCCCAATACGATCTTTACCTTCCCTCTACTTATTCCCTTCTTCCTCCTACTTATTCCCCTTTCCTACCCCATCACCGTATTTCCAGAGGTTACTCTGATGCTGTCAGACTTTCGGACCATTACATAAGTGGTCAAGAATGTTCGTTCCCTTACAGTTGGCGTCAGAATGCTTCGGGAACGTTACATGTGTACAACATGCAAACAAAAAATAGTATTTTTTTATAATCGGTTATAATATAAGATTCATGCGAGAGGAATTTGTTTGAAGCATCCAATATGAGAGTTTTGTTGCGTTGCATACATCTAAATGATTATTTTTAAATTTGGGACTATTCTTTTGAGAAGACTTATTCTTTACAATAATATGATCGTGCCTGCTCCTTCTACAGATATTCTTAGGGAACTGGTGTGGCGAATCATAAAATTAAAATACTAAATACACAGACGTCACATTTCGTGTCACCTGGAAAAAAAACAGCAAAGTTATCCTTTCTCCGGTGACTTAAAATATTTTGCCGCGCAAAAGTTATTTACTGTGAGAAATAGTACGTATTGTTCTATTGAAAATATGCTTTCTAAAAAAAGATTATATATAAACGAAAACCTTAATTTTAAACTATATTTTTTTCGTCAATAGAGGGGAACATAAGTTTTTAAATGTTTAGAGTCTCATGAAAACGTAAGTAAACTGAAGGAATGGTCACTAAAAGTAAGGAAACTTAAGAATGGTAACGAAAGTCTCTAGAAAAAAATCCTGTAATCAGAAATGGAGCTGGAAGTCACGAAAATTTCATTTTGTAGCAGCCTTTTGCTGACTTCAATTTTATTTTATTAACGCCTCAATTAAAAATGTTTTACCTTTTTAACTTTTATACATGTAGACCTCTGCATATTTCAGAATATTTCGTATTGCATTAACTCATGCTCAACTTTGTTCACACATATATATATATATACATTTAAATATCACACTTTGATAAAAAAAATATATCTTGTTAAAGGTTTTGTTGAGATGTTCTGAAAACGTCTTGAAATTGGATCACTGGTTTTTTTTTTAGACATCCTGTAGTTACGATAATAAAAATGATGAGTGTGCGAGACTTGAAAGTTTTAACACTCGCATTGCGTTGTGTGTGGCGAGTTTGTCTTCACGAGATCTTTGGTCTTCGCCTCCGTCGAGAGGCAAGTCGGGCCTTTGCCTCCAGGAATGTGGCGAGCACGGTCTCATGCCGGCCGCATCTGCGCCTCAGTTGACTCTACTTTTTACGAGCGATGTACTTGGACTGTTCTCCCCCCCCTCCCCCCCCACCCTCCATCACCAGGATCTTTTGTACAAACCTCGGGAGCGCCTTCCCACCCTCTCGCCTCTCAATCTCTCCCGCTCCGCAAGCTTTTACTCCGGCATAAAGGCCATCTTTGGGGCAATGCATTCTTTATAATATTACTTGGCACACCAGGCGTCCATTGTGTGCTACCAATAGGTCTTCTGTGTTGGGGACCCCTCCCCTTTCCACCCTTCCATTTTCCTTCCCTTACCAAATTCTCCTTTCTACTCTCCTCTACCAACCCCTTCCACCTTTTCGACGTAGCCTGGATTTTCTTTTCAACATCTTCCCGTCGTCTGGCCCGAAGAAGAAAAAAAAAATACCGAGGTTCGGTTAAGATGTGCCAAAAATGTTTTCATGGTTGTTTTGAAGATTTAATGCTTCCCTCTGCAGAGGGGAAAGGGTGGAGTATATTTGAAAGAGGGGGTTTTTCGCGTTTACCTCCCCGCCATATTTTTTGTTCGCGGAAACAGAAGCGGCCGTCTGGTATCGATCGTACTTGATGCAATTTAATTTATACGTGCTTTCTAAATTAGGACTAAGCGAAAACTATTACTCTGCTTCGCAGATGCTTGGAAACAATATTTGCAATATGGTGATGTCATCGCCTTGCCTGATGAGCATAGTGTAAAAAATCAAGAACAGTATAATTAATTTAAGTTTTGTTTCTGAATTCGTCTGAAATATAAATGTGTACTACTTGTACGTAGGGGAGAGGGGGGGCACATTTCAACAAATTTTATTGTATAATTTTTTAAAATTAAACATTTAATTTTTTATCTTGGTAATTAGCATCATTAGTTTTAATAGTATGTTGAGCAGCTTGTTAATTTTTACTGCAGTCTCAAATCTCAACTATGAGGTTATATTTTATATTTTATTAACCCCTTACCTTTGTTGAATTGTACCCCTACCATGGGGCACATTTCAACAGGTGGTGGGGTACCTTTCAACAAATAAATAATATTTGTTTTTACTTTCAAATCAATAAAACATTTATTGGAATAAGTCAAATAAGCTAATATATGTATAACAATATACAAATACAACAAAATAGAAAATGTATATAAAATTAATAGATATGGTTAAATCATCTTATTCACTTAAAGCATAACATTTATGTTTTACATTATTTTCTTGTTAACTGAAGGTAAGTTTACAGCAAATGCCATAGAAGAAATGGCTCGAGATGTTGGTTCCACCACTCATGGTTGGCTGCGGGAGTTTCATCATAATGTCACTTCTGTCTACAATGTAATATAGTCTTTTTGGGGGAAATAAAATTTCTATGAGTCTTCATTCCTTTGCATGAGTCTAACTTTGTAATTGTTTTCTTTTTGGTCTTCTACTTGCCCTACAAATAGGACTTTATACTTCTTTCCTGCAAAAGAAACTAGCACAAAATCATTAATTTGAATTACTGTATCATTATTTTCCAAATATACATTTTCTTCAGACTCTGATGTGGAAATCAAAATTTGATCTATATATCTTTACAATCAGACTCGTCTTGCAAAAGAATTTCACTACCTTCATTATCACAAGATTCATCATTGAAACATTTTCTTGCAGGCTTGTGTTTTCCAATTTTGATTATTTTCTCTATTTACATTTTCTGCGTGCCTAATTTTGACTTCTTTTCTATTCTCTTCATTGTTTCCTCTTCAACTCTTGTTTTTTTTCCAGTAAGTATTGATTACTTCTTTTTCTTTCTTCCTCCAATTTTTCTTCTTGGTTCTGCTTTTGGAAAAGGCCAAACATCTTCAGGTGTCAGAATTCCTTCAGGTCTACTTGTGTTTCTTTCACAGTGTTTTGATTTTTCTGGTGTGAAGTTTGAAACAGCAGAATCGTCATAAGACGAGACACTTGCCAAGCACATGTTGCTTTAAAAGCTGCTGTGATGTTTTAGGAGTAAATGAAGCAATATATGCTGTGTTCGTCAAAGCAGCTAGGTTATAAATGGTTACCCTTTTGCCAGGATTTGATAACTGCCAATCATTTTCTGCAATTTTCAGTTTTGATTTAAATGGTCAATTTAATTATAATGTAAATACACAGTTCATCTATTATTGTTTAACCCTAATTTTGATATTTTATTATAATTTTGAGTTGGAATAATGAGAAAACAAAAGGTATAAGTATTAACATTACATACACATGCCTAATATTTTAATGATAGTTAACATATTTTAGGCATAGCATTTGACTCAGCCATTTTATTATGGGCCTAGGCATATTGAACTCTACAAAAAGGCTGTAATTATCCTATGTTATTGCTTAAATGAACCATATACATGTAAGGGGGTACATTTCAACAATGTTGAAATCCACCCCCCGCAGTTTGTTGATATCTGCCCCATGAGCAATCATTGAAGTTATTGTAATGTTACTACTTTTAGAAACTGTTTTTAAAGATGTTCATATTATTTTTAGATGCAGAATTTCTTATTTAAACAGGTAAATAAATCCTACTTACATCCATCAAAGTAGAGACTGTAAAATGTAGTGCTGAAAACAATAATCACTTTTTACTTTGCAACACTGAAAACAGTGTTTACTGAATCACAAAGCACTTATGAAAATAAATGGAGGGAAATCCATTGCTAGCTGTTGTTCTGTAGTGGAACTTGATTAGTTTTCCATTAACCAATCAAAACAAGGCTCCATTGGTATAAATTTCAAGCTGTTGAAAGGTGCCCCATGTTGAAATGTGCCCCCCTCTCCCCTACTTGTCCCCGGAAGTGACATCACAAGGGCTGAGTGAACTGGAAGTCAAGTATGCGGGTGTGCGTGTAAACGAACTTAGTTTACTTTCAGGTAAAGAAACGTAGAAAAAATTAAAAAGTGGTTTGTAAGTTTATTTTTAAACGAACACTTTAGAAAATATGACTCGTAAAATCATTTTCACTTTATTAATTACGAGTGATATTAGTTTAAAAAAAATTACTATTAGATTAATTTATAATGTAGTATCGACATTAATGCGTCTTCGTAAACGAGAGTAAATAATTAATATTTTTAGCATTACATTTTTGTAATTTATTAACAGCAAAAAAAATTCTAACAATATTTTTAGTTGGTTCAAAAAAATTGTTCCTGTCTAACCTGCCCGTGTACACAAGTATGTGTAAAGTATGGAGGTTCACAAGTACCTAACTGTCGTCAGGGCCTAAACATTTAAAATAAATTACTGATAAATTGTTCTCTGAACATGACCAATCATATTTTACACTTGAGAATAACGAAATATTTATGCTTTGAACATTGTTAACTTATTACGCGCGCTGAAACTGCTATAGCTGCTCCGAAAATCCGTGTAGCGACAGTAATGTTTGCTATCACTAATGAGCCAATTTGTAAACGCTAACAGATAAATTTTTTGTCAACACAAAATATTTGTCGCTGTGATTACATGTTTACATATTATATTTTGTTATAGATTGTGAACTTTTAGTTTGTGCGGAAGAAGCTAACTCTTAAAATTTACGAAATTATGTTTAGCATAATAATAAAGGCATACATTTTTAATAGTTAATCAGTTGAATTATTCTTTTCGGTTTTCACAAAAGTACTATGAATTTTCCAGCTCGGATTTAGATCACGATATCATTGTCAGGAAAGCGAAAATTTTTGCACGAGACCATTGTGATTGTTGGTAAAAATCAGAGTTTCTAAAATATTTCCCTTTCTTACGGGACTAAGGCCGTGACAAAGTACAGTTACGTACTAACGTTCACACATTTTATTGGTCCTGTGGTGTACTAGAGTAATTCCTTTAACAATTATTGGCCTATATAAATAGTATTATCTAATGGTTAACTTTTATTTCTTTTAATAAATATAATCACAGACGATGTATACCGGGAAATAAATTTCTCACTTAATTGCAAGCACATGAAAGTTAAGCTTCTCTATTTGTTACCTAAGTTGAAATAGGTATGTGTGCAGGTTAATATTTTTTATATTTAAGTACAACCGACAAAACACTATCCGAAATTAAGTATACCCAAAAAGTACACAGAATTCGTTCAATTTTTCATAATTCACATCCAAATTCGGCTGAAAATCAATGGCTTGTCATTCTGTAAAGAGTATTTGCTTGCAACAGAGCTGGGCAGCATCAAAAACGAACCTGAGAATATGGATTTCAGCTGCCTGCTTTGAAACGTCCCGCAATTTTCTTTCCCCCTTTTTTTCGGTATCTTCTTCATTCCCGTTCTCTCGCTCTTCCCCCCCCCCCCCCCCCCCCCCCCCGATGTTCTCTCATCAACTCACGCCTCGTCCCCTGGAGACAAAGGGACTTGCTTCTCCATTCCAGCAATCCCAGCTTCTATCTTCAGGGCTTGGGGTGTGTGGCGTGCTTTTACGAACTCCCTTCTTTTCCTCCTCCCCCCAACCATCCCCCCCTCATTTACCCACCTCACCACACTGTACTGGACACGGTGTCTATGATAAAACAAGACTGATGCGGGAAATACAAAGCGACGCGAAGGACGCGACGCGAAAGCATAAACATCGCGTTATTGTGAAAAACCTGATGTTTACCGGTGAGAAGGGAGGATGGGATTATATGTAAGCTTTTTGCCATTAACGTACGCTTCAAAACATAAGACCGCCTTCAATTCTTATTTTTTCAATCTGCATCTAAAACGTGTTTCATCCTTAGATTGCGGTGTGCACTTTAAAATGTATACATAATATATGCTATTAGCGGTGTCTTTGTCTGTGTGCTCTGTTGCCAAATATACGCAAAGAGCACAAGTTTTAGTCACAACTTAATAATGAAAATTTTTTTTAGTGTATTAAAGAAAATTTATATTTTTTAAAGTAAAATTTGAATTATATTTTGGGAAATACAATTTCGTGTTGTACTTATATCAAGAGAATAATCTGATAATACTAAGAGAATAATCTGATAATACTACATTCACTCTTCTAAGAGAATTTTATCACAAAGACGCCATATTGTTTTCAAGCATTTAGCATCAATTTTTAAAATAATATATTTGAATATTACAAATTTGAACTCAGATCGACCATAGAAATTAATGTAATGCTTTGTTATCAATAGTAACACTGCTAAAAATAGTTTCTCCTGTTAAATATAGTTGTTTTGCAATTTTTTTCTTTTCTTTTATGATGTACCTGTACATGTACAACTATCAAAATTATCAAAATGCACTATTTATGGTCTTAAAAATATATAAAAACAAATAGGTGAAATTACGCAAATTATCGTAATTATCGATAGTATACGAAATATGTTAAGCTGGTTAGTATCAATTTGGCAACATTGTGTGCCATTTGCTCTGTACGGAAATCTGAGAGAGACAAGACTATACTTGATGTAGGCTTTTGGACATACGCCATTGCTTAGCACATGTATGTCTGCAGAAGAAAACTACAATTTTTTTTGTAGTTTTATTCTGCAGACATACATGTGCTAAGCAATGGCGTATGTCCAAAAGCCTACATCAAGTCATGCACTCCCATTGCACAAATCTTTCAAAGATAATACAAGACTATACATGAGGAAAAAATCACTACACCATGAACACCGTTTAAAAATATTTCACAGATAAGTTTAGTAAGTCTTTAAAAACACAAATATTAATAGTTATAACCAAGGCACCAGTTAACACATTCTTTTGAAAACAAAATTCTGAGGCTCCCGCAATTCCACGAAAATAGAGAATGAGATTTCAACTTGGTGTATGTCTGACGTGTACGCGAATTTCGTCTCCTGTCGAAACGTGATTGGTTAGGAAATTTAACTTTACTCGCGCCGCATCCGTCATGCTGTTGTGATTTCTTCATAAACTGTTTCGACGAAAGAACTTCCTACTTTCTGTCGAATATCAAATAAGATATCTCGGGGTGGGGTTAGCTAACCTTGTATTCTTAATATAACGTTTCGCGTGTGTAGAGGTTTTTGGGATTTTTCATACAATAATACATAAGAAAAGGTTTACTCCAACGATGGGGAAATCTCCCCCCCCCCCCCCTCTTCTTCGTTGATTAAAGGGTGAATATATTCGATGAGGCTTGAGTGGTGAATGCAACTCGATTTACTGAAGAAGCAAGTAAATGGATCTTTACTTTCCAGAGAAGCAAATTGGAAAAGCTGAAGAAAAATAAAGTATTGTCATAGCATATCAGCATTGTTTTTAGTCTCCGAAGCTTCTAGACCTTAAATACATCTCCACATCAAGAAAAAACCGTTTAGGTGATTAAGGAGCCCGCCTAGTCGGGGGTGTATCTTTGTTAGAGAGGCGGGAAGATAAGTGCGACGGTCGCTGGTATTCATAGCGCAGTATTGCCTTATAGCAATGTCCAGGTCACGGAAAATAAATGAAATGGTTAGACAATTGCTCATCCTGTAACGCTAATCCGTCAGCTATCTCAAGTAAATATTATTCAGGTTAAATTTAGTAATTATTTTTTACAATGCTGGTCTGGTAAGCAAAGTAATTTCGAGAATTTTTTTTTAATTTGAGAGTTTAGTACTTGTCGGAAATGTGTAACCTCTAACCTCGGTAACGAGCAATTTCGTGTGTGTTAATGTCGTAAATACACTTACAATACGAAACTTGGACTTCAAATTTAACGTAGATTATTTAAAAATAATTCCGAGTGTGATAAATATACGCAAATAGTGTATTGAACTTAATTTCTGGACGCTAGAATTCACTGCCTGAGCAGCTATGTCGACTATTGAATCATACCATTTGTGAACATAAATTTTTAACTTTATAATGAAATAGCTCTGATAAAAGCGTAAAATAATTTATAAACTTTATTAAACCCCATCTTTGGACCTGATTTTCGACAAAGAATTTGATTAAAATACTGTTCATATCGTTAAAATTAATTAAACAGTTACTACTATAAAGTTTCCTTTTGACTTTTTGAACTTCGGTTTACGCCATCCACCACAGATGGCAGCAACGTGGTTACACATTTCAATTCCATGCAAATTACGTTCTATTCACGAAATTACTCGTACCAAATGCCGTGTACCAAGAGCTAAGATGTTAAACTTAAAAAAAAAAAAAGCTCGCGAGGCTAATGCTTCAAAGTGTGATGTAAGAAAAATACTTTGGGCTTAGTTTTCTAAATTTTTGAAACGCCGTAAACAGTTTTGTTACGACATTGGGTAATCCTTAATACGCTGGGAATATTGGTAGTTTTTCATTGGAAGTGAATAATCGTAAAACTTGGAGAAGTCTGATATAGCTAAGTCGTTTGTGTTTGTGAATTCAGCTGGACATTCTGTTAAAAGCAAAAAATGTTTCAAACTAATGTTGCGACTTTAAATTTGCTCTTTGTTCGATACATTTTCGATCGTAATACGCATTGCTCTAGGCTTCGTGCAGAATAGAAATTCCAGACCGTGATGGCAGACTGCATCGGCTTCGTATCCGGATTGCGCCGTTGGGTGGAGGGGGGGGGGGGGTAGGAGGTCATTGTCCCTCGCCTCTCTTGCCAGCTTACAGTGTTGCAGTGACGTCAGCGGTCAGCTGTGCGCCTGGCCCAATTGGTGCTCGCCGAGTGTCGCGACTCGGCGCCGCCAATTGGTGGGAGCTGACTTAAAACATCACATGCTGGGAACTAGAATGGCGCGATGCGATGTACGCGACGAATAAGATTCCCCTCCCCTCCCCTCCCCACCAGCTAATTACATTCCACACATCTGCGACATCGACGCGACGAAATACGCGAGCGCTTTTTTTTGTCTGCTTGAGCCCCTGTGCCGGCACACTATTGAGTGCCGCCCAGGGACTCTTTGCAATTTGTTATGGAGTACCTGATCCACATGGACCTTTACCTCCTGTAAAAATATGCGAGCGCGTCAGACCTTTCCGACTAAATTTTTTTTCCCTCTACTTCCATCGCGTGGTTGGGCAGGGAAAAGGGGTGAACTTTGGGGGAGGGGAGAGACTTTTCTGTCCGTCTATAAATGTGTGTGTTCGGTGGATATGATACGAGCGACGCTCTTTGGTGCTTGCGCGGTATCGCCTCTGAACTGACGCGCAGTTTTCTTGTCGTGCACAGTGTAACCAACAGGTTTTGGTGGTAACCATGGTAAAAATAACATAAATTGTGAGGAGAAATGTAGACGAAGATGTAATGCAGGTCCTTTTAAGTGCTTGCAAGAATCGGTACACGAAAACGGAACAACCCATCCGCCCTCAGCGCATTTTAAAATGCGTTTCGTTAACATATCTCTGTGATAATATCGAGCAGATTTCAAATTGCGTGGGTTCTTCTGAGACTGTTCGCACTGAGCATACGCCATTGCAGTTTTGCGCAGTTGCTCACGGAGAAATTTCAAGAATAAAAAGTTAGAAAATAAATTAAGCCTAAATAAGCTGATGAACAGATGGACCAACAATGAACTAACGATTGACTTCGTTGGGAGCCATATGTTCCGACATAAGCTTGTTGAGGCTTGTTTTCTGTGGGTTTATTTATGTTTTCATTATTATTTATTATGTTGCATTCTTGAATTATTTGCATAGAACACAGTGGAAAGTTGCAATGGTGTAGGTACGGACGAAAATTAGTACTTAATAAAAATTCCCCATTGCATGAAATTTCTGCTGATAAGTTTTTGTGCCCGGGTAGGCGGCGACTTGCCTCACCACGTGTCACGGCATATGCCATCCCCCCATCTCAGCGGGGAGCGGGGCGGTGCTGTGCTGTCGCACGTCTGTTTGCCCGCCGCCGCCGGTGCAGTTAGGCCCCTCGTGTGCTCCACGGCGGGGAGCTCTCTCTACTCTCGGGAGATAACGAACAACATCCTGCTTGGTGACACTCGCGCCCCGGGGGCCGGGTTTAAACGACGTATTTATCGTTTCCTCCCCCGCCGCTTCTCCCGTTGCGACATTGTCCCGAGTCGTGGACCTCGGTGTGTGAAATCAACACCGATCAAAAAAAAAAAAGTTTAATTTTTTTGAAGCGAAACTTCCTTAATGCACCCGGTAGGAGGAATCTTGGATTTGTTGAGCACTAAGTCGATTTCGGCTCCCGATAAACCCCCCAAACCCATTTCACTTATGATGTGCAACATATGAGCTCTCGGTATAGGCATTTGATAAGAGTAATTTCGCGAATGCGACGGAATTCGAAGAACGGAATGTGTAACCATCCAGGTGCTGCCATCTGTGGCTGATGGCGCGAACCGAAGTTCAAAAACCGGTTAAATCTACTGCAAAAACTCTCCCCAATGATTCAACGCGTGATTGTAGATTTTTTTTAAACGAATAAACAAAACGCGGAATTCTATAACGGCTTTGTTTCTTACGGAGAACCAGTTATCTGAAAACATGAAGCTATTCGTTTATTTGAGGTGAATTCTACGTTGTGAAATCCCGTAAATTTTCTGTAATTTCCAACAGTGCAGTTGTTTTTAAATTGCAGAGAACTCTTTAATAATTGGATTAAAGTTTTTTTCTTTGAAAAGTCCGTGATTCTAATTTTTTTAATTTCTAAAAGTGTTGTTGGTCGTGATGGAAGCATTTCCTTTTTTTTGTGTAAATAAATAAATAAAGTCTGAAGCTGGTTTGGAAACGGAATTAAACGTTGCTTGGTAGCTCGGGTTCAAATCCCTCCGTGGGAGCAGTGGCGCTGTCTCGCTGTTTATTCGAGGCTGGCGGCTCTGTGTCTACAGAGACCAGTAGTCGCCGGGGTCTACTTGGGGTGGGTGGAGGGGGGGGGGGGAATGCGACGTGCATTAGCCGCTCGGTTAATGCAGGGGTTCGCCGCCGCCGGCTGATGCGGCCCCGCCCCCCTGAGGGGGTGGGAGGATACGGCCAGGTGGTCAGGACGCTGGTCTTCGACCCCCCCCCTGCCCCCTCACTAGCGCCCAGGTGTCCCAGGGCAGCTGCGTCAAGCCTCCCGGCGACCCGGGCGCGCGAGTCGTCTTTCAGAACTACATACAGGAGCGGCGATCTTTTGGATTGGTATGCCACTACTTTTGCTCCGTAGGACCGTTTCTGTGTCCATTTTTAACACGAAACCTATCGTGCATTTGTTCTGTCACAATTTTTTTTTTTAAAATATATGTTTACCGAGTGTAATATGAGGAGTGTTAAAAAGTTTTTTTTTTATTTCAACTTCAGCAACTTTTTACACCAATTATAATATTGCACTTGGTAAATATCAGTTGAAAATTTCTGTGGCGGAAAAACAAATGCAAAAGAGATATCGCGTGTTAAAATTTTTACAGAAAAAAGTCTTATAAAGGCTTGCATAGTCAGGGTTATGTTTTTAGTGAGGCAGGGTATTTGTGAAGCCAATTCAAGTATTCTCGTCGTGCATACAACTGAGATTAGAACATTATGTAGCGGAGAAATGAATACAAAGGTGAAGTGATGCGCAGGTCCCGTGGAGTGATTTCTTTAATCTCTGTCGTATAACCCGCTCTACTGTTTTCAGTTACCTCCATCGAATTGTTCAGAGTTTATACTCTGGCTACTCAGGGTAAAATCACAGGCTGTGGTTGCGCGATTAGACTTGAATTTCAAAATGTCCACTCGTTAAGAGGCCGTGTCAGTAAATTTTTATTTCCAATATTCTGGTCTAGAAGTTCTCTCTTTTAACAGTGAGATTTAGTGGCTTATTCAACCGAAGTAACTGTAACCGCAGCGCGTGATAAAGCTACTATACCGCCAGATTACTCGACGAAAAATGTATCTGGTTCCTCGACAATCTGAGAGGATGACAATCTGACCGGCGGCTCACTAGGAAATTGCGGATGCAGGGATTCAGAATCAAGAAATCTCACATTTACAACTGTAGTATGAGTCGTATCTAAAAATTTTAATACTTTAAATGTATCGGAATACAATTAATCTTCAAACATTGGTAATTATTCTTTATCTGGATGTAATATTCCGTGAAAAATAATGTTAGTTGACATTAAAAAGTATACGAAATTCATAGTGTAACGTTTTAAAAGGATAATACCTAAATTCTTATGCTTAGATATTGCATATGCATTACACACAATCTAAATACAATCTCACTTAAGTCAGACTACCTAATTTTTTACAATGCACCATCATACAGTTTAACAGAGGTAGGAGAACCTCTTATCGATGTTGTTTCAAAGAATTCTAAATTTACAAATATTACTATTTATCTTATTATGATATGTATCTTTATGAATAAGAATTTACAAAAAAAATGAATTGATTACATTACACTTTAACATTACAAAAGACTAAAACACTAACAAAACTTAGTTTTATATATTGCTGTAGCATATTAGAAGACGAAATAACTCACTAGACTAACATTAAGAGGGCTGTATCACAAATTTACTTTACAGAGGAGAAAATATCTTTTAAAGATATTTCATTACCTCATTGATTACATAATACTGCCGTTGATGTGATCGTAGATATAAAGTATTGAAAAATTAGATTTCATTATGTTTATGTAAATATTTAGAAAACGTTATTGCTTATAGATGCTCATTATTTAAATAATAAAGAATCTTTTACTTTTATGTACTGGACAAACAAAATACTTATAAGTTAATAAGCTTAGTTGAATAACATCTTCAATTTGTATTGAATTCAATGTACAAATTGAAAATCATGTACAATGAATGCAACTGATTGAATTCAATAAATATTTGATCTTGTGAAACGGCCATAATGGTGATGTAGATAATTATAGATACTCACATGCATTTTGAGAGTCCTTATAAAGCCTATTACAATTCTATAAGTATACATTAAAATGCTTTTAAAATAGACATGTGTAATATAATTAAAACTTGTTTAAATAAGATCATAAAAAAATGAAAATCATTCAACAGTAAGTTATGTTTTATAAGATTTTAACAAAACACACATACCATAAGAGAATATTAATCATGCCACATAATTCAACACAAAATATTCATTCCAATAGGCGCTACGTAAAAATAACTTCTATTTTTATGCTGATAACTTTGCATTGTTTTATATATATCATTATTTCTAACTTTTAATATTCTCCACACATTAACTGAAATTAAGTATTTTCAGAGCCTTAGCAAATGTTGGTCTGTACCACATACAGTTCGTACGATATCTCTACGTGAAACACATACCGTTCATTATTAGTAATTTCAATTATATTTCCATGAACATAATGAAATTAGTATAGGGCCTAGGTTTTTCACTGTTGAGTACTTCTGAAGTATTTTCATTGTGAGTTAACATACATACCAAATGCCATTCTTCCAGTAAAGTTACAAAGACGACAACAAGATAATATATGTATAATATATATAATATGTATAATATATATAATATGTATGTAGTACCATATTTTAAACCCCTATTAAATGAATAATAACTCAATCTCTTTTCTGGACTATTAAGTAATAGTTTTTGAATACTGTTATTTGTAACTTAAATAAAATGACAACTAACAAATTAGTAAAATATATATTTACGTGCGATATAGTGACAGTTTTACTTGGACGGCAAACGAATATAATAAAATGTCTATGACAATGTTAACTTTACTCATTATTATGGGAAGAAACAAAATGGGCAGATAAGCATATTCTACGCTGACATTTAAAAATGCTCAATTCAAAATGAACATTTCTTCCCGATGACAAACAAAAAAGTTGTATGGTCGCGAATAATACATTCGTATGGCGTCACATCAGCGAAATATTCCCTTGGCATAAATGTGTGAAGTCTGTGACACAAAAACAAATGAACGAACAGCTTTTTTTTTTATAGGATGTGCAATCGGAGACCCTTGGGGTGGTTGAAGAGTGTCAGGTCGGTCGCCAGACCAGATAGTAAAAGCTCAGGGGCTTAGGATAGAAAAGGCCTATCTCCAAATTATTAAGTATAAATGTTGTCATGAAATAGTTAAAGACTTGATTACAACCAGGTTTTTAAACCCATCATGATCATGAAGACACTGATCGGAAGGTAATGTACAATACATTTCAATGGCCTTTTCAGTTTTTGCTAAATAATTATAAATATAAGCGAAATTTCACTGTATCTGGACAAATCAAAATATTGATTATATTTTTTTCATCACAGAAATAATATATGATATGATAACTAAATTTGAAAAAAGCGGTTATGTTAAATGTATTGTATACTTTCAGTAGGCAAAATTTCTGGCCCCTACCTCTTATAGACTTTGAGAAAAACTGCCTTTTAAAATAACATTGATATAGATAGGAGCGCAAATTTGTGACACGGCCTCTTAAACTTGTCTGCTAGAGGTTCAATTTATGAATTAATAGATTTAGTAACTATCAGGGTTGGCTGATTTAAATCACAATGGTTTAAACCATGGTTTTAAACGATTAATAAATTGTTCTTTTTAACAAAATGGTTTTTAAAATGCATTTTAAAATATAATTACTAATAAATTTTAATGAAATGTCTAATTATATAACAATAGTTAGATCATTGTTTCTTTTGATTTACGGGAACGAATAATTTTATACTAATCAAGATCTTATCATTTAAGTTATCTGACTATAAATGGTAAATTATGCCCAGCTGAATACTCTTCTAAAATTAAATAGGTGATTAGTAAATTGTCAAAACTGTAACAAAAAGAGGAAATAAAGTATAATATTTAAAAAAAAATCATATTTTGTGGGACATCCTTGATTACTTTATGTGGGAAACACCTATTCTATGGAGAATAATCCTCCTTTTGGAAAATACCCTTTCTTTTGTGAAGTTCCATTCAGATGTGCAGATTTGCTGGACTTCAGTTCTTTGATGTTATTCTGGTTCGACATGAGTGGTAAATAGCGGGATGTTGTATGGCTTTAATTTGAACATGCTGAGAGCATAAATAACTAATGTAATAAAAAAACTTGTTTATACAAAATAAAGGTTGATTAAAAAACAGTTTTTTCCCGCCTTGGTAATTATTAATTAATTAACTATTTCGATTCTACCGAAAATAACGGACGGACTTGAAAGATTGTGATTGAAACCTTATCGTGCCCTCCTAAGGCCTATCGAAATCGTTGGGGTCGGCGTTAACGTTCCTGGCATTAGAACCCAATCAAATACCAAAGTGTCGACCCTCCGGAGGTCGGACAGGTCAGTACGGCTTCGTGGCAGTGTTGAAGACTCCTGTTCACTCATCGCACATCGTCCCTCGAGGAGGCCTGTTCAGCGACCGGGAGCTCTCTCGGTCCACCAATCAGCACTCGTCGAACATCCTCGGACACGCCCCCCGCAGCCGAATTTCAAAATTTGTGGACAAGAGTTTTATGTCATCGCTTTGTATTTTTTATATACACTACTGATACGTGAAACTCTTGAATCAGAATTTCTATTTGTGTGATATTTTGGAAAATGTTTTTAAATTTAGTATTGGACTAGTTGTGAAATGCAGCTTCCCCAGTGGCCAGAAGGACAGAAGGAGATGGGTCTTCAACCCTGGCTGGGACCGCCAGCTCCGGCGAGGCTGACCCTACAGCCCTAGAGAGCAGTTAGCCGGACGTCCCTTCACAAGGATACTAATACCGCCGCTGCCTCTTTAGAAGTGTGTCGTTCGGCCCATCTACAGTGCGGAGTTTTGAATACTGAATATTTAACATAATCATTTAATTAAAACATTTATGATTAATCTACTGATACTTTAAATACATTGAAAACATAAAATAAAATTATATGTTACAAACGGTAGTTTCATGCCTACATATCATTCAGAAATATATTTTTTTAGCAATTTTCCTATTCTGAAAGTGGTTTCGGGAGCTCTGCACTCCTTGAGTGTGCTCAGGTATATAACTGATAGTAATAAGTACCTAATTACGAGAAAATGAAAAATCAACATTCGTGTGAGAGGGGTCTCACGGGGGTATTAATATTTATCGTCTTTAACATTTATTTGAGGGTTCTTTTCCTGTAAATTTTGAACGAAAGCGCTTCCGCATGTATTTCGTCAAAAAATCCCAACATATAATAACGAAAAGTTTTGTAATAATGGTAACAATTCATAATTATAATGAAGTATTAAAAATAGTTAAGTAAATATGTAGTGAATAAATTTAGACAACAGCGGACCCGTGAAGAATGGTTGTTCCGAAGGCCATCGGCCATTCATTCATCAATCTCTTGTTACGGTGGGCTACTAGGTATTATATCAAATTTTACGCCGCATTTAACATAAAGACGCCAAAAGCTTCGTTCTTCAGCCGCCAATCAGGCAGCCTGAGCGATATGACTGAGTACTCGTCAGTAATTTGAGCTCCTGAACAGCCGAAAAGGAAATGCGGCGAGGGATCTGAAACCCTTCACGAGATTCGGTAACCACTTCTTGTTTAAAACTGGTTAGGAGTCAAGGGCGTTTCGGGAGAACTTTAATATACATACATCTTCACTTCGGTGATTGAAGTAGTTTCGAGTCTACTTTGCTACCCAATAAATTCGTGAAATCAATAGGTCTCTACTGATGAGACAAGGAAAAATAATGGGGTGCTTTCGAGGTTATACCGACTTGCGTAGTAAAAATCTATCATTTTCCATGCAAATAATTAATAGAAATAAAATAATATAAATACGAGTGATGTTACAAATACGGTTGATAAAGTATAAATTTAATCAATTCAAATTTTAACATACTCAGTATTTGATATTAATGTAATTTATGTATAAAATTAATTATTTAATTTAGTAAAATAACAGCTGATTTTTAATTAACAATGAAAATCAATTAAAGTTCTGAATGTTTAATCTTAAATGTAGTATTCACAATAAATAGGTGGACCAGTATTCAATATAAATCACTAAAGTACAAGATTTAATAGTAAATATATAATTTTTATTTGTATGTAATTTTTTTAAAACCTGGGGGGACCACCCAGGTACAGGAGGAGAGAACAATAGAACAAATTGATTGATGACTGACAGGGAGGTGGGACAGTGATTAACCATCTAATTTGCATATCCTTTGTTGGGCAGAACCCGTGACATTATCTTGCAAGCTGTATGAAATTTCAATTCCATAAAAGAATGTCGCGGGTTCAATAGTATATTATAAAAGTTTAATCTAGACTATTTACAACGAATCATACATCAAATTAAAGGTAAACTAACATAGTTTTTTATTACAGATGTTGAGTATGCGCACATTTTAGTTACACGGCACACATCCCTGACTCATCACTGAACACCACACGATCAAGAAAGTTATCTTCCCGTTCAAAAACACTTGGAAGTGCAAAGTTAACGACGTACACCATAGTCTGGCTTTTAATTATGTTTGATGCAACTGTAACCGTTAAGGACACATGTGTAAATGTGTTCTTAAAACTTGCCACTGCCACAGGTCTTCTTTGGCCACTGAAGTTGCAAGACGTGCTTTCCGAACAGATTTATTAGGATCATACAGGTAAGATTCTCTGACAGTAGTGAACATCCTGTGCAGACACTTTCGGTGGTCCCGTGCGTTTCCCTTTACAAACACATCCGGTCGTTTCGAAATGCCTATACCCAGGGTCAGCAGACCGAGGCGCGCGAGTCGCACGCGACTCTTTTCATAGGATTATACGACTCTACAACTCATTGCGCTGCAAAACAAATGCCTGAAGTAGAGAAAACCGTATTTGATACTTGTAGTCTTTCCGAAACCTATGACAAAAAAAATAGCATTTGCTGTTCTAACAATCTTTGGCTCTACATATTTTCACTTGAACAAACATTCTCTTTAATGAATAAAATAAAATAAATTAAGAAATCATTTAATCAACAAATTAACATAATGCCTAAAATTACAAGTAGTTACTTGCTAGACATAGCTAAGCTTGCGAAAGCGATGCAAGGTCACCGTTCAAACTATGTACCTAATAAATTATACAAGCTCATGTGTTTTTTATTTTAATAATTAATTAAAATCTATTATTGTTTTATCAGTAGAGCTATACTAATGACTACAATATATATTTACAATTGTGTTATTATTTATGTTGAATTTTTAAGTAAAATATTTGGATTTTTCTTTTTTTTCATTCTAAAAATTCCATATAGATACAGAGAAGAAATATGTTTCGGCCCTCTAAAAAATTAGAGAAACTGTTTACATAATATTGGCCTCATCTAACTCGAAAGTCTACCAACCCCTGGCCTATACCATCGGCTGATGTGTTTGCCACATGGGGCATCACAATTAAAACTTGAGACGAAACGCACATTGGACTAAAATTCCTTTTCCACTCTTAGTAGATTGCAGAACACTAAAAAGCTTTATACGCTTAGGAGTCCCCCATTTTGCGTAGGCGACGCTGCAAGCGAGAAAAACAACGAAGCAGTACTCGCGCAATCTTGTTTTTTTGAGTTACTTTTAATTTTGACCGTGAACCAACACTCATGAAATGCAGGCAGTATCATTAAAATTTATAAGTGGGACATTTTATGGGCAGAGGTACTGTATTTGAAATTGCAAGATGAATAGGTTTAATTCTTCCTTTTAAAAGAATTTACTCAAGCAGTGATGGTGGTTTTGGTTCGCAGTGTTCCTGGAGCTTGGGCGCAAGAGGCGTCCGGCCCGGCTAGGCCGGCGGCCTCAAGGCCGCTGTGGCGCGGCATTCTGTGCGTAGCGCGCTCCGCGCATCTGTCCCGGGCCATCTGCGCTCCGCCCCACTTCGCGCGCAGATGCCGCCGACACGCAGTTACCGACACCGTCGCGCGCCCTCGTCCCGACCCCAGCCGAACACCGGTCAACCCAACCCCAGACTATCCTTAGGCCGGGTTTATAGAAAACGCAAGAACGCAGGACGCGACAACCGCAAGAAATTCACAGTCGTTTATAAAAAAAACGCAAGGACGCCGGCCATCGCCAACGTCAAAAACTAAAATTTCAGGAATAAGTCATGATTATTTTTAAAATCTTTGTTGTACTTATCGTACAGGCAGGGGACATTTTTTTGGATAAGCTGAACAAGAAATTCGTCATCTTCCTCCATTGCGCTGTATTCACTAGAAGAATGCCAGCCCAATACATAAATAAAGAAACACAAGCGTAACGATTAATTACAATCGCAGAGCCTTCTATATGCATTGCACGACAGTTTCAGTTTCCACATACTAAAGCAACCAGTATAGAAGGCTGAAACGCAAGGAGAAAACGCAAGAAGTACAAAGTTGAACAACTTCTGCGTTGCGTTCTTGCGTTATTGCGTGCTTTGCGTTTTTTTATAAACGTGCTGGTAGAAGAGTTAAGGTTGGACTTTTACCGTAGTTCCGTTTCTGCGTTCTTGCGTTTTCTACAAACCCGTCCTTAGTTTGTGACACATAACCTCGGTGGCCTCATGTTGCAAATACACTATAATAAGACAAATTGATGAACGTGATGAAAATATAAGCAAAAGCGTGTTTTCAAACTGCATTTCTTTAAGCGAATCACACTTAGTTTCTGCACCCGCCGCTAGAATTCGCTGCCGGAGCTCCTACGTAGACTATTAAATAATTTAGTTTAGCACCCCGAAATTTTGAACAATACAATGAAACAGCTGCGATAAAAAGCGAAAAGACTTGAAACCAAGGTTGGAATTTTTTTATTTTTTTATTAAACCAGGTTTTTTTTTATTTCATCGGTTATTTTGGTTCTCGGCACGTTCAAATGAAAGCCATACAAGTAGTTACTTGCCAGACATAACTAATCTTGCGAAAGCGATGCAAGGTCACCGTTCCAACTAAGTAATAAATTCTACAAGCCCATGTGTTTCATATATATATTTATTTGTGTTATATATATGTGTGTGTATATATAATGTATATATATATATTATATATTATATATATAATATATATGTATAATACATTATATATAATATATATATAGCCCGCTCTCTGCCACTCATTTTGAACCAGAAAAGTTGTAACATCCAAGAACTGAAGTCCAGGAAATCTTTATATCTGACTGGGACTTTACCACAGAAAGGGCATTTTCCAACAGGAGGAGGATTCTCCATACAATGGGTTTTTCCCAAAGAAAGGGGATTTACAGTACAGTCAAGGATTTCCCACAAAATAATTTTTTTTTTAAATTAATAAACTTCTTTATTTCGTCTTTTTGTTACAGCTTTGACTACAATTTACTAATTTTGTTTTAGAAGAGTATTTAGCTTGGTAAAATATATATAACTTTTTCAGATAATTTAAATAATATCTTGATTAGTATATAATTCGTTCCTGTATCACAATAAACATTAATGTGCATACTATTGATGCTATTTTAGTGGAATTAGACCTTTCATTAAAATTTATTAAAATCATCAAGCAACCCTTTCTTTGTCTTTGTAAACTTTGGTTCGCGCCATTCGCCACAGATGGCAGCACTGTGATTTACGTATTTCTGTTCCTTGACTTCAGTCGTATTCACAGAATTTCTCATAACAAATGCCGTATACCGAGAGCTGCGATGTTGCACATCTAAAATTTAATAATTATAATCATATAAATATCTAAGAGGGATTTAACAGTTGGTTGTTACTCAAAATTACACGCTGCTTTCACCGAGATGTCGCATATTTATGCATAACTTCAAGGTATTCGGAGAGGGGGGGGGGTGATTGCCCCATGCGTGTGGCACTTGTTGCACTACTCTTAATCATAAGTTCAAAACAAAACAAAATTCTTAAGATTTTAGGTTCTACACGCCCGCGACGCGATGGAAATATAAAATCATTCTAATAGGAAAGTATTTATGATTTTTCTTTCGCACTGTTTGTCACTATTTGCGAAGAACGTGATTAGGTATGAAAATATTTTATACTCCATCATAAAGCGTAAATTTCCTAGAGGAGGTGGAGGGGCCCTTGAGGGAAAAAAAGGGGGGGGGGGGAAGTCCTTGGTGGTAGTATCACTTGCACTTCCGTCATGGCGAGCCACTCTGCCTCGGTCGAACCTAAATAAATAAATAAACTTATATATAATATGCCTATTGCTATTTGGGAAACGTGGCGGACGATGCCTTGAGCCGAGGTTTACTTCCATTTAGTTCTCATCGGTTACTCCCGTCCGCCAATTTATTCCGTCAATGCTCCAGTTCTCACCTTGTCCGCAAGGCATGGTAGCGAAGGTGTGCGTGGTGTTGCGACGTTGAGACCTCCCAAGAGATGACATTAGCGGAATCACGGATGAGAGAGTTTCTTAAGAGGCCGTGTCAGTAAATTTTTATTTCCAATATTCTGGTCTAGAAGTTCTCTCTTTTAACAGTGAGATTTAGTGGCTTATTCAACCGAAGTAACTGTAACCGCAGCGCGTGATAAAGCTACTATACCGCCAGATTACTCGACGAAAAATGTATCTGGTTCCTCGACAATCTGAGAGGATGACAATCTGACCGGCGGCTCACTAGGAAATTGCGGATGCAGGGATTCAGAATCAAGAAATCTCACATTTACAACTGTAGTAGGAGTCGTATCTAAAAATTTTAATACTTTAAATGTATCGGAATACAATTAATCTTCAAACATGTGGTAATTATTCTTTATCTGGATGTAATATTCCGTGAAAAATAATGTTAGTTGGCATTAAAAAGTATACGAAATTCATAGTGTAACGTTTTAAAAGGATAATAACATAAATTATTATGCTTAGATATTGCATATGCATTACACACAATCTAAATACAATCTCACTTAAGTCAGACTACCTAATTTTTTTACAATGCACCATCATACAGTTTAACAGAGGTAGGAGAACCTCTTATCGATGTTGTTTCAAATAATCTAAATTTACAAATATTACTATTTATCTTATTATGATATGTATCTTTATGAATAAGAATTTACAAAAAAAATGAATTGATTACATTACACTTTAACATTACAAAAGACTAAAACACTAACAAAACTTAGTTTTATATATTGCTGTAGCATATTAGAAGACTAAATAACTCACTAGACTAACATTAAGAGGGCTGTATCACAAATTTACTTTACAGAGGAGAAAATATCTTTTAAAGATATTTCATTACCTCATTGATTACATAATACTGCCGTTGATGTGATCGTAGATATAAAGTATTGAAAAATTAGATTTCATTATGTTTATGTAAATATTTAGAAAACGTTATTGCTTATAGATGCTCATTATTTAAATAATAAAGAATCTTTTACTTTTATGTACTGGACAAACAAAATACTTATAAGTTAATAAGCTTAGTTGAATAACATCTTCAATTTGTATTGATTTAAATGTACAAATTGAAAATCATGTACCTACAATGAATGCAACTGATTGAATTCAATAAATATTTGATCTTGTGAAACGGCCATAATGGTGATGTAGATAATTATAGATACTCACATGCATTTTGAGAGTCTGTATAAAGCCTATTACAATTCTATAAGTATACATTAAAATGCTTTTAAAATAGACATGTGTAATATAATTAAAACTTGTTTAAATAAGATCATAACAAAAAAAATAAATGAAAATCCTTCAACAGTAAGTTATGTTTTATAAGATTTTAACAAAACACACATGCCGTAAGAGAATATTAATCATGCCACATAATTCAACACAAAATATTCATTCCAATAGGCGCTACGTAAAAATAACTTCTATTTTTATGCTGATAACTTTGCATTGTTTTATATATATCATTATTTCTAACTTTCAATATTCTCCACACATTAACTGAAATTAAGTATTTTCAGAGCCTTAGCAAATGTTGGTCTGTGCCACATACAGTTCGTACGATATCTCTACGTGAAACATACAGTTCATTATTAGTAATTTCAATTATATTTCCATGAACATAATGAAATTAGTATAGGGCCTAGGTTGTTCACTGTTGAGTACTTCTGAAGTATTTTCATTGTGAGTTAACAAACATACCAAATGCCATTCTTCCAGTAAAGTTACAAAGAAGACAACAAGATAATATATGTATAATATATATAATATGTATAATATATATAATATGTATGTAGTACCATATTTTAAACCCCTATTAAATGAATAATAACTCAATCTCTTTTCTGGACTATTAAGTAATAGTTTTTGATTACTGTTATTTGTAACTTAAATAAAATGACAGCTAACAAATTAGTAAAATATATAATTACGTGCGATATAGTGTGACAGTTTTACTTGGACGGCAAACGAATATAATAAAATTTCTATGACAATGTTAACTTTACTCATTATTATGGAAAGAAACAAAATGGGCAGATAAGCATATTCTACGCTGACATTTAAAAATGCTCAATTCAAAATGAACATTTCTTCCCGATGACAAACAAAAAAGTTGTATGGTCGCGAATAATACATTCGTATGGCGTCACATCAGCGGAATATTCCCTTGGCATAAATGTGTGAAGTCTGTGACACAAAAACAAATGAACGAACAGCTTTTTTTTATCGGATGTGCAATCGGAGACCCTTGGGGTGGTTGAAGAGTGTCAGGTCGGTCGCCAGACCAGATAGTAAAAGCTCAGAGGCTTAGGATAGAAAAGGCCTATCTCCAAATTATTAAGTATAAATGTTGTCATGAAATAGTTAAAGACTTGATTACAACCAGGTTTTTGAACCCATCATTATCATGAAGACACTGATCGGAAGTTAATATACAATACATTTCAATGGCCTTTTCAGTTTTTGCTAAATAATTATAAATATAAGCAAAATTTCACTGTATCTGGACAAATCAAAATATTGATTATATTTTTTTCATCGCAGAAATAATATATGATATGATAACTAAATTTGAAAAAAGCGGTTATGTTAAACGTATTGTATACTTTCAGTAGGCAAAATTTCTGGCCCCTACCTCTTATAGACTTTGAGAAAAGCTGCCTTTTAAAATAACATTGATTTAGATAGGAGCGCAAATTTGTGACACGGCCTCTTAAAGCTATAGAAACAAACTTGTAGAACGAGCCTTTGTACAGTTTGTTTTTCTTTCAGTTGCTAACCAGAGTGGCTTCAACTTTAGGATCACCCACTCCGCAGATTGATAATCGCTGCATTTTTGATGTGTTTTAAACTATTCTTAAGATAACCTGAAATACTTTCGATGTGCAACATCTTAGCTCTCGGTATACGGCATTTTGTGAGTAATTGCGTGGACGAAACTGAAGTTCAAGGAACGGGAGTGTGTAACAACCACGGTGATGCCATCTGGGGCTCATGGCGCGGACAAAAGTTCACGAGACTTAATCATCCAAAGCTGGGGCTCAGTATTTTTTTGAAAGTCTTTTAATTTTTATCGGGGCTCTACATTATATAATTTTAAAATTTCTCTCCGAGAATCGAATGATTCGATAGTCGACGTAGCTGCTCCGGCAGCGAATTCTAGCGGCCGGTGCGGAAACTACGTGCGATTCGCGTCCAGAAATGTAGTTATACAATTTGACGTATATTTATCAGGCTCGGAAATTATTTTAAAGAATTGTACGGTAAATTTCGAGTCAAGAGGCCCGAGTTTCGTAATATAAGTGAATTGGCAACTAGAGAACACGTGAATATGCTCGTTACCTTGGTTAGATGTTACACCCCTGGCGAGTACGGCTTGACTTCTCACTTTTTTGTTTGTTCTTGAAATCGTGGGAACTGTGTGGGACATGCCTTCTCGTGGGAGAAAGCTGAGGCCCGCCAGTTATCGTCAACTCGTCAGTGGATCATTTGACATAATCTGGATTGAGAATCTGTCTGTGCCTCGCGGCCGCCAAGACAAACGGGGCGGAAGTTCAAAAAGGCTCCAACCGACTGCTGTCACTTCCTCTGCATGACACTCGTCGCGTCAGTGTGAAGACTTTCCAACGCACGCTTTGTAACTCTTTATTTCCTGTATGTTGTAAGACCAAGGGTAGATTTTAGTAAGTTTGTTTTGCCCAGGTTCTTTTTTTTCTCCCCAAAATCAACACGTTAATCTGTCCAATCACTGCATTCTTGAGTGACTGAATTAAAGTAAACGGTTAAAATACTTGGATCCTGCTTATTTAACATAACCTTGTGGTATACCAGACGTACGTAATTTTTGGCTTCTAATAATGATAAATGCCAACTTAAACAGCTATATTTTTTTTTTAAATAAATAGATTCAATCCAAGCAGATATTTTTACTCTCAATCACAGACTACAGAAATTATTGCATTATTTACGTTTATACTTTTGTTTCGTAAATTTAGATCATCACATGTACATTTATTTTAGCTACATTATTTTATACATTTATATTTATTATAACTAGTTAATAAACCTCGGCTTCGCTCGCGCATATTCAGGGTATTGCTAATATTTTACAATGGAAAGAAAAGTATGTTATTATTTTCCAAATAAATTTCCTAAAGAAATACAATAAATTGTCAGGTAAATAAAATAATTAATAACATAACCGTTTGAAAATACTTCATAAAGTGGTTATGCATACGCCTTTCTAATATTTAGTTTTATCTGATTTTGTAACTTCTGTTTTAGTAGGTTAAAAAATAATTTTCTAACCTTATTGAAAACAAACTTGTCTGCTTTTCATTTAATGAGGCAAGACAATTAAAAAAAAAATATCGTTAAACATGGAAATACAAATTTTTATTAAGTTTATGCCTTCGTTTACACTTGTTCTTGTCTTCATTATGGTTTAAAGCTCTACTTAAAATAATTGACCCATTTTACCTTATTAAAAATACCTCCTTTATTTTCGGATATAATGTTGAATACTGAAATCAAATTTCTTACGTAACTTATTAGTAATTTATTTAGTTATGCTTAGTAATCATTTTAAAAAATCCCAAAATGTTTACCTCTTTTCCAGCAAGGATGCCTATGTAGAAATTAAGAATTTAGTAAATATTGCAATATCAGTTTAAAATAAGAAAACCAAACTGAACCTTTTTTTTACAGATGTAAAATACAAAATAACTATTATAAACTTACCTATATATATATAATTAAAATTTATCTTACCAATACTTATTTATGAAGTTCCGTAACTTAATATATTTTTAGTAATATTAACCCCTGTTAAAACTTTATGATGGATACTTCGGAGAACGTTGAGTAATAAAAGGTAGATTAAGGTACCTATATAATTCATAATTTTCCATATATTAAATTAAGTTAGATTTGATCAGATGTTATCTTCTTAGTGTTAAAACTATATTTACAATTTTTCGCCCCTTAAGAAGTATAACTTCAGCATGTCGTAAAAAAGTTGTTAGGTTTTGCATGTCTATAAATCGTAAGGCTTAATATACATCCCGCTTGGTTAGCTTCCGGGATAATACTTTTATAATAAAAAAAAAACCGACCGCCTTTTCATATGTTTTGCGGTCGAAGTAGAAGATGTAAAAGATTAAAACCATGATACTAAATTATTATGTACGTAATTCATGCCCAGTTTCTTGCATGCAAGTTTATTTGTTAGGAGTTTTTTTTTAATAAAACAAAACTTGCCTCAAACGTATTACAACGTTAAAATTCTAAATCCGTAAAAAAAATAAACTAAAAGGTTGTTCGTTCTTAGTTTCATACTCGTAGAATCTGCACAGAAGTAAAATTATAATTAGTAGTTTATTATTTTCATAAAATATCTTAGTTGGTTGCACATTAATAGCAATAGTTGGATGTTGTCAACTTTAATCACGTGGAAATTATCTTTGAAAATGTTTAGCTTTCTAACATTTCATTGGTACGTTCTTGTGAATAGTTTATCTATTTCATATTATTGATTATATATATAAATGAAAAGCTTTAGGCAAACATAACCTTAGTCAAAAGCAAAAAAAAAAAAATGTTCTCCTTTGCTGCTTTGGTTTTTTGAGAACAAAAAAGAAAACAATTATCAATTGATTGAATTAATACAGGAAAGCAATTTATACCACAGAAATGGGTTGACACTATTTATATGATCGCCAAAATATAAATAAAAATCTACCAAATCTAAGGAAAATTGTGGTTTTTGTTTACTACAACACTGAAAAATGGTTATTTTTGCTGGAAATGTTTGGACAAAGGTGGTTTTTGCTGAACATACTATATTTTACAGCCTTGAAAATATAAACTGTGTAGTATTTCCTTTATTAATACAGGTTCTATGCATGCCTACCAGGGTCTCTCTCTCTTTCTCTGTGTAACTCTATATATCTCTTAATATCCATATATTTTTCTATTCATCTCTCCATATCGTTCTATTTCTCTAAATCTCCCTCTATGTATCTCTATATCTGACTATATATCCATATCTGTATATCTCTGTACCTTCATATATATATATATATATATATATATATATATATATATATATATATATTGTTACGATTTACCGCGGGTTCGTAAAGGATAGCCCAATTAAAGATTTTTATCACACGCAGTTTTATTTATTTTCACTACTTATGTCACTTACAATTAATCTTCTAAGATGGCAAATAATTAACTACACTTAAAGAAATGTCTATTCCCCAGTCACTCGTTCCACACACCTCGCTGGGCCGCACCTCTGGCGCAAGTCTCGCCGCAGCACCCCTCGTGGTCCTCCGTCTTAGGACTCCGTCGCCGCATTCCGCCGCCGCCGCCGCCGCCGCCGCCGCCGCCGCCGCCGCCGCACTTTCCCTTCGCCGAGATCCCACTCCCCCTTCGCCAAGATCCCACTCGACGCCTCGCTCGGAACTCCGCCGCGCCCGCGACACTACCGCTCGGAAACTCCGCCGGCGTCCCCCGGCTTTTATATCAGCCCAGACACCTTCCAGATCTCCCGACGCGCTGGGGCCAGTCGCGCCATTCCGCGCCGACCCGACGGCAGAAATCTCTAAACACATGTCGGCGTAACTTCGCAGCTGTCAGGTTTCGGATGCCAAACTCACAGCGCCGCGCGGGGAGCTGAGGGCTGGAGGGAGGGGAAACGGCGACCCAGGTGCGCACGGCACATCTCATGTTACAGCGGCATGTGATATCAGCCCAGCTAGCTCTGCACCTGCGCGTGACGCAACTTTGCTCTCGTTCGTAACACTATATATATATAAATAAAAAAACTTTATAGTTCTAATATATAACCCTTTATTTTTATTTCTCTGTATATGTGTGTGTGTATATATATATATATATATATATATATATCCTTTATGTATCCTATCACTATACTCTATGTATATTCCTTTCTCACTCGCCTGTCATTCTTTTCTCTCGCTTTCTCTCTCGACTAGCACGCCACCATTATTATTATTATTATTTATTATTATTATTATTCGTACCATAGAAAAGAGGAACTGACATAAAAGTACATACTGGTAATTGACTACATGGTGGCATCTTTACGATTCTTACTAGTGAATTCTTTCCAAGCTATCAAACAAATTTATAGAATATTAGTCTTTATACAGCTACGATTTTTTTTTTTTTGCTACCCAATTGCCAACCAGTTGGTCAAGCGTGCAAAATTTCATAGAGCGCGGATAAATTGCCCGCGTTGTTTCGTGGCTAGTCTGTAACTACGACGATGGAATGTCTAAATTTCTCCAAGAATAATTAGATCTGCTTTAATTTTTTTTATATTAGACGAACTCGCACACATTCTTTTATATAAGTATATAAAGAAGATGGGGTACGTTGCGTCGATAGTTATTACTACCACGCCTATTTATTTTGCTTGGTGTTCGATGCATTGCATTAGGTTTGCTACGTGGAATGTTAACGTGCAGGGGTTGGCAAGCCAGCCTGACGGAAGTGTCGTGGCGGCTCGTCGACTCGAGTGTTGAGGGGTCGGCGGTTCAAGGCGCGCGCCGGCGGCGAGTGTGTTGACACGTGGCGGCATCGTCCACCGCGCATTCGCCAGCTGCCGTGTGGTCTGGGCGTTCTCGGACCTGTCAGTAGTGAAGGGAGAATTAAAATGCATGTGTTCTCATGCTGCAAATCATGGGCCTCTGTGGCGGGGGGGATGGGGGGGACGGGGGGGGACACGTCCCCTCCAAAAATTGTAAACATAAGAAGTGAGAGTGATATTCAGCAGAATAGCACACAAGGGTATTTTTTTTTTCATTTTTCTTATTTTTAAGTTTCTACGATTCTCAGAATAAATATCTTTCATTTAAGAAATGTTTTGTTTCCGTCTCTTAGAATTAAGTGTATTTTGTGTGCTATTTTCCCAAGTGTGAATTCTCTCGTCCCAAAGCATTCTACACAAATCTTCATTCAACATTACATTATTATCGTAACATTGTTACTATTATTATCATTACATTACATACAATACATTCTGTTTGGATATTTTTACTTCTATTCGCCAAATAAATTTACATCCCATGTCCCCCCCTAAATTTACTTACCAGAGAGGCCCATGCTGCAAATATACTTGGAACAATAGGAGACTCGGGGACGACGACGGCTTCAAGACTCGTGGTTGGAGACCTACCTCTACGCTGGCATTCTGCAGGTAGTCGCACTTGGCGTTTGCTTCTTGGGACTTACTGAGCCCTCGTTTGTTGCAAAACAAATTTAACATTTCTTAAACATTGCTACGCTTTTACTCCATTCTTATAACAACATTTTAATGCAAAATTTTTGATCATTTTCTTAAACAAATATTTATAATAAATCGGTGATGGTACCAAAATACATTTAAACTTTTTGACAGCTGACAACAAACTAAAACATCCAATATGTGTAATTACGTACAGATACTTTTGACGTGTTTACCAATACAAACGAAAATTGCGTAAATCGGACTAATAAACCTAGAAATTAAAAAAAAAAAATTGCTGTTACTTTTTGAACGCACCTCGTGATCATGATACAGTATGTCCATAAAAGGATGTCCCAGCCATCAATTTTTATAGTATTAACTCTTAAGCGGTGTAGTGTTGGTTCAGGGTCACAAAGAATAATTCAAAACAAGTTTTAGATAATTGTATGCGCGAGAAGGGTGGACCCAGGATTGCCTTCTGGGTGGCGGGAGAGGGGGGGTGTCTGTACCTAGTATAATACCTGTTTATTACTTCAGAAGTCGTATAGTCCAGTGCATATTTTACTCTTCTGGTGGGGGGGGGGGGGGGGGGGTCACTCGGAACCCGTGCCCCCCTCTAAATCCGCCACTAAGCGCTAGTACTGCTTTGTTTTCTCGCTTGCAGCGCCACCTATGTTGAAAGAATGGCTCTTTCTCAATTAGTATAGAGGATGAACCCGTGAACTTTATTTGGCAACAAGGATGGAGCCCCTCCCCATTGGAATCTCTTTGTACGAGAGTGGTCGGACGTCGAAGTCCCTGACCGTTGGATTGGTCGTAATGGCCGAGGCGACAGAGTTTTTTTTCCGCTGGCCTCCACGTTCACCTGACATAAAGGCCATGCGAATTATTTTTTCTCCTTTGGGGCTTTATAAAATATCGTGTCTACGATCCGCCGCTACCTTAATGATTTGCCCGAGTTGAGACACGGATTTGAAATTACTCCGGACTTGTTGACCAAAGAGTGGGGGCGAGATGGGACTTAAAAAAGTACAACTAAAGGTGGCGTACTGAACATTTGTAAGACGTGACGTTTGATTTGTTGTTGTAAATAGTCTGAATTAAATTGTTATGATACAACATTTGAAACTGCGACATTTAATGTTCGTTCTCCTCTGTAGTGGCTCGGCCATCTTTTGTCTTCGTTCGCCGATCCGCGCGCGGCTGGCGCTGTTAAGGAATATTCATGGGCGGCAGACGGGGCTGCGGTCCGGCCTTCGACCTCGATTGTCCTCGCCGCGGGAAGGCGCCGAGCCGCCAGCGGGCGCTGACTGCACGCGGCGCCGGCACTTGCCAGCTGATACCGTGATCACCAGGGCCGGTGTAAGGTAAATTGGCGCCCTAGGCTAAAAACCTTAATGCCGCTCCCCCCCCCCCCCCAGACGCCACAAAAAATTTTTCCTTGCCTCAAAATACATCACGTAAGCCTAAGATTTTGTCAACAATCAAATGTAAGAAGGCTTGTGTTTTTTTTTTTTTACCTTTTTACTTATTACAAATCAAACAGGTCACTGTGGACTTTAAATAATAACTTATATCAATATAAACATTCCAAACTGTTACAAAAATCCATTTTCATCTAGTTTAATAATCGTTAAACATATATTATATGAGCTGTTATGTGTCGTGCTGCGCCGCCCCCAGCTACTTGGCGCCCTAGGCGGTTGCCTAGTTCTCCTATATGGACGCGCCGGCCCTGTTGATCACCAACTATCCCTACTAACGCAATAAGTGCTAAAGTGTGTTTGTCTGTTTGTCCGTTTGTCCTTTCGCGCAGCAGCGGCGGCACAGAGATTGTATTCATGTATACAGTTCCGCCGCCGATCCATCATAACTGCCCATCCGGGGCATTTTAGTGTGCGCGAGACCAGAGACCGGACTTCCTATAACTCGCTTGGTGCATTTGTAATTCAGGTGCGCCCCCACACTTCTGGTAGAATCACTTTGATCAACGGGCGGGGTGCGTGTCTTGTGGAATAGGTTTGGCACACGGGCAACTGTTGAGGACTCCGCCCTACCCGGGCACACATACGGTGAGCAGAGCTTCAGGAAAAACCACGATTTCAAAACTACTCAAGATATCCTAGTGGGGTCTGCTTACGAAAATCATTTAAAGAGATTACTTAGGGCCGGGCCGAAAAGTACTTTTGATATCGGATTAAGTTTTTAAACTGTGTTTTTGGAAGAGTTAAAATTGCTAAAACCCATGTTTTTAGAGTAACTTTAAAGGCGTAAAACAGCCAGTACAGATTCTTGAAAGCACTTTAAGGTCTTGCACTACACCTTTATATTCATTTCTCAGCCATAAATGTTACCGTCACCGCTCAAATTTCACAGTATCCTGTGACTAGAAGACTGCGCGCCAGTTCAGAGCTTTGCTGCACTAGAAATACCACGACTAGAATGAATTCTGAATACACCATTATAAAAATGTATTAAAAAAAATACCGAAAATAACTACTCAGCGTTTTCCTAAACGTGCACCACTCTGATATCTTGAGCAGGTGTCATAGCGTTTTTTTTCTTATTCTCTGAAGCTGTGCACACCATAGTGTGTAACCGGGTAGACAGGATCATTAACGTAGTTTTAAATGTGTTCGCGAGTCACAGTCGCCGCAGCTGCGACCCAGGCGCGGAGGTCTGAGCCGGATGTGGAGGGAGACTGCTATTGGGAACCTCTGCCTTCCGGACTGACAACTCGCCTCTTCTGTCTTGGGCGAGCCGCCGCTTGCCCCGAACCCTTTTCCCACTTCCCCTCCTTCCCCTCTTACATCTTGAGTGGCTACCTCTCCCCCCCCCCCTTCCTGAAGCTTCTGTCTGGTGGGGTCTCACCGCTGCCAACGTTGCCAAATTAACATTCCCTGCTGTCACTGACAGATCTCTCTTCCCCCCTCCCTCCCCTCTTCTACTTTCCGTCATCTACTCCCCGGCGAGGAGATAAGACGTGCCGCCATCTTGTCTGCGAAGGGGCGGGACACGAACATTTCTCGGGCGGATTGCTCCGCGGAATTGAAACTCTGCCGGACGTTAATCATTGTGATGAACAAAACTAATTAGTCTGGCTCACGCTTGTCCCCCCCCCCCCCCTCCTCAACCCCTCCCCCCCCCATCCTCCCCGTTTCTCTCGGCCGCGGGAGGAAAGGAAAATGCTGTCGGGATAAAGTCCCGAGTGTCGCACTTGTTTTGGGAACAGCGCAGATTACTTTAAATTAAATTCAGCGTTAAAGATAACTTTTTATTCAAGGTGATAACTTTTTTTTCTCCATTTAACACAGCATTTTTTTTTTATCCAGATAGATATGTTTAAAATAGTATAGTGATATATTTATATTTTTTAACCTGTGATATAAATATTTATAGCCTGCATTACAACAAACTTATCACTTGCGCACAGTTTCCTATTCGTTTGTAAATTATTTTGTATTTGGTTAATTATAAGTTGCAGTGTGCTATTTACCCACAGATATAATATAGATAAATCTATTTAGAATACATGTGTGGATTGATGTAGCGAAGGATGAATATTTTGAATGTTCATGTTCAGCTGTACTTCGAGAACTATTCATGCAGAGTAGACCCTGATGAAGAGCGCAATTGCTGATCCAACACTTATTTGAGATATAATAAAATTGTTTTAATTTGAAGAATATCACTGAAAGATACCACAAGGTTGTCCCATTCATATTATTAATTTATGATTTAAATTACAGACTATAACAAGTCATTAACCTGTCTCATTAGTGCTGACTGAAAACCTTTGATTTAAGACTGAGATAAATGTTATACAATATATTACACTAATGAAACAATTAAGGTATTCCTATACAATCTGTCAATATTGATCTTTCATTATTTGACCTTTTTTTAATATTTACAATTCTTCTCCAAAAACTTTAATTCTGTAATGATCATGTCCCAAGTTTTATTGTGCAAGGCAACATTTAATGGTATGTAAAGTTATGTGAATATTAACGTATTTATTATTGTATATAAAACTGATATATATATATAAGTATTTAAATACCATAAAAAGTAAAAAAATATGTACAAATTAAATAATTTCTGTATATATAACTAACAGGACACACTATAACCTTATTTTAAATTCATATTGTAATTTGTGCTTGAAGTATATTCTTATTTAAAAAAAAGTATTTGGTACACTTAAATTAAGATGCATCACATTGGCTGTATCCGAATACATAGGGATGCGTCCTTAGCACACACATCCCTACATCCCTTAGCAAATGCAGCCACAATGTAGAGGACGCATTTCTAATGGATGAATAGTATCCGAATACTTTTACTGCTAGCACCACTTGTTGACTGTCAGTCGTACTAAAAATGTTCACGCAGCCATTTTGTGTAGGGATATCTACGAATATTCAGCAAAACGTAAATAATAAATACCTACCAATTAAAAAATAATGTAACGTGTATGTTATACATGTTAGCAATCCAAATAAAATACATTTTATAAATTGTAAACTTAAAAAATACTTATGAGTTTTGAATTATCCTTTAAGTTTAAATTTGTATTTTGATTATATTTATTAACGTCTTCATTTGTCTCTGTTTAAGATCACTTTTGCTTATAATGTTTTAAACAAATATTATGCTGAAAATCTGAAGTAATATTATACACAAACAAAATAAAACCCGATTCCGAAGCTAATGGATGTAGGGACGCGTTAGTGGATGCGAGTGTCGCATCCCTAGAAATCTCGAATTAGTGGATACGTGAAGGGATGCATCGGCATCCCTTGTGATAATTCGGATTCAACACAAAGATGGCCGCATCCACTACGATGCACTTTTAGTGGATCCCTTAGCTAAGGGATCCATTAGGCCAGTATTCGGATGCAGCCATTGTTACATCTTTTATACAGAGAGACTATTCAGACCGGTTTGATTAAATTTGTTTTACTCACCTGAGGGTGTGGTAATAGATTCTGTGAAGCAAGGTAATTACTGTGGTGTCACACTACAATTTCTACTCAGGATGTCAATAATATGTAATATCCCAGGGTTTAAATGTTATTTAATAGTGTGTACGTTGGTTTGCAGGTCATGTTTGTTTTTTTGTCGTATGACGCGTATTATTTAATAGGATGTGTTAGCTACAGGATTGATATGTGGCATATTACTTTTTCGTTTGTTCACCCACTGATAAAACCTAGAAAGTTCAGGAGTATTTAATTATACTTGAAAGGGGTTGCTTACTATTGATCTTGGATACGCCAAAGTCAGCACATTATAACATAAAATTTTGGTATACTTACTGTATAACGGTTTATTATGTAGCCGTGACATTAAAACGTCTTTTGTATTTTCTAGGTTCATGGAAAGACATCTTGAATACAACTTAAATATGAAAGATGGTAAGTCATGCAATTTACGTGTTCAGTTTTGTTAAATTATAAATAATTTTATATTGTTGTAAAGTAGTTTCGGTTTCTCTGTTCAAATTTAACTTCAATTTATTTTTGTTCTGATATAACCCATTATGTCATTTAGTTGGTGATAATTACTACTAAGAACTAAACAGCTTATTTATACGAGTATATGTAGTATCATAAAACCGCAAAGACACTGTACAAAAATGTATGAAATTAAATAAACGTATAAGAATTTTTTAAAAAAAATTACTCTTATGATTTTCCAGTGTAGTGCGCAATGATCAAGGTTGCTTGTGCCGCAGATTTGGAACATTATATTGGACTGTACTACAGATTCCATTGGCTTAAGAGTAAGTCTTCACCAGCTTTCACTAGACGATAAGTTACATTTAGAAACGCTTTTCCAGCGTTGATGTGGTTTACGTTGTAGTCTCTCAAGCTATCGTGTGAACTGAGTTACTAGTAGGCTACGTCCGCCCTCGTTATATCCTCACATCAAGTCAAGCTTTAAAAATGACAAGTAGCTCTGCATCGCATTATTTGTTTATCGTTAACTTCCGATGTTTATAACTTTCCGTATATTATTTTTCTGAGTAATTTGTCAAACATGCATTATTTAACTAATTTTAAAAATAAATTTACAAAAAGTATTTATGCGATTGAAGCAATTATAGTTGTTCGTTACTGCTATACAAACAAATTAGCCTGCATTGCCTATTATATGTTTGAACATTTTTTCCGCACAAGTAAAACCCATTAATTTCGGAAGAAAAAAAATTGAACTGGAAAATATCTGAAAATGAAAACCATAGCGTATTAGACCATAGTTTTCCAAACCAAACAAACTATTTCAAAAACAGGCATGGTGATAGCCCTGCATCAATGCTGGGATAACAATAGCTCGAAGAGTGTTCTGCGGTGGACACAAATTATTTTTCCAACAAATCACGGACGACACATCATCCGTGTCGACAGCGCGACATAAATGGCGGACGAAACATACTTCACGATTAGAAAGATTTGAGATTTTGCATCGCGTCGCGGGCACGACGTCACTCTTGACGATTTTCAGAAAGTTTTCGTAATGTGGCGAAACTGGTGCGTTGGCGATTTTCCCAAAAAGAATATATATTTTTCAAACGTCGATAAAAAAATCCCTGCAAGCATTGATTGCTGTCGTATGATTGTTGCTTATGTAATGTCAATAAACTATTTATATTTAAGGGGGATTAGGCCTTGCCACATTGGATCGTTCTATCTTTTTGCTAGAAATAATTTTTAATTACTTATTCCAATTTATTGGCATTTCAAGGCATAAATCAGAAATCTCAGACCTTGTATACCTTGTTGCAACCACATATTTACTAACAGGCTCTAACCTGTAAGATCCGCAAAGGAAAAAAGTTATTTCACGCGAGCGACTAAAACTATCATGATAGTTACACCAGTTAGCAATTTTCGGCTTCAAGTAGCCAAAGCTAAAGTCCTATGCCATGTCGACACAAAGAATTTATCACAGAAGCTTTTAGCAAATCGTATCAAAATATTTGAAATTACAAGAGCGAGGCCTAATCCACGTTAATCGAACATTTTTCGTTCGTCGTCGCGGGGCTAAGAACAGCACGTTCACAATAACGCGGTATTTTGTCCTGTCTAATTGTGTCCTACTTGTAGGGCTTGTTTCGCATTTGTGATTCCAGCGTAAGTAAACTGAGAATATTTGGTTAGGTTTCGCACGAGATTCTGGCTAGTGAACCCTTAAAAACACTCTCAATGCTACTACACTGTTAGAAATTAGTCAAATTACGAAATTTTCAACGAAGAGTTCATTTCGATTTCAAATAACTGTATCTTCGTAAAAACGACGCCGTATTTAGACTTCAGATTTGTATAGTTCTAAACGAAGGCACACAAAAACAGACTAAGAATAGCGTACTTAGACTGTAGACTTAACCTGTTTATTTAATGTTTGTAAATATAAAAAGGATATTTGTTTGAAATCAGGTTCAAAATAAATGAACTCTGTGGCCATATATTTACAAAGATAGCCGTTAATTTACTATGACCCCTGGATAATTTTTGAAGAGATTTCTTCTAAAATTGAAGGTGAGAATTTGTAATAGTATAGTAGTTTCACAGTAAGAGGATATTATCCAAATGAGAAAATGTTCATTTGTGTAGTTTGGCCTCTGGACATGATCTTTTCTTTTCAGCTCTTTAGGATTGACGAAGGCGTTCGTTTTGCAACTCATACAATTGGAAAAAGATTTAAAAACAGGAGGAAAAAAACCTTAGGGAAATTAACAAAAGTTTAATTAAAAACTGGATAACTAATTTTTAGTCTAAGTGTGTTCCTTTGATTTCGTAAAATAAAACCAGAATATTTTAGTCACATTTCATGTGCTGTAGAGAAACAATAAATTAATCAACTGTTTATTTATTGTTTTAATGATTTTAAGCTCAGTCCAAATTAGATCGTTATTAACTCATAATCAATAATATTTTATGTCAAACTTTGGTTGCGTAGCATTGATGAAAATGGTAACATGCAAATTGTACGCTACACCGGATAAGATTTTATGATAAATTCGACATTTTATGTATGGTTGAAATTGGTTAAATGCTTATTTGCGTTTGATATGCAAAATTGTAAAAAAAAATAATTGGGGGGGGGGGGGGGGAAGTTGTGTTTATGTGTGGACAAGGAAAACTCAGGAAAATGGTCTTATTGTGAGAACCTTGAAATAGCTTTTTTTTTTGTTCGCTCGTCGGATCACGCAACGTGTGCTCCAAAGACGCTGAAGCACACGAGATGGACGTCACACCAGTTTCTTCCGCTCCCTTGTCATTCTCCAGTCCGGTGTGCTGAGAAAACGACTGGACGGAGAACTGATAAGGGCGCGTGGGAGACTGCCACTTCGACGGTGCTGCAGCGCAGCGGCCGGTCGCCGCAGCTGGCTCTGCAGAAGGGCGAGCCGGCCCTGCGCTCTGTCGGCGCTCGCCCGAACTAGTTGGCGTTGCGCCGCTGTGGCGGCTGTTTAAACAGCCCGGAAAATCAGTCTCGTTTACGTGAATCTTTTCACGGAAGACGGACCCACAAGATATATTAATGCTTCACTATCCGTCCACCACGTGTACAGTGCACGGAAACTAAACAAGTAGCAGAAAATTGAGACAGAATTTCACTGTTACAAAAAAAAAATAATTTAACAAAAATAATTATGGATACGAGAACATAACATGGTTTATATTTACATATAAGAAAAAATAAAATTTTAAGTAATTGAAACAATTTTTTTAAGTATTTAAACATTTAACAAAATATGGCTACCACCGTGGGCAAATACTGTGCTTCTATTGGTCGCACGGAGAACCATAAACGCAAGAACTGAGCATTGCCGAGCTAAACACTACGGGTCCGTGTTCGCTTGATTCTCTTTCAATGATCCCCTCTCCGCTTCAGCGTTATTATAGACCTGGGATCTGAAATTTCGTAACGCTCTAAAATTATAGCCTTCCCCCACCCCCCCAACCATAAAATATGTACTTCAAAACTTTTTCTTAAGAGTTTAATTATTTTTAATGACGTAACTGAATTCACTTCAAGAATATGTCTCGTATCTAAACTGGCACGCATTCGGAAGTGCACTTGGCTCGGCAATGTCCATATCTTCCGTTTACGTTACTCCGTGCGACCAATATAATTACCAGAGTATATGGCCGCGATGGCAGCCTTTTTGTTTAAGTTTGTTTACACACGGTAAAATTTTGTTTTCGATTCAAGGATAGCTAGTGTTCTGGCATTACTTTGTGGTGTAAAGTTTTGTTATACATGTGAATCCTTGACAGTACTATGTGATCGTATCTTAAATAGTGATGGGATTTTCGATACTTCGATACCTCGATACCTTCGATACTTGACGGTATCGCAAAGTATCGAGTATCGAAACTGTAAGTTCGATACATTTTTTCGATACCGGAATGCTTGTTCATTTGTATTGAATTAAGTTTTGAGTCGCCATCGTACAAAATACAACTACAGTAGTACCGCTATGATACGTTTCCGTTTCATACATTTTCCCGTGTCATACACCGATTAATTTTGGTCCCGCCGAAAGTACATACTATATTTACAATGGTTTACTTTCCCGGAACATACACTTATAAAATAATTAATTTCCCGTTTCATACGTTTTTACGAAGCGGAAAAGTCCTAAAATTCATAATTTTTTTTTGTTATATTCTTCCTGATAAACTACGTTTTAATGCTTTTATTTTGAAAAAGTTCATTGTTTACCTTTGCAAACGTAGAAAAATAACTGTATCGCACCATAGATATGGATAGTATCAGGAAGACTTTGCACTTCGATAGTAGCATCTATGGCGCAAACTAGCAAGGATTATGAAAATGGTGCACGCGCTTTACCGAGGCACGGAACTCATATTTTGTGCATTCATTAATCTTTGAACTGAATATACCCGTTTGTTATTGTTTTCTTACGATCGGATTGTTTTGTATTTTACGTTTCTCACGTTAAAATTTTATTTAAAATTGTTCTGTTGCATTAAGTTGTTTGTAAAATGAAACAAACAAGGAAAAATTTCTGAATTTTTTTACATTTGTTCACGGTAAAAAAAAAGTGTACTGGAAAATAAAGGGCTAACTCTCTTGAAGATAGTTTGTATTTCGCTTCTATTTTTTATACTCAAGTATTTAAAGTTGTTTGCAGTTTGTATTTTTGTAATAGAGGGAATTTATATAGTTAAAAACTAATTTATGTTATTTGTAATAATTGTTACTTAATGGGAAAATATTTTTCCCTGGAGTATCGAAAGTATCGAAGTATCGAACTGAAAAAACAATACAGAATCGAGTATAGAAAGTGTGGTATCGTCCCACCTCTAATCTTGAAATTATTTTTTTTTGTTACCGTGAAATTTAAATCTCATTGGTTGTCATTCCTCAACATTTCGGTGTGTTGTAGGCGCGGCAGACGGATATTTAGGTCTCAGTTTTTAGGTTTTTCGTTGTCATTTGTGGAACGGGCCTTATGCTATCTCCGCATGTTAAAACCCAGCACCTCGCCAAAAGCCGCGGCAAAAGCGGCCGAGAAACGTAAGGGTGTGCGAGGGAATGGAGGGGGGTGATAGGGGGGCGGAAGGGCGTCGCGCACTCGCGGCTCGCGCTCTCCTCTCGCAGAGCGCTCTCCCAACTGCCGGCCTGAGGGGAAGTGCGAGTCCGCGGGCTCAGGGCGTGACTCGACAGCCCGGGGCCGCGTCTGGCGGCGGCGCGACGCCTCCCCCCCCTGCCCCCACATCACACCTCTCCTGCGTCACTCACTGGCCCGCCGGCGAGGGCGCGAGTTGTCCAGTGCTCGCCACAGACGTGCGACATACACCCAGGGGCGTAGCCAGGGGGGGGGGGGTTAGGGGTTCACCCCCCCCCTAGCACCAAATCTTTAATTAATTTCTTATTCATCACAAACAAATTTCATATTAAAATTAATAAAATTTTTACCATTACAATATTTAAATTTAAGAACCGAAAACTGCTAAAATAGCACTATTTTACACCTTAAAATCCAAATATTCCCGGGGGAGGATCCCCCACCCCTCGCTTTAATACGGGGGGGGGGGGCATGCTTCTTAACACCACCCCCCCCCCCCCCCATACACAAATCCTGGCTACGCCACTGCGATACACCCTCGGTGACGAGCATAATTCACGTGTCCTCACGTTGCAAAATACACTTGTAGTACGTAACTATATGTCACTACATTTAACGTAGGATTCTTTTTAAAATAACGACGAGCGTATCTCGCGTAGTTTCCGCACCCGCAGTTAGGATTAGACCGCCGGAGCAGCTACTTCGTATTATCATATCATCAGATTTGCAGACAGAATTTTTTTAACTATATGATGAAACGGCTCCGATAAAAGCGAAAAAGACTTGGGGGATAAATTATTAAAACCCCGCCTTTTTCGACTGAAGAATTTTGATAAAATACCACCAATCTTGTTAAAATTCACTAAACAGGTAATGTTGTAACATTTTCCTTTGGCTCTGTGAACTTGGTTCGCACCGTCCGCCACAGATGGCAGCACTGTCGCTTTTAACCATATTCAGTTTCTTGACTTCCGTCGCATTCGCGAAATATATATCCCTCCAAATTCCGTATACCGAGAGCTACGATGTCGAAGGGAAAGGTTCATATCAAGGTTTTATTACTTGTGATGAAGCGCACAAGATGACGCATGACGTTGGCGAGAAGAGTTGTGGATATGCCGGACGAGGCAGGTGGAGACCACAGATTGCGCGCATGCCTTGGCGACGGATAATGGAGCGGCTGATCCTCTGTTGACTGTGGGTTGGGGCTTAGGCTGATGCAGGGCGGATTCCCTAGGGCATGCGCAAGGGTAGCATGGAGCTGCTCGTGACTTGACTGGAACATCATTTCAGAGTGGTTTCACGCTTCAAAGGAGAATAAATTATTTGGTACTTAAGGCGGGGTCTCACACGCAAAGTCGATTTTTTTCTTTGCATTTTCTCGACATAACTGTATGTAAAAGGGCCGTTTCTGTAAATATAACGTTTTTCATTTGTTGTTATTCACTAAGGCTGATGTCATTGCTGTACGTAGAAAGTCGCGCAAGTGATAACGATTAAAAACACCTGTTAGATGTTTCACGCCCATCATATAACACTTAGCAAATATCTTAGCAAATATCCATTGAAAATATTTGCGACAGAGCAACGGATGCAATAGAGGTAGTGTTAAGTTTACAGATATAGCCCTTAGCTAAAAGTAACGACGTGAAAATGGAAAAAAAAAAAAAAAAAGGCGCGATACCACACACCACATTCCTGCACTTAAAACTAGAGCAATTATAATTAATTCACGAGGCCTTGAAATGTATTTTTCTTGTTTCATGGTTCGTATGTATACCTCCATTACAGAAGGTCAACAACCTTTTCATGGAGTATGTGCGATTATTTGATTTTTGATCATATTCGTAAATACTTTAGTAGGTAAAGTTCAGAAAAGACATTCATTAAAAAACTTAAGTATGTAATTACTCGTTACATCCCAATTCTGACAGGGTGTCACGTGACCATGCAAATGTTACTTAAAGGATAAAATATTTTTTGTCGTGTGTGTCAGAATCTAATCAGCCAGGAAGCTACTTTTAAAAATTTTTTTTAGATCGATTTAAAAATTTACCACAGGGTTTTGTGACCTCAATACAAACTTAAAATTTCAAAGCAATCAAATAATTCACAAAACCAGCAAGATTTTTTTTTACACACGGTAGGTAAAAAAGTACCAAAGATTTTATGCGCATCTCTAATGTTGTTAGGGTTTATCCAGCTATATATTTCCAAACTCTACATTGTCTCTGTGAAATTGAAATTTCCATGAGTTATCATAAACATGTGAAATGAGGGAAAGCTATTATTTTATAAATATTAAAAAAAATGGAAATAGGCTAACTTATGTCCTAGTTAAACTCTCGTATTCTTCTTATAATCCTAAATGTCTAGTAACGTTATGCATGCGCAGTTGATGCATTTGTAAAGCCAGCGTGTTTTCTGCGAGGATAGCCAATGAAATAAAATGCCGTTCCTTCCAGTGAGCAACTTGGAAGATAAGAAAACTCGTAGTGCAAGTGCCCAAAATTGCGTGTGTTGAATAGAAAAAGTAAAATTTCTGAGGAAAAAAATTATTTAAATAAATGTTAGGTCATAAGGAATTTAATTTATATGGTTAAACACCACCCAGTGTCACTACTAAATTAAACGTGCTGTGCATATTGCAATGCTGGCGTGTTTAATATTTTTGAGCAGGATTGTACATGTCAATCCCATCTCATTTGAAAAACTTCACTTCGTGGACGAGCAGGTGAGTGTTTTCTTCGCCTAGTGATGTGTCGGGAAAGAAATTGTGATGCACTGTGTTTCTTGCGTGTGTTTCAGTGTGCATCTTGTTTCTCGAGATCGAGAGGACCCGGAGTTTCGATTCCTGGCGGGGTCAAACCAGTGATTTTTGTTTCACGAACGTGGGTTGGGGTTTTCTCCCCTCGTGTCTGCTGATTCCAATATCGACGGAAGGTTTAAAACAAAAATAAAAAAATAACATTCATGCGGTTGTCGCTAACTGAAAGATATTTTTTTTGTACCCAAACGCTATCATAAATGCTTCCCGCCCAGGCTGGCTGCCTTTCACCCGACATTTAGAACATTTTAATTTTTTTTATTTAATTGCAGAATAATTTAATGGGAATTTTTTTTCCTTCCGAAAATGAGATTTTTTTTTAAAATCCGTGACCCATCATGAGTAAAAAAAATAATAAATTTTTGTTGACTTTAATTTTACAGTTGGCGACAAATATGTTTTACAGAACACAATTCAATGTTTTTACAGTAAAATATTAAAAACGTAATTATAATTTATAAGCTAAATAATATATTTTTATTAAGGTTTTTATCATTTCAGTTCACTGTACCTATATGTTTATTATTACTTGAGAATTTATAATGTACATTATAATACATTCAATAAAAAAAAATTAAATTATATTAATAATACAGCATGCCAAGTAAAGCCGGATCTTCGCCGCTAAGCATGGATACTCATTCGTGTATGTTCAGATCCTTTTCCAACGGCTTGCAAGGTAAGTTTCATACGCAATTTTTTCCTTCTCAGGTATCTATTTGTACCTGGATCGAATTAGTCAGGATGCCTTAATTGTTGTTTTTAGCTATTCATCCTTTTCCTCCGTAGTTAATTTTCCTTTTTTTATATATATTATATATATTTACAATTACGCACTGCTTGATATTAGGGTAAATTTACGGACTTTTAAATGAAAGCGCTTAAATGAAGAGTTATTTTAAACCGGGTAAAAAAAAAAAGTTTTCTATAGTTAAACAATGTTCTGAAACGATATTTTGTGAGTTAATATTTTAAATAAGTTATCAGTATTTGTATATTTACATATGTAACTGTTATTTAATAGACAAATTATCCCTGCTCGTGTGTTGATCATAACTTGAGGGGCATGCCATTTTTTTTTAAGTTCTATAATTATTTTTTGTTTTCGGGAAGACTTACGGGAGCGTGAAGAGGTCGAGGCAGACGATCCAAAATATGGAATATTCTGATGAGAGAGAGAGAGAGAAAGTGTGAGTGAGGAGAGAATTCTGCATTCTTCGGTGCCAAAACTTTCCCCGCAAGTGTTCCCTGGCAAGCCAAAGCCAACGAGGCGTTCTCTAGTTTCTCTTCCCCCCCCCCCCCCCAAACCACCTTTTTCAGACAAGCTACCGCCCGACCCTTTCGAGAACTTCGCCGTCGCATCTCCAGCTTTGTTATTAAATGGCCTGATAAGTTTAGGACCTGAGGGCGGAACACGGCGACGGTGTTTTATGTACCCGCGAACACAACTCTCCTTTTTAGGAAGACGGGCCACTGGAAGGGGGAGGGAGGGGATGGCATTTTAGCGCCCTTTCGCCCCTTCCTTTTTATAAAGTTTCCAAGAGGCATGTTTGCTGTTAACGGTGATGGGGCACGGGTGTTTGAGCAAAGAGTTTTCGTAAAAATGACTTTGGTCTAATAGGTTGTTCTTTTAAAATAATTTTTTTTATCTTCAATTTTGTCTGGTTTCGACCAGCTTGCGTATACCGTGATTGCCCTTAATTTAAGGGGGTTGTTTCTTTAATTGTTTTTAGAGTCAATTTCGTGTTTATTCTAATTCCATGTCATAACTATGTTTCTTTCTTTAATTGTTTTTAGCATGAAATATAGGCATTTTATGTTTAGGTCTCTGTTTATAAATAAGTCTCAGTTATATAAGCGTTTTTAGAAATTCATCAACAATGAGGATCAAATACTTTCCCATCGGACACACGGCTAGTTAGACGTAAAATCAGTAGCATCTTCTATGTGAACAACTTTGTGAATTTATCACGGTTGATTATAATTATCTGAATACAACGATGGTTAAATAGATTGCTCACTCCAAAGTGGTCAATGGGAAACTGCGGACTTTGGAGGCAGAGCAGGCGGGTATTCTCGGGGCACTCCCGTTTCCTCTACGGTTGCATTCCTCCGCTGCTGTACGTTATTGCCAAACAATATTGCAGTTCTACGTTTTATGACTCTGCAAAGACAGAGGGCTTGGCTATTAGCACTTCTCAGTCAACATTGGTGGAATGGTGTGATAAGATACGGTCGTTTTGAAAGAAATCATAAAATTGATTTTTCCTTCAGACGGTAACTGGTTTTGGTCAGTTAGCACATAACTGAAAAATATGGTGAAACTGTGTCTCCCTATCACTTATCTCTCTCGCTAAAACTCATCACTATCTCACTCCTCTCTATCTCACTAAAACTCATCTCTCTCACACTATTTCCTCTCCCCACCTCTCACACTATTTCCTCTCCCCACCTCTCACACTATTTCCTCTCCCCACCTCTCACACTATTTCCTCTCCCCACCTCTCACACTATTTCCTCTCCCCACCTCTCACACTATTTCCTCTCCCCACCTCTCACACTATTTCCTCTCCCCACCTCTCACACTATTTCCTCTCCCCACCTCTCACACTATTTCCTCTCCCTCACCTCTCTCTCACACTATTTCCTCTCCATCACCTCTATGTCACCATTTTCTCTCCATCACCTCTATGTCACCATTTTCTCCCCATCACCTCTCTGTCACCATTTCCTCTCCCTCACCTCTCTCTCACACTATTTCCTCTCCCTCACCTCTCTCTCACACTATTTCCTCTCCCTCACCTCTCTCTCACACTATTTCCTCTCCCTCACCTCTCTCTCACACTATTTCCTCTCCCTCACCTCTCTCTCACCATTTTCTCTCCATCACCTCTCTCTCTGTCACCATTTTCTCTCCCTCACCTCTCTCTCTCTCGCTATTTCTTCTCCCACACCTCTCTCTCGCTATTTATTCTCCCACACCTCTCTCTCTCTCGCTATTTCCTCTCCCACACCTCTCTCTCTCTCTCTCGCTATTTCCTCTCCCACACCTCTCTCTCTCTCGCTATTTCCTCTCCCACTCCTCTCTCTCTCTCTCGCTATTTCCTCTCCCACTCCTCTCTCTCTCTCTCGCTATTTCCTCTCCCACTCCTCTCTCTCTCTCTCGCTATTTCCTCTCCCACTCCTCTCTCTCTCTCTCGCTATTTCCTCTCCCACTCCTCTCTCTCTCTCTCGCTATTTCCTCTCCCACTCCTCTCTCTCTCTCTCGCTATTTCCTCTCCCACTCCTCTCTCTCTCTCTCGCTATTTCCTCTCCCACTCCTCTCTCTCTCTCTCGCTATTTCCTCTCCCACTCCTCTCTCTCTCTCTCGCTATTTCCTCTCCCACTCCTCTCTCTCTCTCTCGCTATTTCCTCTCCCACTCCTCTCTCTCTCTCTCGCTATTTCCTCTCCCACTCCTCTCTCTCTCTCTCGCTATTTCCTCTCCCACTCCTCTCTCTCTCTCTCGCTATTTCCTCTCCCACTCCTCTCTCTCTCTCTCGCTATTTCCTCTCCCACTCCTCTCTCTCTCTCTCGCTATTTCCTCTCCCACTCCTCTCTCTCTCTCTCGCTATTTCCTCTCCCACACCTCTCTCTCTCTCTCTCTCGCTATTTCCTCTCCCACACCTCTCTCTCTCTCGCTATTTCTTCTCCCACACCTCTCTCTCCCTCACACTATCTCCTCTCTCTACATCTCATCTGTCTCAAGCCGCTTGTCAGTGGTCTAAGGACGGTGCGTGGGGGTCGGGGGTGTGTCCTCGCCTGTCGATGAGCTCGTCGCGATCCCATTTCGGCTCTCCGGCCTTCTCCAATAAGCCCCGGGCTCCCCCCTCCTCACCACCCTTATCCGGTCGGTGGGAGGTAATCTTGTCAGCGATGCGTTGTTTGTAATTGTGTCAAGGGAAGGGCCAGTGTTTTATGAGATTGCCGCCCTGGTGTAATATGATTACAGTCGCAAGGGGAGGGGGTCTCCTCGTGGTCCAAGGCCGCCTTTATTGGAAAAGCCATTGTTTCAATTAGTCTTGTACCACCCTTTACCCCCACTCCCTCGCCTTTATGTGTCTTTCCCACTAAGTTCGGGCATCGACAGGGATTGGCTTGGCAGAAGAGGTATACCCGTCCGCTTCTTTCGAGAAACCCAAAATTCACTTGACATGGTGACAGACGTCCGAATTACACGCGTTCGTAGAAAGGTACCCCGCAGACAGGGGAAAACGGAATACTCGGGGATTTGTTAACTTTTTTTTTCAAAGCTAGAAAAAAATTCCTTTTCAGCACACCCTACATGCGTAGGTAGATTTAGAAGTAATTATTTCTTCTATAAATGTTTTGGCTAATAATATAAACTCTTGGGGAACAATTTAAAAACTTAATGTTCATTACATCCTTAATGTTGGGAATATCTAAGTAAGTTCGAGTAAATCTTTTTCTCAAATTCCATGCAGAGATAATATTTTGAATGATTTTAACTCCATGCATCCAGCATTGAATGTCTTAATGAATTTACTATTATGCCTACTAAGATAGTTATGCAATTATTTATGACCTTCAAACATTTTTCGTCCCTTGCACTAATAAGTGAGCGTATAAATTTTTTTTTGGACAAAGGTTTAAGGTAATTGTAATTTATAATATATATATATAATAATATATTCTTTATTATAATGGTTGTATTGCCAGTTTTCTAAGGTATTTTAAAAATTTGGAATTTTATTTTTACTAATACTTTTTTAGTTTACCAAATATATTCCAGGATAATTCCACAGTCTTAAAGTTTTATTCGGCACCAATACGTTCGGTATGTACCTTAATGTTTACGAAAGTGACTATTTACGGGTTTATGTTGCTACAGCTTGGTTCGCCATCTTTGTCACATTTCTGTTCATAGACTTCCGTTCCATTCTCACGAAATTACTCCTACCAAATGCCGCATTCCGAGGGCTAGATGTTTACACATCAATAAAAGTGCAAACTGTATTACCTATGTGAGAGAAGATTTTATGGTCAGTTTGGCATTTTTTTGGTTTGGTTTTTTTTTTGGTTGAAACACGTTTTTATTACCAGATTGACTAACCGGACATGGGTTTTAAATGTTAGGAAAAAACTTGGGGAAATTGCCCATAGTAAGTTTGAAAACCGTAGTTAATCTTAAGTCTTTTTTGACGCAACGTCTAATATATGAACGCCGGCTGCACGCACGAAAAAGGATGACTCATTGTCCCGTTACGCCCATTGTACGCTTGCGCTGCATCTATCTCTCTTACACTCGATTGGAACAACCATCGATTTGACTTTTTCGAGGCACATTAAACTTGAAACACTCCCATACGTTTCCTACGTTTCCTATCATCGTCCTATCCTTAACAGAATAACACAGATTGGAAGAAGTTAAATAGCAAACACGTATAAACGTTATAGTTTAAATAATCTGTTCGTTAAAGTAATAAACATATTTGAATTAATGAGTGCAAATAAAAGTAAATTTATCAATTAAATTGTAGATTTCATTTCACTCCTTTTTTGTATCCATACAAAATAGTGATAATTCAATAAAAATGATTCAATTTTATTCATAAAAGTATGCAATCATTTCATTAATGTTTTGTTATGACGTCACGTTAAACTATCGTCCGTAAACCGACTTTACAGACAACCAATTTTTTTTATCACAACGATTAGTCCTTTCACCACCGTCATGCAACGGAAGGCAACGGCATACCATGGCAGTGTCGTCTTGCCTGGTACGCCCCAGTTACCCCAGTCTCAAGCCCGTTGTCGCCGAAGTAGAGGAAAATATCGCGCAGACAGGAAAATCTAGAAAACTTGGAAAATTCAATGAATTAAAAAATATATATTTGTTTTGGTTTTGTGACATCCAACCGTTGAGGACCAATAACAGAATGACAAAATAAAACCCAAAACATAATATAACATACACACAATTACAAAAATATACATTAGGTGATTAATGTGACAACACAGCACACGTACACACACAAATGTGAATAAGTTCATAAAAATAGTTATTTTTTTTAAGCTTTCCATAAATAGAAATTTATTTGGTATATTTACAACCAAAATAAATTATTTATTATAATTTTTAAAACAGTATTTATGTTAAAATTGAACAGATCTAAATTGACAAACGCTAAAATATTTATAATTTTATAACAAAAAGCAACTAATTGTATATAATAGTTTTTTTTAATGTTTTTGTGTTAAATATTTTTTCTAGTGGAAGTCAAGTGTGTGACACAAAATACTATAATTTTACTTGTGAAAATTATACTTACTGTCACTAACTAGAGACTTTGCTGGAAAGTAAATTCAAAACCGGAAAACACGGAAAAGTCACTCCAAGTAAAAAAAAAAAAAACCGCTATTAGTATAATTTTTCATATCTCGCAGTATCTTAGTATGTCTTATAACCGAATGTATTTTAATTATAAATGAATTTGCTGTCTGTAATCCTTATATTTTCACTACCATTAATGTAGTGTAAGGGATGCAAACTACTTTCTGTGTATTATTTTTTAACATGCTTTATAGGCTTAGTCTTTAATCACAATAAATACATAACTACAAATTTTTATCAAATTAAAGTATTTATTTTTATAAGCCTGGCAGCGTTTATAAAAAATATAATGTAAACTATATTTGAAGGAAAATCATCTGAACTCAAATATCTGTATGTTTGTCAAAATGTGTTTTGATGATTATTTTTGACTTTTAGCATATCCGTTATTTTGCCAGATACAGATGAGAAAAGGGCAAATCGAGGGAAATGAGTTGAAGTATGTGAACTCTGTAAAGGTTTTGTAAAGGTTTTTATCGTCTGTTTGTTGACGTATACAGAATGTCCCATTACTCAACATCAAGCCGGAACAGTTGATAGCCAAATAATTACGTTCTGAATAAAATCCCAAGATTCAAATATTTCACGAGTTTTTTTTCTTTAAAAGTTTTATAAAGCCTCACTTTGCGACAGATTATTTCATACTGTGACTTAACTTTTTTTTCCCCACGCAATCTTAAACAATTCTTTTGATCATAATCCAAACTAAAATCAAACATGCTATACTTTAAGGGGAAAAAAATTCATGCACGACTTACGCGGCACCAATCATAGATTGTGTAACCATGCCTATTTACACTGGAAAAAAAATACTTTGCTAACTTAGCATATATTTTTTGCTTTAGTTAGCCATTTTTTTTCAAATTACTTGCTAAGTTAGTAAAGTAATTTTATTTACAGTATTGTTCCTAAGCGTGCTGGAACCAGGGATGCTGTGCGAGCCAGGTTCCTGCTGGTCAGTGCACCGAGCCAGTGGATCCCGGGTGGTCTGACGTCACACGAGCATACCTTCGGGGATTAGGGCGACCCGACTTCGCCATACCCCTGCCCCCGCGCCCACCTTCCTCGGCGCTGTCGCCCGTCCTTTCAGCGGCGTGGGAATTCCGCGGACTTGCAGATACCGCTACGTGGAATGGCGCGAATAACGCGCACCTGTTCTGGATGCTTCGCGCGTCGGGATGACGCGACACACGCCACAGCCACTCCAGTCCGTTCCAGAAAGACGGCCGAGGGTATAAAAGCGACGACGCCGGCCTTCTCGGGGAGTTGAGTTTCCAACAGGCTAGTTGAGTGAAGTGCGAGCGGCGCAGACGGGACCGTGTGAGTGCGACCGAGTGGTGCGAGACTGTGTGTGTGGACAGGTGCGAGGTAAGGGGCGAACCACAGTCGAGCCTAGCTCCAGTGAGGAGTGTGAATTGTGGACTGGACAGATACTTAGTGATTTGTGAACAGACATTGTGGTGATTTAATTAAGTATTAGTAGTAGCAAATAGAACTGAATAAAATTAATTGGGCTATTTTTACGAACCCGTTTTTTCCCACTCATAACAGTATGACTTGTTAATGTTCACCCTATTAAAACTTATTGCCGCATACGTTTCCCAAATTTGTTTCCCACATAAAGTGTAGAAGAGTAATTTGACTACATAGCAAAAACTTAGTCACAGTATCTAATTTGTTGCAGGGTGGAGTTCAAAAACTTTCGAAAAATAAACTTTTGAAATCTTTTAAATTTGTGTTTATTATTGAGAACCGTAATTGGCCTATCAACTGTTCTCAGATCGGAGTTTTGGGACATTCTGTACATTGGCACGCTTTGCGGGAGCCTAAGCTCAATCTTAATCTCTACGCGTATCCACTGTACGGTGTCTGTTCATCCCGCAGGCAAGGGTGTGGTGAGTTTTGTTGAGTTGCGGCTCATTCGTTTCGAAAAGCACACATTTCGACTGCCATTATTTCTTTTTTTTTTTTTCACAACAGTGGGAAGGGGTGAATGTGGCACCATTCAAATGAGAAGTTTTGTCCCCCCTTTTTTTGTTGTTGTGGAAAAAAAAACGTTAGTGGCGATGGTAAACTGTCCTGGGGGAGGGACAAAGGGTTTTGTGGAGGGGTGGGGGGTATGGTTGGGGGAAGTGTAGTCGCGGAGGATTTCCTGCCCCGTCAGCGACCAGGTTCGTGTTTGCGTATTTATTGGAATTCCGTAGCTTTTCCGAGCGCACCCTTGCTCGGCCACAATGCGTGCCTCGGATTATTTTTTTTTTTTGTTTCCTGATGGGAGAGGGGTGTCGCGTACTCCTCACCCCTTTCAACCCCATCCGTTGCCTGGACTTTCGTTTTGGGGGGGGTGGTGTTGCAGCTGAGCCGTTCGCCCACAAATGAAGAGGGCGCCGGCGAGCAATATTAAACTTTGGGGGCGGGAGTTCTGTTTTGGGGCGGATCTTTTTGCCTGCCTTTCTCCCCCTTCCCAACACCTCCCCCCCTTTCCCAAAAAAAAAGCGGGAAACAGGAATTGGACCTGGACTCCTTTCACCCAACCCTCTCGCCACCCCACTAGTGTCAGGATTGGCAGGAAATGTCAATTTGCACAAATCACCCCTTCCCTCAATCTCAAAACCCTTCCACGCCTTTTACAAACCCCTTTCTTCACAGGATGGTGTCCACAAGTTTTGTTTCCGGCGCCGGGAAAGGAAATGTGTGAATTGTAAGACGTGTTTTTTTTTATAAGCAGCCACCCCTTTTTTCCCCCCAACTGAGTTGCAAATGTTTCGACCGAAGGGTGGTGGTTCTGCTCCAGTTCGGCGCACTGATGTCACCTGTTCACGGACCCAGCATTCCGGTCAGGCCGAACACTTTCTTGAATGCTATATTGAAGTTTTTGGCAAAGAAGAAAAAAACCTTCAAAAGTAAACAAAAAAGTATTTCAGTACTCACCAGAGATGAGCAACATCTAACTTCAGTAACGAGCAAATTCACATCTTGTTATCTTGCGAATACATTTATAATACGAAAATTGTACACGAAATTTAAGAGCAGAATTATTTTAAAATGATGCCAGGCGTGACAAGAATATATACGCAAATTGAGTTTTCAACTTCATCCCTGTTCATGAATCACACGTAAGTTTCCGCACCCGCCACTACAATTCGTTGCCGGAGCAGCTAACGTCGAGAATTGAATAATTTGATTAGCAGACATAAATTTTAAACATTAAGTGTAATGAAACAGCACCGATAAAAGTAAAAAAGACCTGAAATAAAATACTATATCCCGGCTATGCACATGATTTTCGACAAGAAATTTTATTTAAATACTGCCCATATTACTGTTAATTATTATGAAGTTTGCCCTTTGATATGTATAATTTAGTTGGGCAGTCTTTACTAAAGAAAAATTTTGTAGAAAGTTTACTCAGATTTATTATATTTTAGTCCTTGCACATAAAAATCTTTCCCCCATTACATAATGCTCAGAACAGGTACACGCTGTTCTCATACCAACACAAACGACTTTTTCCTGCTAGAAAAAAAAATTGTCTGTAAAGTCGGTTTACGGACTATAGTTTAACGTTACAACGTCATAACAAAACATTGATGAAATGATTGCATACTTTTATGAATAAAATTGAATCATGTTTATTGAATTATCATTATTTTGTATGGCTACAAAGGAGGAGTGAAATGAAATCTACAATTTAATTGATAAGTTTACTTTTATTTGCACTCATTAATTCAAATTTGTTTATTACTTTAACGAACATATTATTTTAACTATAACTTTTATACATGTTTGCTTTTTAACTTCTTCCAATCTGTGTTATTCTGTTAATGATAGGACGATGATAGGAAAAGTAGGAAACGAATGGGAGTGTTTCAGGTTTAATGTGCTTCGAAAAAGTCAACTCGATGGTTGTTCCAATCGAGTGGAAGAGAGATAGATGCGGCGCAAGCGTACAATGAGCGTAACGGGACAAAGTGTAACGGGAAAATGTGCGTAACGCGACACTTTTTCGTGCGTGCAGCCGGCGTTCATCGATTTATTAGACGTTGTCACGTCAATAAATGATTATTAATTTTGATTGTGTCCAAAACGTTGTGAATACTCGCATACACATTCCATTTCCCCAATGTCTCGAAGTTGCTTGGCGTCGACGGCACAAGCGAAGACCAAATGTGTCCTTGGGAGTGGGCTGAATGCCGACGACTGTGGTCCACGCAGGGAGGGGGCAGGTGCGTCACTTCTAGACCAATAACAACACAGCACTCACAAAGCAACAAATCGATAACATATTTCACCTTAAAAAAAACTTTCATAAGTCCATGAATGTGTTTACTGTCTCTCTCGTACGTCAAATGATAAGACGCTGCGGGAAATGCAGGATTTAAACTTTCCCATCATAGTGCACACAGAACCTGTCAGTCTTGGCAGCTGAAAAAAAAAAGTCTTGAAAAATTGGCACCGCCATGGCACGCAACTGTAGTCTTTTCTTATCCGAACATAATACACCCATGTTCTAGAATCATTATGAAAGCTTCTGAATAACACTAAACGTGAAAATATAAGCATTAAAACAAAATTGGAAGTTAATAATAACCTATCCAACAAAGCCAAACTACTAAAAGGCTTTTCTCCATAAATAATCAATATTAAAATAAATGCACAAAAAACTAGATCATAATGACTTTGAACTTTACAATCAGCTGGTCCATCTCAATGACAAAACATCGTACGAATTCCTCAAAAAATTCCTAAAAAGCTGGAAAGGACAGCGGCTGTAACGTTACAAAATCAAAAAAAAAAATCGTGTAATGTTTTATATAAGTACACACAGACAAAAAAACAGCGTGTGGTCATGAAAATTTTGGCCCGAGAAATAATTTACCATAATTAGAATTATCTTTATAGTGTTATCTTGTCTATAAATTTCGACCAAAGCAAATATAAATATCTTCAGCAATCTACTATGGTCTCACAATGTAGCTACACGTGAACCACATGTATCGGACGAGTAATAAGGTGGATGCTACTGCAGAAATAGTATAGATAGCGTGGTTGGGCAGGCGATACTGTGGCAGTAATGGTCCATTTGCACCATTAGAGTTTAGGCGTGGTCAAGAGCTGGTTTGACCATCGTTAGACCACATTTTATGTTTCACCGTTGTGTTGTGAGCGCTGAATCTCTACGGTTCATTGCAATGACCTCCGTTCGACACTGCACCAGCAGATATGGCCGGCAATTTCGCAGACTTTGTGCAGACTAATTTAATTAGACGTAAATATTTCGAGTATTATTTACGGAATTTCAGATCTCATACACTTATCAAAAATTTGACATTCTAGTTTTACTAATGCAACTGAATTGATCACCCGATCATCACTTTAACAGGGTAGTCTTACTCCAATGAAATGCCCATCCCCTTAAGGCTTGATCACACACGCCATGTTTTTTTCTCAGTTTTATTTTCATCGTTACTTATATTTTTAAGGGCTATTTATACAATTTTAACTTTATATATGCCTTGCATTTTCTGTTTTGACAAGTATTTTCAACACTTGATGTGATATAACTGGTCTTCGTAATTATCAGCACTGATACCAATATATTACAGCAATGAAAGTGAATATCTGTCGAAAATATTTGTGGCAAAAAAAAATGCAAATGAGGTATGGAGTTAAAATTTTGGTAAATATCCCTTAAATATAAGTAAGGACTAAAAAACTGAAATCAAAACGACATAAAAGTTTGGTGCTTGAACTCCTGTGAAAGAAGCGCAGAAACGACATAATGGAAGTTGCCAACGCTTATGTTGTTTTTTTTTTTTTTTCCCAACAGGCGTTTAACTTCAAATTGTGGTTTTAGTGGACGCTTCGCGTAAAGACTGTCTCAGAGTCCTGAGCAAACTGGAGCGGCGAAGGCATTAATCATTTTTGTTGAATTTAGTCGACGGCCCTGGTCGAGGAACTGAGAAGGGAAAGGGCACCACCTAAGAGGACTCGTCGGCACTCGACAGAGGGGGGGATTATGACTGTTTCGAGTTGAGCCAGCGGACTTTCCATTGTTCATGCTGTCTGAGCTGGTAATTTGTCCCAGGCTAAACAGTGTTGCCGTGTTACTTCCTGTGATGGTGCTATGGGTGGCTGGTGACATTCTCAAAGGTGCTCGCATTCTGGCCAGCCTACAATGCCACAGCGGGAGACGTGCAAGCTTATGAGTGTGAGTTTTCAAATCTCATGTTTTTTTTTCTGAAGCTGTGCACGCCGTGTGTGTCCAGGTAGGCAGCAAGTCTCTCCCCCCCCCCCACCATGAACGACGAGAAGCCTATGATCCTCCTAAGCCCCGAACAGTCCCGAACGTATCAGAAGTTCGCCACACGTTCTTTGCGGTCAGATTGAGGAAAAAAAAATATAACCTTTAACTACTCTATTTAAAAAAAAAATGGAGAGGTTTTTATTTAGGTGAATCATAAGAGAGAGAATCAAAAGAAGCACGAACGAGGAATATTCTGGTGTCTTCCGACTTGACTCGGGTTCAGTGAACAGTTGGCTTCGCGAGGACTGACAGGTTTTTGTTCTCACGAAATCAGCGCCGTGGCAAAGTTTCCTTGTCGGCGGGAATGCGCGGTGTTCACATGAGTTTCGTCGCTCTGAACAGGATGCGCGAGGCCCACGTGCGCCAAGTGTTTTGGAAAGAGGAGGGGGGGAAGAGAAAAAAAACCCGCAGTGGTGACGTCACGACTGTCTGCGTCTGCCATCCCATGTTCTGGCTGCAAGTATGCGTGGGACACGAGGCGGTGTTTCCGGCTGTCTCGTCTCCACGCTTCTTCTCTCCTCCCCCTACACACATGCGGCTTGCAGAGCTTCGGAAGAAACCAAAGAGATTTAAAAACTGCCCCAAGTTATCTGAGATCTCAGTGGTGTCTGTTTACGAAAAAAAAAAAAATTAGACTGGATTTACAATTAAAAAAAAAAACAAGCTAGTGCATAGCAAGCCATGCGCTCGACTGTGCATACATGTGCGAAGTCGGGTTCATAATTGAAATCTTACTGTTAATTTCTGCCAATGAAATTTCGCGATGTATCAAGACATCTGTTGGCAGTGTTAGTTACTATATCGACTACCAATTGATTATCCCTTGACATCTGAACAGCTATTTGTGAGTAAATTTTTTCTACATGTAAATAAATAGAGGTTATATAAAAATTTTAGTTAACCGTTCTAACAGACACATTTTTTTTTAAATTTAAAATTCTTGCTAGTGACTTATAAGTAATAGCATTAATTAATTTTTAAAGCTGTAATCACACCCGAGCATTGTAATATCTCTACAATATCTTGCCTCAATATGATTGATATATATATAACAGTTCTCTAGTCCCACCAAAGTGGCTTACTGCTCTACTCAGTTGTTGCGCCAACAGAAATAAAATTTATTAATTTCTCTTCTGTACGTATGACCTGTCTCATATGCACACGACCGGCCTATCCGCTATTGTGAATCATTAGGTCCGAAAACATGGCGGTTAAATATTGTGCGCACGACCTACTGTTACTGTTACTTTTATAATTGTGCATCCAGATTTAGGGCGGTATTCCAGCAAGACGTTCGGGTAAGGCAGCGAATAAGCACTGCCTTGTTGGGATGCGACCGTAACATAACTCGCGGGCCGTATTCCAGTACGTGTCCAAACCGAATCCCAGTTAGGGAAACAAATCGGCAACCGTTTTAACAAACCGTGGCCTGCGCGAGGCTGGAAACTTGTTTCAACGCATTCTAGCGAACGTTTCGCAACCATAGATACAATTGTTACGGAAAAAAAATACTAGGTAGCAGCATAATCTCACAAAAATTGAACAGCTTTTCTAATTTTTCAAGTACTTTTTAGGTTGTGATTATTTCTTGTTATGACCAAATAAAATGTATAAAATGTATTACAGGATAGTTTGGTATCATAAAGTTTCATTTGGCACACACACGGTTGGCACTACGTTCCCCGATGATCACATAAGTGACTATACGAGTTAATGGCGCCAGAAGCGGGTCCGCTATCTGGACGAAATCTACGAAAAAGTGAGCTCTGCGCATTGGCGAAATTTGGGCAACATATCGGCAATGTATAGGACACCAAAATCTGTTCCCTAAAAAGTAAGGGACTGGCCGTGTCCTATCGTGCACTAAGCATACGGTTAGGGTACAGGTATAGCATATTCAACACCTTAACTATTTTTTTTTGTCTTGGAATACCGGCCATAATGTTATGGTCACCACTATGCCGACGCACGGCGAGAAGACTGCCCCTAAGTCCAGCCTTGCGCTTAGAGGCGACACCGCTCTAGAAGCATCAGCTAGTGTTGCACTTACCACCCCGTCTCACTAACACAAATACATCCACTACGTGGGCTTCTAGCGCCCTGTGTTCTTTTCTGGGTAGAACCCATGTACATGGAACTGGAATTGACGTGCTGGCAAGGAAGTGTACAATAACCAGAAATGTTTAGAAACACCGAGACTAAAACTGTGGGAACACAAGATTTTATATTGAACCTAAACATTGAGACGGGTTTTATCAGTACACAGTCTGTCAGAATTCGACCTACAAATTTCGGATACAAGTTTTATGACGAAAAAAATTAGAAAGCAGGGACCTATACGATTCATGGTCTAGTGCTTCACAAGTCTGGAAATAACTTGTTTGGAGTTTAGTTAAATAACTGGATTATTGCAGATAATAACGTATTTGAAAGATAGAACATAAAACATATGGGTGATTTTAAACGGAACAAATTTCAATAACCACAGCTAATATTTCTGTTGTAGCATTATTTCTTTAAACTGATTGGGGGTAATATGTTAGAAAAGGTGTATAGGAAATAAAGGCATAAAAGGCATTGCCTCGTTATACAGTATCTTTCACAACATACATCACTGCCTTGGTGGTTTATGGTTACAGGGGTTGTAACAGCTCAACTTACATCACTTAAAAGAACATACTACCTTCATCGAGAGTTCGCATATTTTTTCGTAACTTAAGAGGGTTAGGGGGGGGGGGGAATATAACTTCCTGTATCGGCCACTGTGCATCTTTTCCATTATTTTTTTCTCTCTAAATGAACTTGTAATGGAAGATTTGTCGGTAGGTTTCTGACTCAGCATGCATAGACTATTATGTGAAGTTACCACAGATGATCAGGGTAACAATGGTCCATTTGTAAACGTAACTCGGATCTTTTATCCGTAACTTGTCAAGCGTATACAATTTTCGGAATTCATTCTGTGAGGAAATTAAAAGGAAAGTTTATCACTAAAACCACTAAAAAAAAACTGGTACCATGTTTTTAATTCTTCGCCTGAGGGTTCTGTGAAGAGATTTGAATGCTCAAAATCTAAAACTGTATTGTTACGAACGTGAGCAGGCCCGCGGCTCGCGCAGGTTCGGAGCTGGCTGGTGGCCCAGCACAGCCACTAACGTCACATGGCCACCGCAACGTGAGACGTGCCACGCGCGTTTGGTGGATTACAAGGGTCGCCGCTTCCCCTCACACCTTCCCCCCGCCCCCCCGCGCGGCGCTCTACGCGGCGCCGTTACCTGACACCTGGCAGCTGCCGACGCCTTTCTCGATAATTCTGACGTCGGGTCGGCACGGAATGACGTGACTGGCCCCAGCCGCGCTCGCGAATTCTAGAAGTTGCGCCTGGGCCTATATAAGCCCAGGACGTCGGCCTCAGAGTTCAGTAAGAGCTCAGTTCAGTTCCGGTGCGATAGTCTGGGCAACAGTGCCGCGGGTGCGGCGAGAGTCCCGAGCGAAGTTCCAAGCGAAGCGTCGAGTGTATCCTTGGCGAAGGAAAGTGCGATGGCGGCGGCGGCGGCGGAGTGCGGCGGCGGAGTGCGGCGGCGGAGTGCGGCGGCGGAGTGCGGCGGCGGAGTGCGGCGGCGGAGGTCCACGAGGGGTGCTGCGGCAGAGGTGCGGCCCAGCGAGGTGTGCTGTGTGTAAAAAATCTAGTGACTGGGGAGTAAACATTTTTAAGTTTAATCTATTATTAGGCATTTTCAGAAGATTATTTGTTAGTGATGTAAATATTGGCAATCTATAAAACTGTATAGTAAAATCTTTAATTGGGCTATCAATTTACGAACCCAGTAGTTTTCCCACGACGATTATTATTTCATTTTAATAATCCGTAACAGTATTATCTAATCAAGTTTGCCACTTTAGTTTTATAAGCTTTACCTGCTGTTCGTATGTACGCATTTTTTCTGCAACGAATGCTTTTCGAAAAATCTTTGCGGTTTCCAACCGCTTTGCTTTTAAGGCAGTGTGTTCGGAACTTACTAATTTTTCAAAATTGTTAAATTATAAACTATTGTATAATTTTTTTAAAACTTTAAGGGTGTATGTCCGTTCCAGGTCATTATTTTATATTTACGTTCCACACGGTTGAACTTAAGACTTTTTGAGTGGCTAAACCTTCACAAAATGAAAAACATACATCACATACATTTCATATAATTAGCTGGCAAAGTTGCATATTAACATTTTTGTGCAGTATGGATAAGAAGGAGATCGAATATACAACATACTTTTTAGGTTTAGTCAGTTTTACTGGCTGCCTAGTGATTTGGTTTAATTTATTTCATATAAATATTTTTTTTACTTTTCCTTTTAAAATCCTTAAATTAAAAAGCTAAATAAAATTAAATACATTTTTCTGAAAGTTTTAAACCGTACCACGCAGAAGTCATCAGCATTGTCTTAAAACCCAATATTTTTCTTTTTTAATACCATTTGGTTCTCTTTATCCATATTGCACAAAAATGTTAAAAATTTACCTTTGCCATCTATTTATGCAAAAAGGAAGAACTATAAACATTAATTTCTTCAAGTTCGGTCACTCAAAAATTTTACAAGTTTAACCATGTCAAAGTAAATATAAAATAATGACCTGGAATGGGACATTTCTATTAATATTAAGAAATTTGCTTTTGTTCAGATACGTTACACATTTGAATATTTGAAAAACCATAATATAATGTATTGACCGTATATTTACTGTCAATACCAAGCGCCAGGATAAACATTTTGTAGCAGACAGTTACTGTTAACTTCAGGCATTCCTTGGGGAGGCATCATCTTTTCCGCCTTGGAGAGTTATTTTATGGACCGTACGTTGCTGAAGGCAAACAATTATAATGAAAAACTATAAAATGTGGTGACTTATCATAAACCGATGAATGCAAGATTGCTTCAAAATCCTCCCCTATCCTGACCATCATTCTCACCTCTTGTTATCGTAAAAAACTTAACTTGAAGACGCTGTTATTTAAATAAGAACTTTGTGTGAGATATGCACAGATATGGCAATATTGTGTGTACACTAGAAGCAGAAAAGTTTTGGTTTTTTCTTTCTATGTTGATCAAATTATGTTGTTTGATGTTCTTTTTTTTTTAAATAAAAACTTATGTCAGTTGGTGTAATGAAAAGGTTCCTCGCAGTTAATCTGTAGCGGTCTTATTTTTTGTTAGATTTTGTAACGTTTAACTCTTGTATGTGAACATTTTATGGAGTATATTGTGCATATTTATCGTCTACTCTATAATGTTAAATTACTTATTTTCAATAGTTAATACTACACGTTTTTATTACAAGTGTGGTGAAGTGTAAGAGATGGCTTATCCCCTAAACTTCGCCAATTACAAAGATTAAAAAAAAATTCTATTGCCCAACGTTTTTCTATAAAAAAAAAAGAAATGACAACGCAAATGACTTTTAATCAAAACTAAATGACTCTGACATTGAGTAATTATTTTGCCCCCATATTGCAATGTTCCCATTCTTACCTATACCCGAATTGCACTCAACTCTGTCCTCCAACTCACTTCCACGTTACTCTCTCGACGAGTAACCATTTGCAGTCGTCGGCGAGTAGTTGAGACATGCCTGGCCACTTTTTACACGCTGAGTACTTTAGGATACCGGTAAGCGAGTTTTCAGCATTTTTGTGCGCTAAGCGAGTTCACTACTCGCTGAGCGTGTTACATCCTTGCTAGTCGCCGGGCGAGTCCTCGTAGCTCGGCGTGGGCTGCTTGCTCTGGTCGCAAGTAAAGTATGTCCGTTCCCAAGAAATGGAGAAACGTCTCTTACGCACTTGTTGACGTCTGGCCTCGGTCAGCATGTCACTGTGGCAGCGAGAGTGGAGAACGCTTTTCTTGCAAGAACTCTCGAGGCGGTATGTGTGTGTGTGTGTGTGTGTGTGTGTGTGTGTGTGTGTGTGTGTACACACATACATATTATATATGTACATACATACTCGCTCGGGACCAACGAATTTCGAAGGCGAGAACCGACCAGAACAATCTTTCACAATCTGGCTCTGCAACCTCTTACGCCCTCGAGCGATGGCTTTGCTGTTTACGTCCGGACACGTGTGATGACACTGAACCAAATCGGGGTTGATTACCCCCTTAAAACAAAATTGCAGGCGACGTTACAGGCACTGACGTAAGGCGGTGTTGATCTGCCACCAGGGGCTAACTAAAGACAGGCGGAGAAGGAAGGTTACATTCTCTAAATAGGAATGCTAACTTGGTTTTGAATTTTTATTGGCGTACTTGCGGAGGGGTGGGTGGATAGCAAGAGCCTTGCAGCGGCTACGTTTTTTTTCTTATCAATTCCTTTTATTGATACTTCAATTTGTGGTTAGCTATACGCCGGTTCAGACATTGAGGTGCATTCTGGTTCTCAAATCAATTATTTGTTTGCGCTCATGGATTGAGGTCTGGAAATTAAAACAAAAAAAAAACGTTATAAAAATTAAGACAAGTCTCGATTCTTGATGGGAAACCTCGTGGTGCGACGATCGAAATGACGAGTGGATGAAGAGGAGCAAGACTAGTAGAAGAACGGGCTCGTGCTGAGGCATCGAGGAGAGAAGTTTATTTCCCACCATGCGACGTTGAACAGGGTTTTGCTTAACTGTGTTCGGGGGTGGGAGAGGTTGTCGCTGCTAGAAGAAGTTCCGAATGGCTAATTAAGGCAACGATGGCAAACCTCCCCCCCCCCCCCACCACCCCCTCCCCCCTTCTGACGAAGCGTAATCCAGAAGCGCTACTTCGGCGACACTTTACAACCGGCTCAGTCTAAATGTAAATCGGCCGTGTCTTCGAGGTACCGCGAAGATGGTCCGTTGGGAAAGGGAGGGGGGGGGGGGGAGGAGTAATTTCTTGTGGCGCCTCGCCTGTGTGGACCGTCTCGCCGTATCTTCACTCCCGAGCCGAGAGTCTGCCAAGTTAGTGATGGCCGAACCCCTGCTGTGGGAAGAGAATTTTTTTTCCCCCGTAAGTTAAATAAATAAAACTTGCAGGACCCTGCCCGCTTATCTACCTTCGCTCACACACTGTGCGCAGAGCTCCAGATTTAAGAACTGCTGAAGATGGTGTCTGTTCACGGAAAAGCATTTTAGAATGCCCTGAAGTCGGATTGAGATTTTTATCTCGTTTTTAAAAGACGGTATTTTTTAGGAGAGTGGAAAGGGCTTAAACGCGTGTTTTTAAGAATAATTTTTTAGACACGCGATGCCTTTTTAAGATTCTTGAAAGCACCCGAGGGGCTTGCATTACACCTTTATCTCCAGTTCTCCTCGATCTAAAGTAATGGTTACCGCTCAATTGTCATAGTTCTCTGCACGACGAGAAGTCCGCGTGCCAGTTCGTAGCTTTTTCGATTAGTCGATAGCCGCGCTGGAAGCACCAGCGAGCGTCGCCGCACTCATCCATCCCGCCTCGCACAGTTATGACCAAGGCCAGGTGGACACCTACAGTGTATTCTGTAGGAGAGTTCCGGGTTTAGGAGGGACCTAGGTGCGTCTCAGGCCGAAGCCGTTATACTCCTAGTTATGCAGGGAGAGGGTAGCATGCATTGTGTGCTTTGTGCGGGGATTGGCCAGCCGTAGCAGCAGTTGAAGCCATGACAACCCTTTCCCCCCCCTTTTTATCTGCGTCGAGCATCACAAGGGACGAGGTTTTAACCTCGCCACTGGCAAAACGTTACTTTTAAAAAAAAAAATATTATTGAATCTACAAACTGTGCTCTAAACAAATAAGTATTGATACATTTGATTTATCTAATTGCAATGATATTATTAAATACATAGTCTCATTACATTTAAATTAGGTAGGCGTTTCTATAAACGTATATTAATTAGTATACGAATGTCCATAAAGTATTAATGAATAAAGTAACACTACATAGAAATGCCACACCTGTTAGTCTAAATAAAAATGCGAGATGGTTTTCCTTCACTTTGGATTTTATGGGTACTACTACTATCTTAAAACTATGCGTGTTTCTTTGTCTATGGCATTAGTAATCAATTGCAACATTTATAAAACATGTGAATCGGTAGCATTCTGAACTATATCAATGTAATTAGCATAATTGTACTATGAATTATCTAGATAAACGGTCTGATTAATATAAATATAGATTAAATAAACTGCCTTAAAGCAAACACCAGTTCCCTCGTTTACTTCAAATTTTATATTACTAGATTATTTAACTAACCTACTAATGAAAATTCAATCAGGCGATTTCAAAATGGCTGTGTGTTTATTTAATTTTTAGATACTACACCAACTTTGTTACATTTTTTTGGCAATTGAAGTGGAGAAGAAAAAATATCAAACTTCATTCACCAGTTTACATAATTTTTAAAATAAACAATTGTAATTCTAATATATTTTCAGTATTCGGTTAAATGGGCAGCAACATGTTTATCCTACCCCGATATGCTTTCTTTGGTCGGCAATTGCGTTGGCTGGTTTTCTGTTAGTATTACAGGTATCGGGTATTTAGTAAGAATTCTTTCTTCTCCTCTGCTAAACAAACTTATATGCCCACTTTATACCCATGTGTATAGTAGAATGTATAGCAGTGGGAGGAGTACAGAGCAAATGGCGCGTACTGTTGCCAGATACTACCCAACGTGTAAACATGATTCTGATTTTATATACTGTTGATAAATCATAAGTTTTAGTATTTTAATTTTACTGTTTGTTTATATTTCTAAGACCATAAAGTAAGCTTATTTAACGGCATTATTACAGTTATTCTGTTCGAGGGAGGGGGTGGATATTGATTCCAAACACCAATTATTATTCCACAGGAGAAACTATTTTTAGCACTCGGTCACTATAAATAACAAAGAATTCCATTATGTACTATTGTCAAAAACCCAACATTAAAAATAATAAAATACATTAAAATTTGGAAGAAAATGATTGAAACCCAGATGGCGTCTTGCTGTTTCAGTTTCCTTAGAAGTTAGAATTGAATACTATCAGATGGTTTTGGTATACAACAAAATATATTTCCCAATTATAATTCCAAATTTTCCCCAAAATTTTTAAGTATATTAAAAATCATTACAAAATATATATTTTTAAAAACATATATGGATATATATGGCAACACAGCTCACTGAAACAAGGCCAGCGCTAATATAATATATAGTGCAATGGTGAGAGACAGTAAATACCTATTAAAAGGCACTCTATGGACTCTATAGCGGTCGTCACCCTGGTACGTGGTAATCAGATTAGAGCGGTGCCGTATGTTCCCCTCAAGTGTTCGGCAGGTTCCCATGCGCCGTCTGCATTAAGTGGCGTAACTAGGACGCCATTGTTCTCGAAGCTTCGAGTCAGATATCCCGAAGACACGACACTTCGAATGCCTGAGAGACCTTCCCAGAGCGGGGATAAAAGTTGTATAAACGGCGAGGCAGTGAAGTGAAGAGGTGAGTGACCTCTTGGTGAGCGATAGTGGTCGACCTTCTTGCGCGAGGGACTGGTGCGTCGGTGGCCGAAGCATCAGGGTGTTGTATGTGCGGCGGACGAGTGAGTAGTGCGAGGCAGTGTGTTGGGACAGAGATGCACGGTGAGAGACGAGCAGCAGTGAGAGAGAGAGAGAGAGATAGAGAGAGAGAGCACCAGCACCAGTGGGGAGAGTAAATTGTGGACTTAAAAGATTGATTAATTTGTGGAAAAACAACATGTTATTAGATTTAAGTGTAAATATTGTCGAGGTTCAGAATTTTTCGGTATTTTATTCAAATTTTTTGTGCATCGGTTTGTTCTCTCGAAGAAACTTAAATATACTGTAGGCACTGATAAAGTATCTCGCAGCTGAGCGAGTAGTAAATTAAACGTTTCCCTCATTGTTTTGAGTAAGTGATAACTGTGTGGAGTAAGTCTTGGAATTTAACGTAAACATCCATTTTTTTTCTTAAATAATTGTTTTCGTTAGTACCTAACCATCCCATCCAAAGCTTGTAGTTATTTATATAAATAAAACACCCCGCGTGGCAATATTAGGTTATAAGTAAAACTGCGTTTAGTTGTATTGGGCTGTCTCATCCGGACCTGGTTTTTCAACTCGCCCCTGGTGCAGCCGCCAGTCAGCATACCTAAATATTAAGGAACGGAGAGGTTAGTATACGCTTCCTTTAATTCCGACTGCGAAGTTGCACGAGCGTGTGTTTTAACTTCGTATGTGTTCGTGACTGATCGTGCCTCAGTGAAGGCTCGCCGAGCTGGAAGGGAGGAGCAGAAGAAGTACGTAGTAGGGAAGTGACAATTAGAGCATGTCGTCATGGTTACGGAGGGGGGTCGATAGTAACATGCTTACTTGGAGGGAGAGGGTGAGGAACGCGCCGACCGGAAAGAAAGACTTGGGTTCTCCGCCCCACAGCATCGCTATTCTCCTCTATTCTTCCTACCACCTCCTCCTCCCTATACTACCTTTCCGAGCGACGGTGAGAGTAATGCAGGAGGCACAATAGCTCCATGGCGCAACGCTTAGGACGCTATGCCGCAGCATAAATAACGTGGTATTGTGAACACGGTGGTCTCAATTCGCGCGACGAACAAATATAAGCGATTAAATTCGAAATGCAAAGAACATAAGAATGCCATCAACGCTTGCAGTTTTTGTTCAAGCGACGTGTTTGAAAAAAATTTTAAATCCATATTTAACGTTAATCCAATAAATCACAGTGTACGCAATTCGCAAATCAATTTATTAATCTAACTCTAAAAAAGGACACAAATACTATTATCAACGCACCAACGTTACTCCATGCGACCAATAGAAGCAGAGATTTTGGCCGCGGTGATAGCCATGTTTGTTTACTTTTTAAATGCGTTAAAAATGTTTTCTAGTTGGGCCTACAAGAATATATCGTGCTCTCTCATTGCTTTGTGGATTATTATACTTATCAAATATGTAAATCCAACCGTGTAATGTTATCGCACCTTGAAATTTTTCAGTTTGTAACGTGAAATTCAATCTCATTTGTTGACATTAAGTTCCCGTGCTTTGTAGAAGTGGGAGACGGTTATTGAAACGGAAATAACTTTTCAGGAGCCCGCCTAGTCAGTGGTGTGTGTGTGTGTTAGTGAGGCGGGATGATAAGTGCGACGCTAGCTTGATGCTTCTAGCGCGGTATCGCCTCTAATCGTAAGGCTCTGAACTGGCGCGCAGTCATCTCGTCGTGCAAATGACAATTACGAGATTTGAGCGGGTGACCGTAAAATTATATGGCAGAAAATTGAAGATGATGGTGTAATGCAAGCCCCTTGAGATCTTTCAATAATCTGTACCAGTTGTTTTATGCCTAAAAATATTACTCTTAAAACACGCCTTTAGCCATTTTCACTCTTCTAAAAAGCTTTATCCAGAAATGCTTTTCGTAAACAGACCCTGCTGGGATATCTTAAGTTTTGAAATCGTGTGGTTTTTACCTGAAGCTCTGCATGCCGTGTGTGTGCCCGGGTGGGTGGTGGCCAGGGGCGACTTAGTGACGGTCTTAAATGCGGCAATGTGTGGTTCAGTTCATTCTGTAATCCGGCGCCAAACGAACGACTCGCTTAAAGATTTCTTTTTTTTTCATCGTGTAAATTACAACTTTGACCTTGGACGCCAAGTAACTTTGCAGGAGTTTTTACTGTTTTCAGTATTTTGTTACTGTTGGTGTCACTTCAGTGCAGTTTTTCCTGTTTTCGTGTGGGTTACACTTAACATCTAGCATTTAATTTTTTTAATATCAACTCTAAAATGTGGTTTATTACAACTTATTTTATTACCATAAAGGTGTAAATTAATTATGTTTTGGGATTCTCGTTAAATCTATTTATGTTCGTTTATCCGGTAGCACCACTAATCCGGTATGGCGTGGCCCCCAAGTGCTATTTTAAAGGCTTTCATAGAATTTGTTTGATAGATTTATTTAGTAAACTTTTTGTTTAATAATCTCTTAAATATCGCTTTCAAACCTAATGAATTCATTTCATACAACGTTTTATTATTAGGTTTTTAAGGACTGTATGCCTGTTAGGGGGAATTAGACCTCGCCATCTTGGAATTCACTATTCTGATACCGCTTGAAATAAAGCTTTCGTGCTTAATTTTATGGTCTACATGGCATAGGAATTAAGCATTGGCTACTTGTTAAAGTCAGTAAACATTTTTTAACTGGTGTGATTATCATCTTAGTTGTGGGATCTTTTGTGTTATTTGCAAAAAAATGGGATTTAAGTCTGTTATTAATCATGCATCCATACGTTGTAAAAAAAACCGGTTATCGGCATGTAATAAGGTCAGTAAAGTTGTACAAAAATACAGAAATATGTACAAGCAATGCTCCGTTCAGTGGAAAATCAAGCCTTGTACGAAGCTTGTATTTTCATGAGGCTTGTATCATGTGGCGACTTGCTTAGGTTTTAACCACGACGCTAAAAGGTTTCCTACAAACTACTTGCTGAACTCCTGTTTTTGCTACACTGTGTATATTTTTCGTAACATGCTAATGAACTTGAATAAGTTTTATTGCGTAAAAAAATATTGGTTCTAGGTTCACTTTTACCTTTCGTTAACCACCAAATAAATTTATCTCAACAACGGTTGGCCTCGACCTGCGATAACACCACATCGTTTCCTTGCCAACAGGATCAGACCGCAAAAAAAAGGAAAGGGGGAGAAAAAAAATCAAATGGCGAACAAAAAAATTAATTTCCCGTTTCGTAGCGCGAGCCGGGATGGTAGCTGACGGCTAGAGAGGTCGAAGGGTTTTAATTGAAAATCGATATCCGATACCCCTTCCCCGAAAATTCCTCCCCCTTCCCCCTTTCCAACAAATCCCGAGCCCCCTTTATTCCAGTCTGCAGATTCCACCGATTGCATTCCACGCGCTGGAGGGGGGGGGGGGGGGGGAAATGGAAGGGGGTCAGAATGGTGAGGGGGGTGGGTGGGGATGTGTTTGAAAATACCTCGCTACTGCCAGTTACATTCGGTAGAGAGGAGGTGATCGCACCGTCGTCTACGTATTCATTACCCCGAGTCAAACGCACAAATAATCTGTGTTCGTGCTTTATTTACACACACGCACGCGCACACAGGCGTAGATATGGGGGATGGGGGGGGGGGGGATGTCCGTCACTCAGGGGGCCTGCTTTAGCTTACGAAAACGTGAGTGTGAAACAGGGTTGATAAACATAAATGTCAAAATTGTGTTTTATGGAAGACTTAACTGTATATTTTAAATGTTTTCTACATATTGCATGCATTTAGGCAAGGATACGGGTAGTATACAACATACAAGCACCCAACCAGCGATCAATTGTTTCGGTTAAAACAAACATGCAAAACGCTCGATATATGCCGTAAAAGTAAAAGGTTAGTTGACGTGTTGTGCGTTTATGACATTTCCGCAGATATCCGTTTTTGTTTTCGGGAATGTAGGTTTTTGCATTTCCAAGTGACCGAAATCAAAGTTAAGGTTGGTTAGGTTAGATTATTCAGGGATAAAATAAGTTATACGAAAACTAAAAGGTCCTGTAAATGACCTTAATTGAATTCATTTTGTATTTGTAGACACTCTGTAAATACAACGTATTGTTAGACTGTATTGTTTACATTTGAGGATTCCAATTGCATGTAACAAGGATAAAAAAGATTTACGATGTCTTCAATCAGTATTCCTAACTGATAAAACCACTAAAAGAATATCAAAGAGATTAAAAATGTTTCCTTTTACCTTCATATGGTCGCATGTTCATGTAAGTACTACACTCACGGATGTCTAGTTGCTGTTAGCGGCACTCACGATACGTGTTTGTGCAGTCCTTTGGTGAGCAATGTCCTACACAATCCCCGTACGCAATAAGTTGTTGATGTGTAAACATTAGCTCTCGGTATACTGTATTTTGTACGAGTAATTTCGTCAAATGAGAACAGAATTCGATGAACGGAAATGTGTAACCAAGATGGCGGACCCGCATGTAGTAACATAAACCCGTATGTGGTCAAATTTCGTAAATATTAAAAGGACGTACCAAACTTAATGGTTAGCCACATGCAACTTATAATGGTGAAAATACCGTGGAATTTATTTTGTAAACTAAACTAGTTTTACGAAAACCTTTTAGGGACTTTTTTTAAAATAGTTGTAGGAATTTTTTTTATTACAAACATAGTGTGCGTTTACATTGGATGGAAGAGAAAAACAGTTGATTAGTGTGTTAAGATGGTTGACAAATAGTGGTTGTATTCGCGCGTGGTCCTCCGGAATTTGAAAGATTTGAACAAGACTTTGTGCAACAAACTACTATACTTAAGAAAACTCTCATTACATTGATCATAATACATCCTCTAATTCTGCATTCACAATATACTTCCTAGCATAGCGGTAGAATGCAAGCTTGTTGATCTCAAAGGACATGGTTAATCTCGTTACCGGGAAACTTATTTTTACTTTAATAACATAATATATAATTCTGAATCAGCTAAATAAGGTATTTTTTAGAAAATATTTACAGGCCGATTTAAGTAAATTTAGGTAATTATTTTAGCAATGCCATAGAAGTATGACTTGTGTTCGGAAACTTTATAGTATTGACGCCAACCATTAGTGCTCCTCGAATCCGCACAGACCGCTATGGCGCATCGCCGCCTCGCCCCGAGCGTGTGCGACGTGAACGCACCTGGGTGCAGGGTGGTGCAACGCCTCGAACATAAGCTGCCCCGCTTGATCGACTGTCGCCCGCGCGAAAGTCGACCACGGGGGTACTGTTAGGTGACCTGATTATCTGGACTTTGAAATTAACTTTCAGCCCTCCTAAAAACAATATTGAATAATGGCTATGTTTAAATATTATTTGTAATTCTGGACTTTAGCGCGATCAGGCAGCGTGCATGGCCCGGGGTTACTTTTGCACACGACACGTTTTCGCGGGAGCGAGGCTGGGGAGTCGTGCGCATAGAGTAAGTCGTGCGGACGTCACAGCCATCGCCAGTTCATAGAGTAAATAAAGTACTAGTACAGAGTGGACACTCAATGCTATTGCAGTTCTACGGTTTTTTTATACAAAAACGCAAACTTGACAAACATTAAAACGAAGTTGCAATGGCTTAAAACCGAGATAAAGTACCTTCTGGAGTAAGACTTACGTTTCAAATTATAAGTAAATTTTAATTTAAATACAACATTTATCGTAGAAAGTACAATTTGCAGTTAATATGCTTAAAACACTAATTTGAATAGTAGGGAAATTTGCAGCTTCAACTGAATGTTGGCGAGCTTGTGACTTTTTTCGTGCATGCATTAATATTTATAAAAATATTGATTCTATTTTTTTCCCTTATAAGCAAATCATTTAACTAAATATCGGTAAACGTAACATAAAATGATTTAGGAGAGCAATATTTTTAAAACAATAAGTAAATTTCTTACCTTCGGGACAGTGTTTGCCTTAACCTCATTTCGGTTAAAAATGTTTTGTTTACGTATCATAACATTTGTTAAAATGCATAACATGTAACATATTTTTGGATTATATTAAATTGCTGCATTTTTTTATGTCCAATAAACAATTTCTGTTCTAGTAGAATCACGTTGATTGAAGTTAAGGTTAGGATTTTCGTAGGTACCTACCGAATTGCATTACAAATCGCAAACAAAACTATTGCATAAAAAAACGTGCAGAAGTATTTAATCATTAACACAGGCAATGCGTATTTCTGGCAAATTTAACTGCCTAAGTTGTACAATTTTCCCACCAAAACTGAAATGAAGTTGTTACCAATGGCATCAATACTTTATGGATTAGGTGAAAGTACAAATCATTCTCGTATCTTCACTTCTTGAAGACAAGTGTATAGCAATTGTTAAGGAAAAAAAGCCTTAATTTCAACATAAAAATTTAAGACACTTCATTTTATCGCAACCCTCACCTCGGTAATTGTTCCGTATCACGTATCCAAGTTTATCCCTTGATCCTGTTGGCATGATCATGTATGATTTATCCGGTGGCACATGATGCTTGCTGTTTTAATTAATGTTAAAACAGCAAGAATCATTACCACAGGATAATGCCATTAGTATCAAGGGATAGACTTGGATACGCAATACAAAATTTTTACCCACACCTCCCTCTCGACCTAAAAATAAAATTGATACAAAACATTTAGACTAATTAAAGTACATAAGTAGCAAGTTTGAGCAGAATTTGAGACTCATTGACATTTAGAACAGTACCTAGGTATTAATGTATTGTGTGCTTGTCCTCAACGTGCGACTACACACAGCCTAAAAAGAGGAAATTCTGTAGGGCATGAAAACAAAAATGCTCATCACTATTTTAATTACACAAAACTTTTATTTTGTTTCGTTTTAATAATTTACACACACCTAAATTCGTCAAGCGGAAACTTAAAGTAAAGTTTATTATTATCTCTTCTCTTGTTGTACCAGTCGTTAACACAACACGTAGCCGAATCAGGCATGTTTCATAACAGTCAACAGTGATTTATAAAGTAGTTAATGAAATCATTGATATTACTTAACGAGATTACTATTTCAACATGATTGAAACAAAATTTCCTTGGAAAGTTTTTTATTAAACCTAATATTGCTTAATTCAACGCCGACGCCATTAATTATGGTGTTGGATAAACAAGTGGTTCAGCATGCCAACGAAAGTTTGTTTATTTTCTTTTAAGGAAATATATTATTTTCATTTCAACAATACCAATTTATGCCATAAATTTGATAAAATGTTAAAACAATTGTAATATTTATTTAATCAACGTGGTATTTTGATTATAATTTTCGTGCTCAGATGTTGGATAAAACTGTATAGCAACTAGAAAAATGCGATTGCCTTGCCCTATGAAGTGTCTCCCCCCCCCCTGCTCAAGTTGATCACCGCCATCCAAGGAGACGAGTCGCGAGTCGCCCGCGGAGCCTCTCGACCTCCGCCCTTGCCATCTCTACCGGAACTGCGTGAGTTTTCAACCCATCAGAAACGTGGCCTGTAGAGCGCTGCTCCCAGTAAGCGGGCCATGCACGACGCAGCGCATGTATAGCGTGCCTGACAATAAAACACTTTAAATTGAGTCTCCGCGTATCTGTTACAACGTCCGTAGCATAGCGTCCCTGGTGGCTAAAACATCCGGGGGTAACTGTCGGAACGACCCTTACTGCCTGCCGGCCACGTGGCGACGTCACGCCCTGAGCCAAGAGTCTCGGCTACGCACTAGCACGTAGTTGATATTGCTAGTTGGCGCCCAAAAGAAGGCGTCAGTATTAACTGTTAAGTGAATTGTAACAAGATGGACAGTATTTTAATCAAATTCCTTGTCGAAAATCAGTTTCAAGGCCGGGATTAGGATTTTTTTAAAGTCTTTTCGCTTTTATTAGAGCCGCTTCTAATAGTTAAAAATATCAGTTTGTTTCGTGCTGCTGCTGCTATTGCACGCGATGGTGGTAAGCAACGTTTACGATTCATGCAGCGAATTCTAGTGGCGGGCGCTGAAATTACGTGTGTGATTCACATCTAGAAAATTTTTTAACTCTAAAAACGAATATTTTATCAGTAAATTTATGACGCTCGGCATGATTTTAAAGAATTCTTCGATAAATATCATGTCCGAGTTTCGTGTAAGTTTATTTTCATAATGAGCAACGTGATAACATACGGGTTTGCTCGTTACCGAGATTAGATGTTAACACGTTACTGACTAGTACAGAAAGAAGTACAGAAAGACGCTCACATTTAAAGAATAAGCGTTGTGAATTTTAGCAATTCCTCGTGGATCATCTTGTAGGCAGAACTGATGAGTTGCTGTAGTAGGTGATTCGGCTTGCTTCAAGAAAGCACCCTGCCAGCAGCTACTGGCCATTTATTCGTTAAACGTGCACCCTTTTGAGGACCGGCCGTAGAAATGCCACGGCTAAAGGTCATTCATAAAAGGTCATGTACGACGAAATTTCACTTTTATCGCTGATGCTATATTTCGACGTGTATTTGCATTTAATGTCGGCGGCTTGGTTGGCGATTTTTATTTCCCTTACTCGTACTTCGGGGAAATTATTACACGTAAGCGTGGGTGACTTTTAATATTTTATTCCTCTAAAACATGGCTGTGTGACCGGTGTAGCTATACTTTAACGTGACGTCGTTTGAAAAGGTGATATTTGTTCTGAAGTTGTTCCAAGCAGGGCCTAGATTGCACGTATTTGATGAGGGTATGTCCCGTTTCAGTTCACTGTTTTACCTACGTTGAACACGGTCGAACTTATAAACTTCTTGAGTGGCCGAACATATACAATTATGTATGTCGCATTTTTTTGCAAAATTATTCTCTGCCAAACGTGCATTTATTTTTAACGTTTTGGGCAATGCCGATAAGGAGAATCAAATAGGATAAATGAGGAACTCCGGAACATAGCAGTGTAAGTCAAGATTGTTACAGATTTGCGTTTTTCATACCAAATAACAATTTGAACGTTTCAGGGGAACACATGTAGCTAACTCAAATCTGCAAAAAATTTGACTTAAGCCAACTAGGTCTTAGGACTCCCTCTAGTCCCTGAATTTTTTTGTTTGTTTTAAAGGCAATTATTTTTCTTGATATGGTTTTAAAATTTATTTAAAAAAATTAGTTTTATGTAGCCTTTCAAATCACCTACTCATAATTGTGTGGATTTTGGAGCCGAATAAAATATTGTTAAAAATGGGAAATACTTAGGTACTAAAGGATAGCTCAGTTAACTTCGCAGTCTATAAAAAATTAAGTCTGACCACAAATTAATCGCACTTTCGTAAGTTCACTATTTACTCTTCTCACTGAAGCTCATCGCGACAATGGCTCTCTATTGTTCGTCTCCTGCACACTGTCTCGCACTACTCAATCGTCCGCCGCGACGCGATACGTGCCGTGTTTGTGATCATCTCACCGAAACCCGTCGAATCGCCGCCCGCTATCGCTCGTCAAGGGGTCGCTCACCATCTTCACTTCATTGCCCGAGAATTCACCGGTTCGCCACCAGCCTCTTGTAACTCCACCGCAGGAGGTAGGCGTCGTTTTATGTAGGTACCTGAGAAGTCCCGCCCTGGTAAATGTCTCGAAGCCCTTTGAAGTGTTGCGTCATCAGTTGACTTAAAATCCGAATCTACAATAACAATGGGGTACTAGTTACGCCACTTCACGAGGACGTGGCTCCATGAACATTCTAACACTTGAGAGAGACAAAGGCGCGCCACAGTTAATAATATATCCGAGAAGCGGTATGAGAGGGACATGTGTTGCATGTGTCCGGATGAAGGTGGGACCTCTCCTGGACTACCCGCTGGCCGGCGTGTAGGCCTGCCTCGTCTCTAGCGTCCGTGTAACAATATCAACGCGTTATCTCACTTTCTCCACTTGAAGGTTTTATCAATGAACAATTTTTTTTAAGCGTGCTGTAACCAATGCCCATCACTCATAATAATTAATCGGATTTTAAATAGCGCTTGTTTAGTGAAAATTTTTCAGCGACATTTATTCAAATGTTAAACCATTATGCGGCAGTGACCACGTTTCGCTCCCCTGTATATAAAACTTATTTATGAGCAAAGTAATTTTTCAAGAGAGAAACCACAAACTGGTAAAATCTGTTCTTCCATACTTTAATACTGCTCAAGGTTGGAAAGTGGTGCCTGTTAAACGAAAATAAACTAGAAAAACTTTGTGGATAGAAAAACAGCTGTGCTTCATGATTTAGTTTTTAAATACTGCTAATTTTTTTTGGTTTGTTTCTAAAAATTGTTACAAAATAATCTGTTAGGTATGAATCTTGCGGTCCATCAACCTGTATCAACCTGTAATTTCCATAGAGGCTTGTATTTGCCAGAGAATTCATTTGTTTTTTTGAATATCATTCATCATTCTGTCTCAGAGTTGCCCTGGGGGCCACGGTTCTAAAATATTTAGTGAGAATTCACTTCTCAGGGGTCGAACCTGGATTTCTCGCAAGTGGAAAACATAGCGGACGTTGTCAGTGAGCTGGTTAAGTTTTCTCGGGTTTCTATCAGTTTCCCCTTCCCCTTAATTCCACCAATGCTCCATTCCAGTTTCCTCTCCCCTCAGCATTGCCAATGATCCCGATGTTGGCGAGACGTGAAGCCTTTAATTCGTACATGAGTAGCTGCTCTGCACGCAGCAGTTGTTAGCCTTCTGCACTAGAAGCACAAGCTAGCTTACAACTTATCAGTCAGCCTCACCGACACCAATGCACCCTTGGTTGAGCGGATACATTACATCGAAATACGGCACTGACCCTGAATAATTTCGTCTAGTGGAGCATACACCTAATATTTCATTTCCTAGCTTGGAGGGGGGAGGGGGTGGCGCTTGATGTTTGTTTTTAAAATATTAAATGATATATTATAAAAGATAATTACTTTGTTTGTAACTAACCCTTATTTAAATGTTTAACATCAGAGGAAAAAAGATCATAGACAGACTCATTGGAATTTTTATTATTAATGGTACATAGTTCCCACCCTTTGGTCCAATATTTTGCATAATTTTTTTTGCTATAGTTACTATTCAGTTTTGACACAAAGAAAGTTTTTAATATAAATGTTTATTAAGCAGAGGATTTTCTTACAAAAATATTAAGGGCTGCAAAAGACATCACTTAAATTAAATTTTGTAGGTTTATAGGTGAAAGATATACTGTACATGAAAAGGCTATTTAATAATGATTTTTTTTTTACAAATTTTTAGAAACTAGGATTTGTGTAATGGGATGTCTTTTAAACTTTGTTTTTAATGTGTTATATTTTAATAAATAACCCCTATGGTTATCCCTTTTTACAGTTCTACTCATAAAATTACTTTAGTTAAGTTATCTATACTAATATTATAAAGCTGAAGAGTTTGTTTGTTTGTTTGAACGCGCTAATCTCGGGTACCACTGGTCCGATTTAAAAAATTCTTTCAGTGTTGGTTAGTACATTTATCGAGGAAGGCTATAGGCTATATTATATTATCAATAACATTAGGGATCCTTACTAAAAGTCCAATTTAGAATCGTGCATTGGAGGGGGTTAGATACAACATGCAGTACACGTACGAAGTGTGTGTTGACAATGCCGCAGGCACTAGAAGTTTATTTCCTATTGCCTATTAACATTGTTGCCACGCACTAGATGCCTTATCATTCTTAATTTTCCCATACAAGTAAAAAACACCCGTGTGATATTAACAACGAAGCAATCAGTACCCTCATAAGAGTTCAATTAGTATTTAAATACTTTTTATCACTTTAAATCGCAAACCTAAACTGTTTTTTCCCTCTCTCTGTGTTTAATTTGTTTTTTTATTGCCCTTTTTTTCAAGTACTATATATATTTTACAGACTTGAAACTTCACAGCAATGTTCCTTATGTTACGCAGGATAACATTTTCCGAAAATTAGATCCCATGGGTGGTTAAAACCAGGCAACAGTGGGTACTTTGTCTGCATGAGAACAGGACTTTGCATTGTTCAGCCTTCTGCGTCTCCATGGCAACGGGCATCGCGCGGCAGTGGCGTACCCACAAGGAGGGGCATGTATAATGAGCGGCGCAAGAGTGATCTGCCTGTAGACTGCCGTAGCGAAGTACGGGTACATCAGTTGTACGTTGCGTGCACGAGTCGGGAAACCATCGGTGCTATTCATTTTCTCTCCGGTACATTATGCAGCATTGTAATAAATTTTCACTGAATTTATTTTATTTACCATTACTGTAAATGGGAGATGTGGCTTAATTTTTTTTCCATTAGTATAGCCGTGCGAAGCCGGGTCGGGCAGCTAGTTGTCTATATAATTATTTTTGTAACAACACTAACTTATAGCTGTAATTACTTAATTATGCTTAATGTAAATACCTTATTTCCATAAAATTCTCTACAAAGTACTTGGATACCCAAATCAACTTCACGCATACTCACCAGTCCAATATCTCTTAATATTTGCTGACACCAATTCACAGTTGCTCCCTGATGCAAATACTTAATGTCGTGCTATTTACGCAACACAGCACATCTGTTCTCACTTGGGACAGGTGTCACTCGCAAACCTGAAATTGGACTGCCGGGCCAGGCCGTGCGTCAAACATAACTTAGAAAGTTCATCTAACGTCCATAATGACGTAAGTCTAAACTACTTGCATCTTCAAGAGGCTTGCCTTTGCAAGTACAAGCCAAGAGATGTCACATAGACCCTGCAGTGATGCTGGTTATGACTTATTTTCCGTAGTTATTGCTGATTTAGACGTCCAGTTACAGAACCACTGTGTGATATTTATTACGGAAACGGAAACATAAAAAACACATTTTGTTATGATAAATATTGTTTGCTCATGTAGCTAATGTAATAAGCAGGAAGTCAAACCTTTTGTAAAGTAGGCTACCTCAAATTAATATAAATCCTGAAATTGAAGTTTATAAAAAAAATGTGTGCGTGGTGTCCAGGTGCAACTAAAGTGAAACTTTGTGCTTATTATTTTATTAATTATAGGACACATAATCATCTTTGGCTGAGGTCACAGATAAAAAAAATATATATGCAAGTATGCGAGTGCTAAATTATGCTATTGTGCAAGTGTGCTACGTCATTTCTACATCTCCCCTGCCGTCTCCTCCCCTACCGTTCCCCCCACCATGTACCTAACTATTCCCCTCATGCGATCTGAATTATCGTAACGCACAAAAATTGTAGCCCCCTCAGCAAAGAAGTTTCACTTCAAAAATGTTTTAAATATTAAGTTTTATGCAAATCTGTGTAATTTTTTAAACCTATCTTTAAATTTTTCGGTATAGTTGGTTATTGAGTCTAGTCTTCAGGGTGGGTAAACTTTGTCACATTTGTTTTCAGTGTTTTTTTTTTATGCACACGTGTTGTGCATACAAAAAGGAAGTGTGAAAGGCAGTGTAGACATGGATAATGTTTTGGCATGCACATTGGATAGGTAGCGTCAGAAAATCTTGGCTCATAAGGGAACAAGGATTGATCATGATCCAGGTATGTCTTGCCAGGCCAAAATGGTTAGTGGTAGGTGACCCTTCTTCCCTTTGCTAAGAAAACTGTAAAAAGTCATTCCCACCAACAAATGGAAAGAATAATTTGAAAGCAAACATCAGGAAAAGTCATTCTATTTCCCCTCCCCCCGTATCAAGCACATATCAATTCTGTTTAATGCTCCTGACCACAGTGAAATTTTAATATCTGCTAGTCACAACTTCAAGTAGTTCATATGCTATGTTTCTTTTACCTCCAGTGCACCATTTATTTTGCCACTACCATGTACTGTTCAGCATGCGATTAACTCTTATTTTAATACAGTACGTGGCTTTGCTTGTAAAACTTGTTTCACTTATAAAGTCTAGTGTAACGGCACCAAATGTTACGGCACCATTTTCAAGGGTGCCCCTAGGGTTTGGGATTGGATTGGATTGGATTGGGCTGCGTGTCCGTGATTCTCGCAGTTAGGCGTTAAAAAGCAATGCTGGTATATTCTCAACACTGTCCTGCCCTGTAAATGGTTGGGTCACTGGGTGCTTTCGTGCGAGGCAAGAGACAATGCACTGCAGGGCGTTGGTTCTCTGCGGTGGTATAAGGAGGAGGGAGGCAATTGACCTTGGTGCTGCATCAAGTTGCACACACTCAAGACAGCCTTCAGACTTATTGCTAAATAAATCCTCTAATCTCGATTCCTCTTAACACTCGTTTCATTTTGAACATCATCGGTGTCCACCACTGTTCAGCATTTAGCATAAGCAAATATAGTTTGCCGTTCTCATATTCCAATGGAAAAAAATATTTTGGAACAAGAATTTTTTTAATTTTTAAAAGTATTGTTTTTACTGAAACAATAAAAATGCTTAGATTATCTTTTTCTTAATAATTCTCAAGAGCACTTCATCTATCATCTTACTATTTTTGTTGCTTTTTTTTCTCATAATATTTAAAATATTGAGACTACATGAAATAATTTTAATGTAAGCAGTTGCAAAGTGTTAGCATTGGCCTAAATGTGTTTCACTTATAGTTTTTTTTTCCAGTGGAAACTATGAAGTTGCTGTGAAAACATTTTTTAGATAAAGCTATAGTTATAAAATGTTAAGTTGTTAGTTGTTAAATATCTTTAGTATTTAAAATGAATTTTTTGCTAGTAATTGATTTTCCAGATGCTATTAAAAGTTATTTTCTTTAATAGCTGGAAAATTTTGTTTTAAAAATTAGAATCAGGACTCCAAGCATGAGGGAGGAGGACTTTTTAGGATAATTCTGTTTCCACGACTGACGTGACAAACTTCTGTAAATTTTAATGCTCGGATATGTGCGATGCCTTTTATGTACTTCCTGTGGATTTAATTAGTAATTTGCATTCATGGCCCGAAAACCCCATCATGCGGCCTTGCACTTGTTATTGCCTGTCCCTTGCTTCCTCCGCTTTACAGCCACGCAGCAGTTTCGTACCCTGTGTACACACAGTGATGATAGAGAGGGTATTACCCTGATACGGTACTCGCTATTAATGGAGTGTTTAAAGTGATTATATTGCACACCGTTTTCATTATACTGTTATTAAGAAGGAAAAAAAGGGACTAGTTTAGATCGCAATACCATACTATTGTTCATTACGTCACCAAGATGGCGTCGCCTATGTCATTACCACCCCTATTTCTTCAGAAACAAGTGAAGGAATATGGTACTTATTTCATTTTCTTATACTTAACTCTTTTCTGGTATTGTTAACTAGAATATAACCTCCGCGCTTTTCTACATTACATTACAAATAACAAAATTTCTTTAATATTTAGATTTTTTAACATACAAAATATTAGTATCACCAATTAGATAATTTATTTCACATTTTTTTCATAATTAAATACTGGTATCTTGAACTAGAATTAACCGGGTGAGACTGTACTCTACTTATTGATACTCAATTTTTTTTTAAAAATATTTATACAATTTATACTTGTCATTGTCTGCTGTTCCAATTAACTTACAAACTTCGAAAACAATCAAATGTCGCTTTTCTCTTCTACATTGATACCAAGGCATGCACAACTACACAGATATCAACTTCTGAAAAGGCACTGAAATATATTCTCCGTCATTCTCCTACTCCTATGAAGTCATTCACTTCCCCTACCTTTTTTTCCGCTATTAACCTTCCGTGATTGCCAGTATCAATTTTATAAAATTACAAAAAAAAAATGCAATGTAATTAGCAATATTTGAATGCAGGGAAAAATGCATAAATAAGTTCAGCATTTTTGTTTCTATGATGATGATGATGATTAGGATGATTGGTCCTGAAGCTCATTGCTGAGTTTAATGGCCCCATCTAACATCACAATGTGGAAACAGCGAGTGCCACACTGTAGGCTAATGTGGCAGGGTGATTCTGCTTTGTTTCCCTGTTGCCTTCTGCATGGGGGTGAAGTCCTGAATGCAGGTGGGATATTTTTCACTACCACAAAACCCTCTTACCCAGGCAAGAGAATTCAAATGCAGAAACTTTGGTTCTACTCAGGAACATACACAGAATTTCATTTTTGGTTGGGGAAGGAGGTATAGAACACATTTTCTGGCAGTTTGCTTTATGATTATTTCCATTTGTTGGTGGGATTGATGGACATTTTTTTAGGGGGGGGGAAAAGTGTATATTCCCCCCCCCCCCCCAGCCCTTGCGAATGTCCTTGACTCAGCCAAAAGCTCTAACCACTGGAGTCATAATGTCGTTCAGTGCCGTAGGCAATATTTTAAACTCAATTTAAAATGTCAGTAAAGTAGAAAAATTTACAAATAGAAAAATAACACTTATGTCATGCTTATAAAAAATAATTTCTCTGACCTTTTTGCAAGTCACAGGATGGCAGATGTAGAAGTTTTTGGAAACTTACTTGGGATAACCACCCCGCATCAGTGTGAATCAAGGTGTTCGTGTGCATGGTTTTGGAGTGGTAAAATGTCCTAATAATATCCTGATTCAGAAAAAAATTAATCATTAACTGTGATGGCAAAAAGGGTTGACAATCTTCTGAAAAAATCTTTCCAAGATTTGCAAGTTAAAGTGAGTTGTACTATTAACCACAATTTGTTTACTCTGTAACTATTTTTTATGCTGGAAATGATAAACATGTTATGCAAATCAATACTGAGTTTGTACATCTACAATGCAAAAATGTTGCAAATAATTTTCTTTCCTTTCAAGGCCTTACACAAATACGTGAACTGCCACTTTGTAGGAACTGTCATGTCACGGAACAGTTTAAATGTTAAGTCGTGAGTAAACACACTCACAAGTATATCACTCTTTAAGTATTTCCATAACATGATTTATTCATCAGTTTTGAAAAACGTCCTTGAAACTGTTCTGCACCTCAACACATTTCTCAAGATTGAATCGGATAACACACCTTGAACACACAGTGTAAATAGAATGTGATTAATGCCATCCAGGACAGCCACCATCTCCAGAGAGTGCTGCAGTTTTTGCTGTTTGGCCTGAGTGTAATTTAAGACTTTTATAAAAAAAAATTACTGTTCCAGTTTAATAAAGACACAAAATGTATATTCTCCTTGTGCTGTTAATTGAAGATTGCAGACTAAACTTTTCTGTGACTGTGTTGTGAATCATAGCACTTTGGCACATATTTGTTTTCTGTAATCACATGACCAAAGTTTTAACCTAAATAAAGGTTTTTTTCATGTATGCTCTTATTAAATTAATCAGCAGTTGGTCATTTGTTTTGTAATAATCTGAGCATGGTTACTTTATATTAATGGATTGTTCACACAATAAATAATTACTAAGTATTATTTCATGAAGAATATTCTAATGTTGTTCAAACATTTATTATTTCTGGTTTCATAAACTTAAACCATACCTCTTGTATAAAAATGTATTATACTAAATGGACTCTGTGGCTAGATCAATGTTGATTTTTGTTTTTCAGACCATATGCACAATTTTTTCAAAGATGGTAGCTTTAATTTCTATAGTGGTTTGGAGATAAACATGGGGCGAGTCAAAATTAATGTTTTATTCAGGAAACTTTCTGATATGATTTCCCACGAAGAAATTAAAACAGTTTCAAACCTGAAAAATTATTTATACTGGTAACCGTAAAATGTGTTGGTAATTTGCGAGACATTAAATACATCTCGGGCGTTTTGTGAGAAATTGATGCCAGCGTAAAATATTTTACTTGCTTTGGTGCTCTCATCGTAAAATTTGAAAGGAGGCTTTGTTGTTGAATTCCGGTCTTTTGTTGCAAGTTACTCTCCCTTTTCTCCTGTTCCCACCTTTCTCTCTCACATTTTCTCTGGCAGAAAGCTTTCCTCTACTTTTAATGGCTTCAGCACTTATATTCCTTCAGTAGTGCTGTAATTATTTACTCCACGTCTTCACAGCACTGGCCAAAGAATTGAAACATTTTAGTAAAGACAGAAACAGATACCTCTGAATGTGCAAAATGATTTGTCGCCTATATTGCGGAACATGAAGTATACTATTTCTTAGTCCCAAATTCCTTTGTGCTTATGGAAACATCTATGTACAAATGAAGAATAAGAAATAAAAATTTCCCAGGAATTTGTAGAACGCAACACAATTAAAGAATCACAGTTTATTCAGTCTAGTTCTTACACCTTTAAAAGATGCTTTTGTCTGATCTGTGTTACTATATACACACACACATAATTACATGTAATATTATATTGGGAGCAAATCCAAGCTTATGGTTATTACGAGCTCATGGAACACTTAAAGTACAGTAATTGATTGGATATTCACTTCTACAAATGGCTTTAACATGGTAAGTCTTTAAAATTTTACGAAGGGTTGGTTTAAGGTGTTGCGTTGCAACTATCAGGATAATTAATCAATGTACTTGAAATCTTTTTAATCATTTATTGTATTCTTAAAAATGTACAAAATACAATCAAAATTAGTCAACAATTAAATTAATACTGACAGAATAGCAAATTATTTTTTCCCCCTAATATCATACATACAATACAGAAACTTTCATAGTATAGCAATAAATTTATCACTTTTCTTTCAGTATCCTGTACAGTGTAATTTTATAAACATATTTATACAATTTTTTTAATTATGTGTACATATTTAAATTTGTGATCATCGTATATAGCTGATAACACATAATATATAACATTTGTAAGGGCAAGGTAATCACCCAAGTACATAGGAAATATTTTGTCAGCCAGATGTACGTCAGCAAAATTAATGCTTGCTTGTATAAATTACACATGTTGTTTAAGACTCCTGACTGTTTTAACACGTGAACTCAAATATGTTCAAAAATAATTTAATGTATTTTACATTTTAACTTAAAAGCATTTGATGTGCTGTGCACTGTTGCAATGTAAAGAATATATTCGATCTACACATTTTTCTTTCCTTGTAAAATTCTGCTTATTTCCTTGAAATACACCAACACCCACCATCCAGTTTTACCACTTGTGAACTGGATGCCGGATAGGGTCTGTAACGTAATGTAACCCTGTTGCCACCTCCAGCCTTCTCGTGCTTCTGGTAGCTTTAGTGCCAACTAATCAAAACACAGGCCACATAACTTAAAATAATGAGTGTAGGAACCATATGTGACACTGTGAAACAAGAGTTCAAAAGCACTGGAACATTATCATGGTACGTTCAATTGATTGCAATTTCTATTTTCAACAAAATGTTTACGTAGGCAACCATACAAATACTGTCCACCTAAATTATTCATCTATGAAACATTTTTGTTGCAGCGAGCTTACAGATTAAGTTGCTAGTGTGTCTACAGGTCACAATAGTGTCAAACTAACTGTGATGATTTAGGAATACAAGACAATTTTATTTACAGCAGCCCTTGCTAACTTGCATTTTGTTTTTTGATTTTTTTTGTCTTTATTTGCACATCAAATATAAATGCAAATATAAATGTTTAAAGATTGCCCACTTAAATCATGTCGAAAATATGTATCTCCAAGAAGGTTCTATCTTTCTAACATAAAAATTGACAAAATGTTTAGTTGTATTGTGCCTACGTTTGCTTATTACATGCAAAATAGAACCTGCAATATAATATGTTGCAATAAAATTGTATTAAAAGGTGTAGGAAAAAGTCCTGTGATTGGTTCACCCAACTATTTATGGACACCCTGTTTGCTGAAACAATTGCGGTCTGGGAAGAATAGCGGAGGAAGATGTCACTAGTAATGCCTATCTGTAAACTGTAAAATTTATACCGTTTCTGCACCTGTGTGTTTTGAAATTTTACTTTAAATATCACGTCATCATGAGCCACAACTGTAAAAACATAATCTTTGTGTAAAACCTATACAAATAACTTGTCAACAAGGGCTTTGTTTTTTTCCTTGAGGATTCCATTAGTTGCAAGTTTCCCAGGTTCTGTCGTCATCTTGTGCTTTACATTTTTAAGTCTTCTCTGCCTGTACGATCTTCGTCTCTTCATCACCAAACAAACATAAGGCTTACACACATACACACGCAAATTTGAGTCCACACATAGCTGTGTTTCACAGATCCCACATGTTGTTTTTGTACTTTGTGTCAGATTTGCTTCCACACCTGGTGAGAAGCACAACACTTCCTGTGGGGGCAGTTCCACTGGCCAGCACTATACTGGCTGCTGGCTGCAACGTGGAGTGGTTTCTTCGTCATCGGCGGGCGGCAGCCGCTCACTTGTCTGTCTTGAGGAGAGTGTTCCTGATGTTCTGGAAGGGCATGTCGACCAGAACAGTCAGCAACACAGACGCCGCCACGATGGCTCCTGTTTCGAGCACCTCGAACTGCAAGTCAGAGTTCAAGGTTTGGTTGAAGCGAGTCAAGACGATGACTCTCCTAAATGTAATGAAAAGTGCAATTCTCAGGCGAAGGGGGGGAATATGGATCGCCCCACTCTCACGCAACAGTTTGTGAAGCGATGCTACACTCCTGCATTGTTTGGTACGCTGGAAATGACTCAATTTATTTCTTAGATTCCAGTGAAGATATGGAGACTAGTAAAAAAAAATCTTATACATACATGTTTAAAATTTTGTGTACTCACAAAGTTCCTATCCCTCTATCTATGAAGTTTTACTTCTAACACGTATGGTGCACACACGCCCATTTTTAGAACACCCTGCTAGGCTGGATTATAGCCAGTTCGTGTAATTT